>NC_137116.1:26959594-27129594 GCF_949357685.1 Gobio gobio | reverse complement strand
CCACCAAGTTTCATTCCGATCGGCCTCCGTTAACCTTGTCTTAGAGGTGCTCAAACTTCATTAGCCGATAGCAGCCATGTTTTTTGAGATACGCCAATGTCCTCATAGATATATATGGTACCTTGGACCAAGACACTGCATACCAATTTTCAAGTCAATCGGACTAGCGGTCGGGTGGTTATAGCCATTTTCATGTTTTTTTCGTGTTATAGCGCCACCAAGTGGTCAATCGTCGCGATTATTTTATCGTGACCAAAGACTCAGCCCATACACATGTGTACCAAGTTTGGTAAAGATATCTAATTTTGTTCTTGAGTTATAGCCATTTTAGTAAAAAAGGCTCCTCCCACAACATTCGTTTTCCGCCCCTTTGCGACCTTGAAGCGAAATTTATACTTTTTTTCGATAATTATTAATATTCAGACTCCAGAGAACATTTCTGCACTTGTTTGGTTCCGATCGGGCTAAAATCCAGGGACTAGTTCGCAAAAGTAGTTTTTCAACAAAATTCAAAATGGCGGAAAAATTTGCATACCGCAAATAAAATCGGATATATACATTATTTAATTCAGGTATTCAGCTTTCCAATGATATAAGACACTTGAGTGTACAACTTACGGTTTAGGAGTTATGAGCAGTTACGCGCAATTGATTGCTATAGCGCCACCTATTGGCCAATCGGGGCCATACTTTGACACCCTCTCCTCGATTTTTGGGCTACCATCTGACAAAGTTTCAACGCTCCAGCCCTTACGGTTTGGGCTGCACGATGCGTTTTAGCGGAGAATAATAATAATAAAAACCCTTACAATTACAATAGGGTTTCAGCACTTCGTGCTTGAACCCCTAATAATAAAAATCAATACAATTACAATAGGGTTTCAGCACTTCGTGCTTGAACCCCTAATAATTAAAGCTGCAAGCAGCATTTAGCGGGGTTCAAGCCTTTAAGGCCTTTAAGCACACAAGCATCAAAAGACATTAAGTTTTATTTAGCAAGATTTTAAACGCTGAAATAATAGATGGAAAATTCAATTTACAGGCAATTCACCATAGGAAACATGGTTTTAAAAGGTTTTTAACAGTTATAGCGCCACCTATGGTCCGATCTCTATAAAACGTTTAATGCTTGTTAAGGATCTAATCTCACACATGGCCACCAATTTTCGTGAAGTTTTGAGCTTTCCCTTAGAATTTATAGGCTTTTGAGGGTTTTTTGCCACGCCTCTTTTCGAAATGACCCTGTTATAGCCATCCAAATGCAAAAGTTCAACTTTTTTTCATAATTATTGATCTAGAGAGTCCAGAGAATTGTCCTAGACTGGTTTGGTTCCGATCGGGCAAAAAAACAGGGACTTATTTGCAAAAGTAGGTTTTTAACATAATCACAAATATTTAATGAACGATTTGATTGACAGCAATGTTTCTAGAGACAAAGTTGTTCAGTATGAGGAGATCTATCAAATTATATCAATATTGTGAGAATATGTGAAACATCACGTGATTACAGAGCCATAAAACTAATTGGCGCCTACTAGTGGCCAAATTCTTAAAAAATTATTACAGACCTCTAGGACCCTGAGTCAAACATGCTCGCCAACTTTTGTTCCGATCGGCCTCTGTTAACCTTGTCTAATAAGTGCTCACATTTCATTGGCCAATGGCGGCCATGTTTTTTGAGCTACGCCAATTTCCTTTTTAGACATGCGTGGTACCTTGGACCAAGACACTGCATACCAACTTTCAAGTCAATCGGACTGGCAGTCGGGTGGTTATAGCCCTTTTCATGTTTTTTTATGTTATAGCGCCACCAAGTGTTCAATCCTCACAATTCTTTTTACCTTGACCAAAGACTCATCCCATACACAAGTGTACCAAGTTTGGTGAAGATATCTCATTTCGTTCCTGAGTTATAGCCCTTTTAGTAAAATAGGCTCTGAAACAGGCTTCAAACCAGTTGTTCCATTATGCATGGTTACACACACACACACACACACACAATATTTTTGAGATATGTTATTGTGAAAATATCTTTTAATGGTCTATGAGCATGTCACATTTTTTTGTGAAATGCACCACGTTCTAGTATTATTTACTATGATTAACCATGTATCTATAACCATAGATCAATATTAGAGTGTAGTACAATAAAATGAACAGCGGGGGGCAGCAAAAGACCACATATTGGTCATTATTTTCATATGAACTCTGTCATTTTCACCTTTTTAACTGTTATAGAGGCAAATATTGTCCTATCTGTCTGAAAATTGTCATGCTTGTTTGGAGGCATATTACACATGTTCTGACTTGTTTTTAAGAATATCTGAGCATTCATTGAATAGATATAGGCATTTGGGGACACTTGGTCAAGGCCAGACACACACACACTTTTTTAATGCTATGGTCTATAATCATTTCACATAGCTCTTTGTAACTATTAATCAGATTTTTAAAAATGTATTCAGAAACATAGGACTACACACACACATTTTGTTGTAGTTACAGACATTTGAACTTTATGATGTTGCAGTAAACAAAATGTTTCCTGCAAGTCTCCTTCAAGATTCACATTTCTCAATGTGACAATTGTCAATAGTAATACTTAATAGATTAATTTTAACTAAATGTGATAGCAAATGTTAAAATAGTGATTTATTTAAAGCTGAAAATGACTTGTATATCAATATTAGAGTGTAGTACAATAAAATGAACAGCGGGGGGCAGCAAACGACCACTTATTGGCTTAATATACCATTATTTTCATAATTTTCAGCTTTTTAACTGTTATAGAGGCAAATATGGTCCTATCTGTCTGAAAATTTTCATGCTTGTTTAGAGGCATAGTACACATGTTCTGACTTTTTTTTAAGAATATCTGAGCATTCATTGAATAGATATAGGCATTTGGGGACACTTGGTCAAGGCCACATCTTGAAATAACCCAGTTATAGCCATTCAGATGCAAAAGTTTAACTTTTTTTAAAAATAATTATTGCTCTAAAGAGTCCAGAGAATTGTACTGCCCTGGGTTGGTTCTGATCAGGTTGAAAAATCTATGACTAGTTTGCAAAAGTAGGTTATTAACATAATTGTGAATGTTTAAATAACGATTTGATTGACAGTATTGGTTCTTGAGGCAAAGTTGTTCAGTATGAGGAGATCTATCATAATTTATGCATATTATGTGGATGTTTTTAACCCCACCTGATTACAGAGATGGAGAATACCATTTACAGCCAATACAGGCATTTCACCATAGGAATACATGGTTTTCAAAGCTTTTTAACAGTTATAGCGCCACCTATGGTCCGATCTCCATGAAACTTTGCATGCTTTTTCAGCATGTTATGTTACATATACGTAATAATTTTCGTGAAGTTTTGAGTTTTCCTTTAGGATTTATATGCTTTTGAGTGTATTTTGCTACGCCCCTCTTCTAAATGACCCTGTTATAGGCATTCAAATGCAAAAGTTAAACTTTTTTTTGATAATTATTGATCTAGAGAGTCCAGAGAATTGTCCTAGACTGGTTTGTTTCCGATCAGGCAAAAATCCAGAGACTAGTTCGCAAAAGTAGGTTTTAAACATAATCGCAAATATTTAATGAACGATTTGATTGACAGCAATGCTTTTAGAGGAAAAGTTGTTCAGTATGAGGAGCCCTATCATATGATGTGTATATTTGGTTGATGTGTGCAACACCACGTGATTACAGAGCCAAAAAACTCGTTAGCGCCAACTAGTGGCCGATTTCTTTCAAAATTCTTACAGACCTCTAAGTCCATGAGTCAAACATGCCCACCGAGTTTCATTCCGATCAGCCTCCGTTAACCTTGTCTTAGAGGTGCTCAAACTTCATTGGCCAATAGCAGCCATGTTTTTTGAGATACGCCAATGTCCTCATAGACATATATGGTACCTTGGACCAAGACACTGCATACCAATTTTCAAGTCAATCGGACTAGCGGTCGGGTCGTTATAGCCATTTTCATGTTTTTTTCGTGTTATAGCGCCACCAAGTGTTCAATCGTCGCGATTCTTTTTTCGTGACCCAAGACTCAGTCCATACACATGTGTACAAAGTTTGGTAAAGATATCTCATTTTGTTCTTGAGTTATAGCCATTTTAGTAAAATAGGCTCCTCCCACAACGTTCGTTTTCCGCCCCTTAGCGATCGTGAATAGAAATTTCAACTTTTTTTCGATAATTATTGATATTCAGACTCCAGAGAACATTTCTGCACTGGTTTGGTTCCGATCGGGCAAAAATCCAGGGACTAGTTTGCAAAAGTAGTTTTTTGACAAAATTCAAAATGGCGGAAAATCTATAATGGCGGAAATGAAATCGGAGATATACATTTTTTACGTCAGGTATTCAGCTTTCCAATGATATAAGACACTTGAGTCTACGACATACGGTTTAGGAGTTATGGGCAGTTTTGCGCAATTGATTGCTATAGCGCCACCTATAGGCCAATCTGGCTCATAATTTGATAACCTCTCCTCGATTTTTGTACTACCATCTGACAAAGTTTCAAAGCTCCAGCTTCTACGGTTTGGGCTGCACGATGCGTTTTAGCGGAGAATAATAATAATAATAATAATAATAATAAAAATCAATACAATTACAATAGGGTTTCAGCACTTCGTGCTTGAACCCCTAATTAAAGCTGCAAGCAGCATTTAGCGGGGTTCAAGCCTTTAAGGCCTTTAAGCACACAAGCATCAAAAGACATTACCTTTTTTACCATTTAGCAAGATTTTAAACACTGAAATAACAGATGGAAAAGTCCATTTACAGGCAATATTGGCAATTTACCATAGAAAACATATGGTTTTAAAAGGTTTTTAATAGTTATAGCGCCACCTATGGTCCGATCTCTATAAAACTTTGCATGCTTGTTAATGATGTTATGACACACATGCCCACCAATTTTCGTGAAGTTTTGAGTTTTCCCTTAGAATATATCAAATGATATGCATATTTCGTGGATGTGTGCAACACCACGTGATTACAGAGCCATTAAACTCATTAGCGCCAACTAGTGGCCGATTTTTTTCAAAATTCTTACCGACCTCTAGGGCCATGAGACTTGTCTAATAGGTGCTCAAATTTAATTGGCTGTGGCAGCCATGTTTTTTGAGATATGCCAATGTCCTCACAGACATACTTGGTACCTTGGACCAAGACACTGCATACCAATTTTCAAGTCAATCGGACTAGCGGTCGGGTGGTTAAAGCCATTTTCATGTTTTTTTATGTTATTGCGCCACCAAGAGTTAAATCGTCGCGATTTTTTTTATTGTGACCAAAGACTCAGCCTATACACATGTCTACCAAGTTTGGTAAAGATATCTCATTTTGTTCTTGAGTTATAGCTTTTTTAGTAAATAGGCTCCGCCCTGAACGACTATTTTTACGCTCCTTAACAACCATGAATATAAATTTCGACTTTTTTTTGATAATTATTCATAAACTGACTCCAGAGAACATTTTGTCACTGGTTTGGTTCCGATCGGGCAAAAAACCTAGGACTAGTTTGCAAAAGTAGTTTTTTGACAAAATTCAAAATGGCGGAAAATCTATAATGGCGGAAATTAAATCGGAGATATACGTTTTGTTCGTCATGGACTCACCTTTCCAATGATATAAGACACTTGAGTCTACGTCATACGGTTTAGGAGTTATAAGCCATTTCGCGCTTTTGATTGCTGTAGCGCCACCTATTGTCCAATCGGGTTCATACTCTGACAACATTAGCCTCGATTTTTGTACTATCATCTGATGAAGTTTGAAATCTCTAGCATTTACGCTTTGGTCTGCACGATCACAGTTTAAATATGATTGAACAATATTAGTTTAGAGGATAAGCCAATGAGTGGTCTTCTGCTGCCATCTGGTGGCAATTTTAGGTAATACGCCATAATATATTTGAGATAAATTAATTTGACAAAATGTGATTGTAAATATTGTAATAATGACTTTATAATGTCTAAATAGGAATTATAGAACATGATAAGTAAATAGTATGAAAAAATGACTATTTATGACCAGCAGGTGGCAGCAGAGAACCACTCATTGGCTCATTTTCATTTTAAATGTCTGTTTTTCATTTAATGGGCACATTTTCCAAGTTAATGTCTTCAAACGTGCTTAACTCACATGCACATTTTGTTGGTGATATAAATATTTGAAATAAATGATGGGTAACAAATAGCTTATTCCAGGTCTTCCCCTTTAAAAATATTTTCAGGCATTATTTTAATTGTAATTTAATAATTATTGTAAAAACATTAATCAAATGAACAAATTAATTGTTAAACATTGACAAAATGTCATTTTCAATGCTATTATAATGTTTTTTTAGAGTTTATATATATGCTTATTGGACAGAATGAACCAATGAGTGGTCTTCTGCTGCCATCTGCTGGACATTCTACTTATTAATAAAGTCTTTTCACAGTTGCTTTGCAATAAACACTATAAAATCAGTTATATATCAAATTGGTCTTCCATGTTAATTCCATTATGCATGCTTATACACACACACACACACACACACACACACACACACACACACACACACACACACACACACACACACACACACACTTTTTTAATGCTATGGTCTATAATCATTTCACATAGCTCTTTGTAACTATTAATCAGATTATTAAAAATGTATTCAGAAACATAGGACTACACACACACAATTTGTTGTAGATACAGACATTTGAACTATATGATGTTGCAGTAAACAAAATGTTTCCTGCAAGTCTCCTTCAAGATTCACATTTCTCAATGTGACAATTATTGTCAATGGTAATAGCTAATAGATTAATTTTGACTAAATGTGATTGTAAATGTTAAAATTGTGATTTTTTTTAAAGTCTGAATATGACTTATAGATCAATATTAGAGTGTAGTACAATAAAAAGAACAGCGGGGGGCAGCAAACGACCACTTATTGGCTTAATATACCATTATTTTCATAATTTTCAGCTTTTTAACTGTTATAGAGGCAAATATTGTCCTATCTGTCTGAAATTTTTCATGCTTGTTTAGAGGCATAGTACACATGTTCTGACTTGTTTTTAAGAATATCTGAGCATTCATTGAATAGATATAGGCATTTTGGGACACTTGGTCAAGGCCAGACACACACACACACACACACACACTTTTTTAATGCTATGGTCTATAATCATTTAACATAGCTCTTTGTAACTATTAATCAGATTTTTAAAAATGTATTCAGAAACATAGGACTACACACACACATTTTGTTGTAGATACAGACATTTGAACTTTATGATGTTGCAGTAAACAAAATGTTTCCTGCCAGTCTCCTTCAAGATTCACATTTCTCAATGTGAAAATTGTCAATAGTAATACTTAATAGATTCATTTTAACTAAATGTGATTGCAAATGTTAAAATAGTGATTTATTTTAAGCTGAATATGACTTGTAGATCAATATTAGAGTGTAGTACACTAAAATGAACAGCGGGGGGCAGCAAACGACCACTTATTGCTTAATATACCATTATTTTCATAATTTTCAGCTTTTTAACTGTTATAGAGGCAAATATTGTCCTATCTGTCTGAAATTTTTCATGCTGGTTTAGAGGCATAGTACACATGTTCTGACTTGTTTTTAAGAATATCTGAGCATTCATTGAATAGATATAGGCATTTGGGGACACTTGGTCAAGGCCACATCATGAAATAACCCTGTTATAGCCATTCAGATGCAAAAGTTTAACTTTTTTTTAAAATAATTATTGCTCTAAAGAGTCCAGAGAATTGTACTGCACTGGTTTGGTTCTGATCAGGTTGAAAAATCTATGACTAGTTTGCAAAAGTAGGTTATTAACATAATTGTGAATGTTTAAATAACGATTTGATTGACAGTATTGGTTCTTGAGGCAAAGTTGTTCAGTATGAGGAGATCTATCATAATTTATGCATATTATGTGGATGTTTATAACCCCACCTGATTACAGAGATGGAAAATACCATTTACAGCCAATACAGGCATTTCACCATAGGATTACATGGTTTTCAAAGCTTTTTAACAGTTATAGCGCCACCTATGGTCCGATCTCCATGAAACTTTGCATGTTTTTTCAGCATGTTATGTTACATATACATAACAATTTTCGTGAAGTTTTGAGTTTTCCTTTAGGATTTATAGGCTTTTGAGTGTATTTTGCTACGCCCCTCTTCTAAATGACCCTGTTATAGCCATCCAAAGGCAAAAGTTCAACTTTTTTTATAATTATTGATAATTATCAACGATAATTATTGATCTAGAGAGTCCAGAGAATTGTCCTATACTGGTTTGGTTTCGATCAGGCAAAAATCCAGGGACTAGTTCGCAAAAGTAGGTTTTAAACATAATCGCAAATATTTAATGAACGATTTGATTGACAGCAATGCTTCTAGAGGAAAAGTTGTTCAGTATGAGGAGCCCTATCATATGATGTGTATATTTGGTTGATGTGTGCCACACCACGTGATTACAGAGCCAAAAAACTCGTTAGCGCCAACTAGTGGCCGATTTCTTTCAAAATTCTTACAGTCCTCTAAGTCCATGAGTAAAACATGCCCACCGAGTTTCATTCCCATCGGCCTCCGTTAACCTTGTCTTAGAGGTGCTCAAATTTTATTGGCCAATAGCAGCCATGTTTTTTAAGATACGCCAATCTCCTCATAGACATACATGGTACCTTGGACCAAGACACTGCATACCAATTTTCAAGTCAATCGGACTAGCGGTTGGGTGGTTATAGCCATTTTCATGTTTTTTTCGTGTTATAGCGCCACCAAGTGTTCAATCGTCGCAATTGTTTTATCTTGACCCAAGACTCAGCCCGTGCATATGTGTACAAAGTTTGGTAAAGATATCTCATTTTGTTCTTGAGTTATAACCATTTTAGTAAAATAGGCTCCTCCCACAACGTTCGTTTTCCGCCCCTTAGCAACAGTGAATAGAAATTTCTACATTTTTTCAATAATTATTGATATTCATACTCCAGAGAACATTTCTGCACTGGTTTGGTTCCGATCGAGCTAAAATCCAGGGACTAGTTCGCAAAAGTAGTTTTTTGACATAATTCAAAATGGCGGAAAATCTATAATGGCGGAAATGAAATCGGAGATATACATTTTTCACGTCAGGTATTCAGCTTTCCAATGATATAAGACACTTGAGTCTACGACATACGGTTTAGGAGTTATGAGCAGTTTCGCGCAATTGATTGCTATAGCGCCACCTATAGGCCAATCTGGCTCATAATTTGATAACCTCTCCTCGATTTTTGTACTACCATCCGACAAAGTTTCAAAGCTCCAGCTTCTACGGTTTGGGCTGCACGATGCGTTTTAGCGGAGAATAATAATAATAATTAAAGCTGCTAGCAGCATTTAGCGGGGTTCAAGCCTTTAAGGCCTTTAAGCACACAAGCATCAAAAGACATTAGGTTTTATTTAGCAAGATTTTAAACACTAAAATAATAGATGGAAAACTTAAATTACAGGCAATTTACCATAGGAAACATATGGTTTTTAACAGTTATAGCGCCACCTATGGTCCGATCTCTGTAAAGCTTTGCATGCTTGTTAAGGATCTAATGTCACACATGCCCACCAATTTTCGTGAAGTTTTGAGTTGTCCCTTAGAATTTATAGGCTTTTGAGTGTATTTTGCCACGTCTCTTTTCTAAATGACCCTGTTATAGCCATCCAAATGCAAAAGTTCAACTTTCTTTTGATAATTATTGATCTAGAGAGTCCAGAGAATTGTCCTAGACTGGTTTGGTTCCAATCGGGCAAAAAAACAGGGACTAGTTTGCAAAATTAGGTTTTTAACATAATGGTGAATATTTAATGAACGATTTGATTGACAGCAATGATTCTAGAGGCAAAGTTGTTTAGTATGAGGAGACCTATAAAATGATATCAATATTGTGGGAATATGTGAAACATGACGTGATTACAGAGCCATAAAACTTGTTAGCGCCTGCTAGTGGCCAATTTCTTTAAATTCTTATAGACCTCTAGGGCCATGAGTCAAACATGCCCATCAAGTTTTGTTCCGATCGGCCTCCGTTAACCTTGTCTAATAGGTTCTCAAATTTCATTGGCCAATAGCGGCCATGTTTTTTGAGTTACACCATATTCCTCATAGACATGCATGGTACCTTGGACCAAGACACTGCATACCAACTTTCAAGTCAATCGGACTAGCAGTCGGGTGGTTATAGCCCTTTTCATGTTTCCTTCATGTTATAGCGCCACCAAGTGTTCAATCCTCACAATTATTTTTACTGCGACCAAAGACTGAGCCCATGCACATGTGTACAAAGTTTGGTGAAGATATCTCATTTCGTTCTTGAGTTATAGCCCTTTTAGTAAAATAGGCTCTGAAACAGGCTTCAAACCAGTTGTTCCATTATGCATGCTTACACACACACACACACACACATTTCTTTTAATGCTATGGTCTATAATCATTTCACATAGATCTTTGTAACTATTAATCAGATTATTAAAAGTGTATTCAGAAACATTGGACTACACACAAATTATGTTGTAGATACAGATTATAACTATATGATGTTGCAGTAAACATAACAAAATTCCTGCAAGTCTCCTTCAAGATTCACATTTCTCAATGTGACACAATTGTCAGTAGTAATACTTAATAGATTAATTTTGACTACATGTGATGTAAACGTTTAAATAGTGATTTTAATCAGATTATTAAAAATGTATTCAGAAAAATAGGACTACACACACACACACACACACACACACACACACACACACACACACACACACACACACACACACACACACACACACACACACACACACACAACACATTTTGTTGTAGATACAGACATTTTAACTATATGATGTTGCAGTAAACAAAATGTTTCCTGCAAGTCTCCTTCAAGATTCACATTTCTCAATGTGACAATTGTCAATAATAATACTTAATAGATTAATTTTAACTAAATGTGATTGTAAATGTTAAAATAGTGATTTATTTAAAGTCTGAATATGACTTATACATCAATATTAGAGTGTAGTACAATAAAATGAACAGCGGGGGGCAGCAAACAACCACTTATTGGCTTAATATACCATTATTTTCATAATTTTCAGCTTTTTAACGGTTATAGAGGCAAATATTGTCTTATCTGTCTGAAAATGATCATGCTTGTTTAGAGGCATATTACACATGTTCTGACTTGTTTTTTAAGAATATCTGAGCATTCATTGAATAGATATAGGCATTTGGGGACACTTGGTCAAGGCCACATCTTGAAAAAACCCTGTTATAGCCATTCAGATGCAAAAGTTTAACTTTATTTTAAATAATTATTGCTCTAAAGTGTCCAGAGAATCATACTGCAGTGGTTTGGTTCCGATCGGGCAATAAAAACTAGGACTAGATTGCAAAATGAGGTTATTAACATAATTGTGAATGATTAAATAACGATTTGATTGACAGTATTGGTTCTTGAAGCAAAGTTGTTCAGTATGAGGAGATCTATCATAATTTATGCATATTATGTATATGTTTTTAACCCCACCTGATTACAGAGATGGAAAATACCATTTACAGCCAATACAGGCATTTCACCATAGGGAATACATGGTTTTCAAAGCTTTTTAACAGTTATAGCGCCACCTATGGTCCAATCTCCATGAAACTTTGCACACTTCTTAAGCATGTTATGTCACATATACGTAAAAATGTTCGTGAAGTTTTGAGTTTTCCTTTAGGATTTATAGACTTTTGAGTATATTTTGCTAAGCTCCTCTTCTAAATGACCCTGTTATAGCCATCCAAATGCAAAAGTTCAACTTTTTTTCAATAATTATTGATCTAGAGAGTCCAGAGAACTTTTCTAGACTGGTTTGGTTCCCATCGGGCAAAAATCCAGGGACTAGTTTGCAAAAGTAGGTTTTAAACATAATCGCGGATATTTAATGAAAGGTTTGATTGACAGCAATGCTTCTAGAGGCAAAGTTGTTCAGCATGAGGAGACCTATCATATGATGTGTATATTTGGTTGATGTGTGCAACACCACGTGATTACAGAGCCATAAAACTCGTTAGCGCCAACTAGTGGCCGATTTCTTTCAAAATTCTTACAGACCTCTAGGGCCATGAGTCAAAGATGCCCACAAAGTTTCATTCCGATCGGCCTCCGTTAACCTTGTCTTAGAGGTGCTCAAACTTCATTGGCCGATAGCAGCCATGTTTTTTGAGATACGCCAATGTCCTCATAGACATATATGGCACCTTCGATCAAGACACTGCATACCAATTTTCAAGTCAATCGGACTAGCGGTCGGGTGGTTATAGCCATTTTCATGTTTTTTTGGTGTTATAGCGCCACCAAGCGGTCAATCGTCGCGATTGTTTTATCGTGACCAAAGACTTAGCCCATACACATGTGTACCAAGTTTGGTAAAGATATCTCATTTTGTTCTTGAGTTATAGCCATTTTAGTAAAATAGGCTCCTCCCACAACATTCGTTTTCCGCCCCTTTGCGACCTTGAAGCGAAATTTATACTTTTTTTCGATAATTATTGATATTCAGACTCCAGAGAACATTTCTGCACTGGTTTGGTTCCGATCGGGCTAAAATCCAGGGACTAGTTCGCAAAAGTAGTTTTTCAACAAAATTCAAAATGGCGGAAAAATTTGCATACCGCAAATGAAATCGGAGATATACATTATTTAAGTCAGGTATTCAGCTTTCCAATGATATAAGACACTTGAGTGTACAACTTACGGTTTAGGAGTTAAGAGCAGTTACGCGCAATTGATTGCTATAGCGCCACCTATTGGCCAATCGGGGTCATAATTTGATACCCTCTCCTCGATTTTTGGGCTACCATCTGACAAAGTTTCAACGCTCCAGCCCTTACGGTTTGGGCTGCACGATGCGTTTTAGCGGAGAATAATAATAATAAAAACCCTTACAATTACAATAGGGTTTCAGCACTTCGTGCTTGAACCCCTAATTAAAGCTGCAAGCAGCATTTAGCGGGGTTCAAGCCTTTAAGGCCTTTAAGCACACAAGCATCAAAAGACATTAAGTTTTATTTAGCAAGATTTTAAACGCTGAAATAATAGATGGAAAATTCAATTTACAGGCAATTCACCATAGGAAACATGGTTTTAAAAGATTTTTAACAGTTATAGCGCCACCTATGGTCCGATCTCTATAAAACGTTTAATGCTTGTTAAGGATCTAATCTCACACATGGCCACCAATTTTCGTGAAGTTTTGAGCTTTCCCTTAGAATTTATAGGCTTTTGAGGGTTTTTTGCCACGCCTCTTTTCGAAATGACCCTGTTATAGCCATCCAAATGCAAAAGTTAAACTTTTTTTGATAATTATTGATCTAGAGAGTCCAGAGAATTGTCCTAGACTGGTTTGGTTCCGATCGGGCAAAAAAACAGGGACTTATTTGCAAAAGTAGGTTTTTAACATAATCACAAATATTTAATGAACGATTTGATTGACAGCAATATTTCTAGAGACAAAGTTGTTCAGTATGAGGAGATCTATCAAATTATATCAATATTGTGAGAATATGTGAAACATCACGTGATTACAGAGCCATAAAACTAATTGGCGCCTACTAGTGGCCAAATTCTTAAAAAATTATTACAGACCTCTAGGACCCTGAGTCAAACATGCTCGCCAACTTTTTTTCCGATCGGCCTCTGTTAACCTTGTCTAATAAGTGCTCACATTTCATTGGCCAATGGCGGCCATGTTTTTTGAGCTACGCCAATTTCCTTTATAGACATGCGTGGTACCTTGGACCAAGACACTGCATACCAACTTTCAAGTCAATCGGACTGGCAGTCGGGTGGTTATAGCCCTTTTCATGTTTTTTTATGTTATAGCGCCACCAAGTGTTCAATCCTCACAATTCTTTTTACCTTGACCAAAGACTCATCCCATACACAAGTGTACCAAGTTTGGTGAAGATATCTCATTTCGTTCCTGAGTTATAGCCCTTTTAGTAAAATAGGCTCTGAAATAGGCTTCAAACCAGTTGTTCCATTATGCATAGTTACACACACACACACACACACACACAATATTTTTGAGATATGTTATTGTGAAAATATCTTTTAATGGTCTATGAGCATGTCACATTTTTTTGTGAAATGCACCACGTTCTAGTATTATTTACTATGATTAACCATGTATCTATAACCATAGATCAATATTAGAGTGTAGTACAATAAAATGAACAGCGGGGGGCAGCAAAAGACCACATATTGGTCATTATTTTCATATGAACTCTGTCATTTTCACCTTTTTAACTGTTATAGAGGCAAATATTGTCCTATCTGTCTGAAAATTGTCATGCTTGTTTGGAGGCATATTACACATGTTCTGACTTGTTTTTATGAATATCTGAGCATTCATTGAATAGATATAGGCATTTGGGGACACTTGGTCAAGGCCAGACACACACACACTTTTTTAATGCTATGGTCTATAATCATTTCACATAGCTCTTTGTAACTATTAATCAGATTTTTAAAAATGTATTCAGAAACATAGGACTACACACACACATTTTGTTGTAGTTACAGACATTTGAACTTTATGATGTTGCAGTAAACAAAATGTTTCCTGCAAGTCTCCTTCAAGATTCACATTTCTCAATGTGACAATTGTCAATAGTAATACTTAATAGATTAATTTTAAAAAAATGTGATAGCAAATGTTAAAATAGTGATTTATTTAAAGCTGAAAATGACTTGTATATCAATATTAGAGTGTAGTACAATAAAATGAACAGCGGGGGGCAGCAAACGACCACTTATTGGCTTAATATACCATTATTTTCATAATTTTCAGCTTTTTAACTGTTATAGAGGCAAATATGGTCCTATCTGTCTGAAAATTTTCATGCTTGTTTAGAGGCATAGTACACATGTTCTGACTTGTTTTTAAGAATATCTGAGCATTCATTGAATAGATATAGGCATTTGGGGACACTTGGTCAAGGCCACATCTTGAAATAACCCAGTTATAGCCATTCAGATGCAAAAGTTTAACTTTTTTTAAAAATAATTATTGCTCTAAAGAGTCCAGAGAATTGTACTGCCCTGGGTTGGTTCTGATCAGGTTGAAAAATCTATGACTAGTTTGCAAAAGTAGGTTATTAACATAATTGTGACTGTTTAAATAACGATTTGATTGACAGTATTGGTTCTTGAGGCAAAGTTGTTCAGTATGAGGAGATCTATCATAATTTATGCATATTATGTGGATGTTTTTAACCCCACCTGATTACAGAGATGGAGAATACCATTTACAGCCAATACAGGCATTTCACCATAGGAATACATGGTTTTCAAAGCTTTTTAACAGTTATAGCGCCACCTATGGTCCGATCTCCATGAAACTTTGCATGCTTTTTCAGCATGTTATGTTACATATACATAATAATTTTCGTGAAGTTTTGAGTTTTCCTTTAGGATTTATATGCTTTTGAGTGTATTTTGCTACGCCCCTCTTCTAAATGACCCTGTTATAGGCATTCAAATGCAAAAGTTCAACTTTTTTTTTGATAATTATTGATCTAGAGAGTCCAGAGAATTGTCCTAGACTGGTTTGTTTCCGATCAGGCAAAAATCCAGAGACTAGTTCGCAAAAGTAGGTTTTAAACATAATCGCAAATATTTAATGAACGATTTGATTGACAGCAATGCTTTTAGAGGAAAAGTTGTTCAGTATGAGGAGACCTATCATATGATGTGTATATTTGGTTGATGTGTGCAACACCACGTGATTACAGAGCCAAAAAACTCGTTAGCGCCAACTAGTGGCCGATTTCTTTCAAAATTCTTACAGACCTCTAAGTCCATGAGTCAAACATGCCCACCGAGTTTCATTCCGATCAGCCTCCGTTAACCTTGTCTTAGAGGTGCTCAAACTTCATTGGCCAATAGCAGCCATGTTTTTTGAGATACGCCAATGTCCTCATAGACATATATGGTACCTTGGACCAAGACACTGCATACCAATTTTCAAGTCAATCGGACTAGCGGTCGGGTCGTTATAGCCATTTTCATGTTTTTTTCGTGTTATAGCGCCACCAAGTGTTCAATCGTCGCGATTCTTTTATCGTGACCCAAGACTCAGTCCATACACATGTGTACAAAGTTTGGTAAAGATATCTAATTTTGTTCTTGAGTTATAGCCATTTTAGTAAAATAGGCTCCTCCCACAACGTTCGTTTTCCGCCCCTTAGCGATCGTGAATAGAAATTTCAACTTTTTTTCGATAATTATTGATATTCATACTCCAGAGAACATTTCTGCACTGGTTTGGTTCCGATCGGGCAAAAATCCAGGGACTAGTTCGCAAAAGTAGTTTTTTGACAAAATTCAAAATGGCGGAAAATCTATAATGGCGGAAATGAAATCGGAGATATACATTTTTTACGTCAGGTATTCAGCTTTCCAATGATATAAGACACTTGAGTCTACGACATACGGTTTAGGAGTTATGAGCAGTTTTGCGCAATTGATTGCTATAGCGCCACCTATAGGCCAATCTGGCTCATAATTTGATAACCTCTCCTCGATTTTTGTACTACCATCTGACAAAGTTTCAAAGCTCCAGCTTCTACGGTTTGGGCTGCACGATGCGTTTTAGCGGAGAATAATAATAATAATAATAATAATTAAAGCTGCAAGCAGCATTTAGCGGGGTTCAAGCCTTTAAGGCCTTTAAGCACACAAGCATCAAAAGACATTAAGTTTTATTTAGCAAGATTTTAAACGCTGAAATAATAGATGGAAAATTCAATTTACAGGCAATTCACCATAGGAAACATGGTTTTAAAAGGTTTTTAACAGTTATAGCGCCACCTATGGTCCGATCTCTATAAAACGTTTAATGCTTGTTAAGGATCTAATCTCACACATGGCCACCAATTTTCGTGAAGTTTTGAGCTTTCCCTTAGAATTTATAGGCTTTTGAGGGTTTTTTGCCACGCCTCTTTTCGAAATGACCCTGTTATAGCCATCCAAATGCAAAAGTTAAACTTTTTTTGATAATTATTGATCTAGAGAGTCCAGAGAATTGTCCTAGACTGGTTTGGTTCCGATCGGGCAAAAAAACAGGGACTTATTTGCAAAAGTAGGTTTTTAACATAATCACAAATATTTAATGAACGATTTGATTGACAGCAATGCTTCTAGAGACAAAGTTGTTCAGTATGAGGAGATCTATCAAATTATATCAATATTGTGAGAATATGTGAAACATCACGTGATTACAGAGCCATAAAACTAATTGGCGCCTACTAGTGGCCAAATTCTTAAAAAATTATTACAGACCTCTAGGACCCTGAGTCAAACATGCTCGCCAACTTTTGTTCCGATCGGCCTCTGTTAACCTTGTCTAATAAGTGCTCACATTTCATTGGCCAATGGCGGCCATGTTTTTTGAGCTACGCCAATTTCCTTTATAGACATGCGTGGTACCTTGGACCAAGACACTGCATACCAACTTTCAAGTCAATCGGACTGGCAGTCGGGTGGTTATAGCCCTTTTCATGTTTTTTTATGTTATAGCGCCACCAAGTGTTCAATCCTCACAATTCTTTTTACCTTGACCAAAGACTCATCCCATACACAAGTGTACCAAGTTTGGTGAAGATATCTCATTTCGTTCCTGAGTTATAGCCCTTTTAGTAAAATAGGCTCTGAAACAGGCTTCAAACCAGTTGTTCCATTATGCATGGTTACACACACACACACACACACACACACACACACACAATATTTTTGAGATATGTTATTGTGAAAATATCTTTTAATGGTCTATGAGCATGTCACATTTTTTTGTGAAATGCACCACGTTCTAGTATTATTTACTATGATTAACCATGTATCTATAACCATAGATCAATATTAGAGTGTAGTACAATAAAATGAACAGCGGGGGGCAGCAAAAGACCACATATTGGTCATTATTTTCATATGAACTCTGTCATTTTCACCTTTTTAACTGTTATAGAGGCAAATATTGTCCTATCTGTCTGAAAATTGTCATGCTTGTTTGGAGGCATATTACACATGTTCTGACTTGTTTTTAAGAATATCTGAGCATTCATTGAATAGATATAGGCATTTGGGGACACTTGGTCAAGGCCAGACACACACACACTTTTTTAATGCTATGGTCTATAATCATTTCACATAGCTCTTTGTAACTATTAATCAGATTTTTAAAAATGTATTCAGAAACATAGGACTACACACACACATTTTGTTGTAGTTACAGACATTTGAACTTTATGATGTTGCAGTAAACAAAATGTTTCCTGCAAGTCTCCTTCAAGATTCACATTTCTCAATGTGACAATTGTCAATAGTAATACTTAATAGATTAATTTTAACTAAATGTGATAGCAAATATTAAAATAGTGATTTATTTAAAGCTGAAAATGACTTGTATATCAATATTAGAGTGTAGTACAATAAAATGAACAGCGGGGGGCAGCAAACGACCACTTATTGGCTTAATATACCATTATTTTCATAATTTTCAGCTTTTTAACTGTTATAGAGGCAAATATGGTCCTATCTGTCTGAAAATTTTCATGCTTGTTTAGAGGCATAGTACACATGTTCTGACTTTTTTTTAAGAATATCTGAGCATTCATTGAATAGATATAGGCATTTGGGGACACTTGGTCAAGGCCACATCTTGAAATAACCCAGTTATAGCCATTCAGATGCAAAAGTTTAACTTTTTTTAAAAATAATTATTGCTCTAAAGAGTCCAGAGAATTGTACTGCCCTGGGTTGGTTCTGATCAGGTTGAAAAATCTATGACTAGTTTGCAAAAGTAGGTTATTAACATAATTGTGAATGTTTAAATAACGATTTGATTGACAGTATTGGTTCTTGAGGCAAAGTTGTTCAGTATGAGGAGATCTATCATAATTTATGCATATTATGTGGATGTTTTTAACCCCACCTGATTACAGAGATGGAGAATACCATTTACAGCCAATACAGGCATTTCACCATAGGAATACATGGTTTTCAAAGCTTTTTAACAGTTATAGCGCCACCTATGGTCCGATCTCCATGAAACTTTGCATGCTTTTTCAGCATGTTATGTTACATATACATAATAATTTTCGTGAAGTTTTGAGTTTTCCTTTAGGATTTATATGCTTTTGAGTGTATTTTGCTACGCCCCTCTTCTAAATGACCCTGTTATAGGCATTCAAATGCAAAAGTTCAACTTTTTTTTGATAATTATTGATCTAGAGAGTCCAGAGAATTGTCCTAGACTGGTTTGTTTCCGATCAGACAAAAATCCAGAGACTAGTTCGCAAAAGTAGGTTTTAAACATAATCGCAAATATTTAATAAACGATTTGATTGACAGCAATGCTTTTAGAGGAAAAGTTGTTCAGTATGAGGAGCCCTATCATATGATGTGTATATTTGGTTGATGTGTGCAACACCACGTGATTACAGAGCCAAAAAACTCGTTAGCGCCAACTAGTGGCCGATTTCTTTCAAAATTTTTACAGACCTCTAAGTCCATGAGTCAAACATGCCCACCGAGTTTCATTCCGATCAGCCTCCGTTAACCTTGTCTTAGAGGTGCTCAAACTTCATTGGCCAATAGCAGCCATGTTTTTTGAGATACGCCAATGTCCTCATAGACATACATGGTACCTTGGACCAAGACACTGCATACCAATTTTCAAGTCAATCGGACTAGCGGTCGGGTCGTTATAGCCATTTTCATGTTTTTTTCGTGTTATAGCGCCACCAAGTGTTCAATCGTCGCGATTCTTTTATCGTGACCCAAGACTCAGTCCATACACATGTGAACAAAGTTTGGTAAAGATATCTCATTTTGTTCTTGAGTTATAGTCATTTTAGTAAAATAGGCTCCTCCCACAACGTTCGTTTTCCGCACCTTAGCGATCGTGAATAGAAATTTCAACTTTTTTTCAATAATTATTGATATTCAGACTCCAGAGAACATTTCTGCACTGGTTTGGTTCCGATCGGGCAAAAATCCAGGGACTAGTTCGCAAAAGTAGTTTTTTGACAAAATTCAAAATGGCGGAAAATCTATAATGGCGGAAATGAAATCGGAGATATACATTTTTTACGTCAGGTATTCAGCTTTCCAATGATATAAGACACTTGAGTCTACGACATACGGTTTAGGAGTTATGAGCAGTTTTGCGCAATTGATTGCTATAGCGCCACCTATAGGCCAATCTGGCTCATAATTTGATAACCTCTCCTCGATTTTTGTACTACCATCTGACAAAGTTTCAAAGCTCCAGCTTCTACGGTTTGGGCTGCATGATGCGTTTTAGCGGAGAATAATAATAATAATAATAATAATAATAAAAATCAATACAATTACAATAGGGTTTCAGCACTTCGTGCTTGAACCCCTAATTAAAGCTGCAAGCAGCATTTAGCGGGGTTCAAGCCTTTAAGGCCTTTAAGCACACAAGCATCAAAAGACATTAAGTTTTATTTAGCAAGATTTTAAACACTGAAATAATAGATGGAAAATACCATTTACAGTCAATACAGGCAATTTCCAATAGGAAATACGTGGTTTTAAAAGGTTTTAAACAGTTATAGCGCCACCCATGGTCTGATTTCCATAAAACTTTGCATGCTTGTTAAAGATCTGATCTCACATATGCATAACAATTTTCGTGAAGTTTTGAGTTTTCCCTTAGAATTTATAGGCTTTTGAGTGTATTTTGCCATGCCGCTTTTCTAAATTACCCTGTTATAGCCATTTAAATGCAAAAGTTAAACTTTTTTCGATAATTTTTGATCTAGAGAGTCCAGAGAATTATCCTAGACTAGTTTGGTTCCAATCGGGCAAAAATCCAGGGACTAGTTCGCAAAAGTAGGTTTTGAACATAAACGCAAATATTTAATGAACATATTAATTGACAGCAATAGTTCTAGAGGCAAAGTTGTTTGGTATGAGGAGTTCTATCAAATGATATGCATATTTCATGGATGTGTGCAACACCACGTGATTACAGAGCCGTAAAACTCGTTGGCGCCAACTAGTGGCCGATTTCTTTCAAACTTCTTACAGACCTCTAGGGCCATGAGTTAAACATGCCCACAGAGTTTCGTTCCGATCGGCCTCCGTTAACCTTGTCTAATAGGTGCTCAAATTTAATTGGCTGTGGCGGCCATGTTTTTTGACATACGCCAATGTCCTCATAGACATACATGGTACCTTGGACCAAGACACTGCATACCAATTTTCAAGTCAATCGGACTAGCGGTCGGGTGGTTATAGCCAATTTCATGTTTTTTTCATGTTATAGCGCCACCAAGTGTTCAATCGTCGGGATTTTTTTATCGTGACCAAAGACTCAGCCCATACACATGTGTACCAAGTTTGGTAAATATATCTAATTTTGTTCTTGAGTTATAACCATTTTAGTAAAATAGGCTCCTCCCACAACATTCGTTTTCCGCCCCTTAGCAACCCTGAATCGAAATTTCAACTTTTTTTCGATAATTATTGATATTCAGACTCCAGAGAACATTTCTGCACTGGTTTGGTTCCGATCGGTCTAAAATCCAGGAACTAGTTCGCAAAAGTAGTTTTTTGACAAAATTCAAAATGGCGGAAAATCCATCATGGCGGAAATGAAATCGGAGATATACGTTTTGTTTTTCATGGACTCACCTTTCCAATGATATAAGACACTTGAGTCTACGACATACGGTTTAGGAGTTATGAGCAGTTTCGCGCAATTGATTGCTATAGCGCCACCTATTGGCCAATCTGGCTCATAATTTGATAACCTCTCCTCGATTTTTGTACTACCATCTGACAAAGTTTCAACGCTCCAGCCCTTACGGTTTGGGCTGCACGATGCGTTTTAGCGGAGAATAATAATAATAATAATAATAATTAAAGCTGCAAGCAGCATTTAGCGGGGTTCAAGCCTTTAAGGCCTTTAAGCACACAAGCATCAAAAGACATTAAGTTTTATTTAGCAAGATTTTAAACACTGAAATAATAGATGGAAAATACCATTTACAGTCAATACAGGCAATTTCCAATAGGAAATACGTGGTTTTAAAAGGTTTTAAACAGTTATAGCGCCACCCATGGTCTGATTTCCATAAAACTTTGCATGCTTGTTAAAGATGTGATCTCACATATGCATAACAATTTTCGTGAAGTTTTGAGTTTTCCCTTAGAATTTATAGGCTTTTGAGTGTATTTTGCCATGCCGCTTTTCTAAATTACCCTGTTATAGCCATTTAAATGCAAAAGTTAAACTTTTTTTCGATAATTATTGATCTAGAGAGTCCAGAGAATTATCCTAGACTAGTTTGGTTCCAATCGGGCAAAAATCCAGGGACTAGTTCGCAAAAGTAGGTTTTGAACATAAACGCAAATATTTAATGAACATATTAATTGACAGCAATAGTTCTAGAGGCAAAGTTGTTTGGTATGAGGAGTTCTATCAAATGATATGCATATTTCATGGATGTGTGCAACACCACGTGATTACAGAGCCGTAAAACTCGTTGGCGCCAACTAGTGGCTGATTTCTTTCAAACTTCTTACAGACCTCTAGGGCCATGAGTTAAACATGCCCACAGAGTTTCGTTCCGATCGGCCTCCGTTAACCTTGTCTAATAGGTGCTCAAATTTAATTGGCTGTGGCGGCCATGTTTTTTGACATACGCCAATGTCCTCATAGACATACATGGTACCTTGGACCAAGACACTGCATACCAATTTTCAAGTCAATCGGACTAGCGGTCGGGTGGTTATAGCCAATTTCATGTTTTTTTCATGTTATAGCGCCACCAAGTGTTCAATCGTCGGGATTTTTTTATCGTGACCAAAGACTCAGCCCATACACATGTGTACCAAGTTTGGTAAATATATCTCATTTTGTTCTTGAGTTAAAACCATTTTAGTAAAATAGGCTCCTCCCACAACATTCGTTTTCCGCCCCTTAGCAACCGTGAATCGAAATTTCAACTTTTTTTCGATAATTATTGATATTCAGACTCCAGAGAACATTTCTGCACTGGTTTGGTTCCGATCGGTCTAAAATCCAGGGACTAGTTCGCAAAAGTAGTTTTTTGACAAAATTCAAAATGGCGGAAAATCCATCATGGCGGAAATAAAATCGGAGATATACGTTTTGTTTGTCATGGACTCACCTTTCCAATGATATAAGACACTTGAGTCTACGACATACGGTTTAGGAGTTATGAGCAGTTTCGCGCAATTGATTGCTATAGCGCCACCTATAGGCCAATCTGGCTCATAATTTGATAACCTCTCCTCGATTTTTGTACTACCATCTGACAAAGTTTCAAAGCTCCAGCACTTACGGTTTGGGCTGCACGATGCGTTTTATGGCAGAATAATAATAATAATAATAATAATAATAAAAATCAGCACAAATACAATAGGTGTTCAGCACTTCGTGCTTGAACCCCTAATAATTAAAGCTGCAAGCAGCATTTAGCGGGGTTCAAGCCTTTAAGGCCTTTAAGCACACAAGCATCAAAAGATGTTAAGTTTTATTTAGCAAGATTTTAAACACTGAAATAATAGATGGAAAATTCAATTTACAGGCAATTCACCATAGGAAACATGGTTTTAAAAGGTTTTTAACAGTTATAGCGCCACCTATGGTCCGATCTCTATAAAACGTTTAATGCTTGTTAAGGATCTAATCTCACACATGGCCACCAATTTTCGTGAAGTTTTGAGCTTTCCCTTAGAATTTATAGGCTTTTGAGGGTTTTTTGCCACGCCTCTTTTCGAAATGACCCTGTTATAGCCATCCAAATGCAAAAGTTAAACTTTTTTTGATAATTATTGATCTAGAGAGTCCAGAGAATTGTCCTAGACTGGTTTGGTTCCGATCGGGCAAAAAAACAGGGACTTATTTGCAAAAGTAGGTTTTTAACATAATCACAAATATTTAATGAACGATTTGATTGACAGCAATGTTTCTAGAGACAAAGTTGTTCAGTATGAGGAGATCTATCAAATTATATCAATATTGTGAGAATATGTGAAACATCACGTGATTACAGAGCCATAAAACTAATTGGCGCCTACTAGTGGCCAAATTCTTAAAAAATTATTACAGACCTCTAGGACCCTGAGTCAAACATGCTCGCCAACTTTTGTTCCGATCGGCCTCTGTTAACCTTGTCTAATAAGTGCTCACATTTCATTGGCCAATGGCGGCCATGTTTTTTGAGCTACGCCAATTTCCTTTATAGACATGCGTGGTACCTTGGACCAAGACACTGCATACCAACTTTCAAGTCAATCGGACTGACAGTCGGGTGGTTATAGCCCTTTTCATGTTTTTTTTATGTTATAGCGCCACCAAGTGTTCAATCCTCACAATTCTTTTTACCTTGACCAAAGACTCATCCCATACACAAGTGTACCAAGTTTGGTGAAGATATCTCATTTCGTTCCTGAGTTATAGCCCTTTTAGTAAAATAGGCTCTGAAACAGGCTTCAAACCAGTTGTTCCATTATGCATGGTTACACACACACACACACACACACACACACACACACACACACACAATATTTTTGAGATATGTTATTGTGAAAATATCTTTTAATGGTCTATGAGCATGTCACATTTTTTTGTGAAATGCACCACGTTCTAGTATTATTTACTATGATTAACCATGTATCTATAACCATAGATCAATATTAGAGTGTAGTACAATAAAATGAACAGCGGGGGGCAGCAAAAGACCACATATTGGTCATTATTTTCATATGAACTCTGTCATTTTCACCTTTTTAACTGTTATAGAGGCAAATATTGTCCTATCTGTCTGAAAATTGTCATGCTTGTTTGGAGGCATATTACACATGTTCTGACTTGTTTTTAAGAATATCTGAGCATTCATTGAATAGATATAGGCATTTGGGGACACTTGGTCAAGGCCAGACACACACACACTTTTTTAATGCTATGGTCTATAATCATTTCACATAGCTCTTTGTAACTATTAATCAGATTTTTAAAAATGTATTCAGAAACATAGGACTACACACACACATTTTGTTGTAGTTACAGACATTTGAACTTTATGATGTTGCAGTAAACAAAATGTTTCCTGCAAGTCTCCTTCAAGATTCACATTTCTCAATGTGACAACTGTCAATAGTAATACTTAATAGATTAATTTTAACTAAATGTGATAGCAAATGTTAAAATAGTGATTTATTTAAAGCTGAAAATGACTTGTATATCAATATTAGAGTGTAGTACAATAAAATGAACAGCGGGGGGCAGCAAACGACCACTTATTGGCTTAATATACCATTATTTTCATAATTTTCAGCTTTTTAACTGTTATAGAGGCAAATATGGTCCTATCTGTCTGAAAATTTTCATGCTTGTTTAGAGGCATAGTACACATGTTCTGACTTGTTTTTAAGAATATCTGAGCATTCATTGAATAGATATAGGCATTTGGGGACACTTGGTCAAGGCCACATCTTGAAATAACCCAGTTATAGCCATTCAGATGCAAAAGTTTAACTTTTTTTAAAAATAATTATTGCTCTAAAGAGTCCAGAGAATTGTACTGCCCTGGGTTGGTTCTGATCAGGTTGAAAAATCTATGACTAGTTTGCAAAAGTAGGTTATTAACATAATTGTGAATGTTTAAATAACGATTTGATTGACAGTATTGGTTCTTGAGGCAAAGTTGTTCAGTATGAGGAGATCTATCATAATTTATGCATATTATGTGGATGTTTTTAACCCCACCTGATTACAGAGATGGAGAATACCATTTACAGCCAATACAGGCATTTCACCATAGGAATACATGGTTTTCAAAGCTTTTTAACAGTTATAGCGCCAACTATGGTCCGATCTCCATGAAACTTTGCATGCTTTTTCAGCATGTTATGTTACATATACATAATAATTTTCGTGAAGTTTTGAGTTTTCCTTTAGGATTTATATGCTTTTGAGTGTATTTTGCTACGCCCCTCTTCTAAATGACCCTGTTATAGGCATTCAAATGCAAAAGTTCAACTTTTTTTCGATAATTATTGATCTAGAGAGTCCAGAGAATTGTCCTAGACTGGTTTGTTTCCGATCAGGCAAAAATCCAGAGACTAGTTCGCAAAAGTAGGTTTTAAACATAATCGCAAATATTTAATGAACGATTTGATTGACAGCAATGCTTTTAGAGGAAAAGTTGTTCAGTATGAGGAGCCCTATCATATGATGTGTATATTTGGTTGATGTGTGCAACACCACGTGATTACAGAGCCAAAAAACTCGTTAGCGCCAACTAGTGGCCGATTTCTTTCAAAATTCTTACAGACCTCTAAGTCCATGAGTCAAACATGCCCACCGAGTTTCATTCCGATCAGCCTCCGTTAACCTTGTCTTAGAGGTGCTCAAACTTCATTGGCCAATAGCAGCCATGTTTTTTGAGATACGCCAATGTCTTCATAGACATATATGGTACCTTGGACCAAGACACTGCATACCAATTTTCAAGTCAATCGGACTAGCGGTCGGGTCGTTATAGCCATTTTCATGTTTTTTTCGTGTTATAGCGCCACCAAGTGTTCAATCGTCGCGATTCTTTTATCGTGACCCAAGACTCAGTCCATACACATGTGTACAAAGTTTGGTAAAGATATCTCATTTTGTTCTTGAGTTATAGCCATTTTAGTAAAATAGGCTCCTCCCACAACGTTCGTTTTCCGCCCCTTAGCGATCGTGAATAGAAATTTCAACTTTTTTTCGATAATTATTGATAGTCATACTCCAGAGAACATTTCTGCACTGGTTTGGTTCCGATCGGGCAAAAATCCAGGGACTAGTTCGCAAAAGTAGTTTTTTAACAAAATTCAAAATGGCGGAAAATCTATAATGGCGAAAATGAAATCGGAGATATACATTTTTTACGTCAGGTATTCAGCTTTCCAATGATATAAGACACTTGAGTCTACGACATACGGTTTAGGAGTTATGAGCAGTTTTGCGCAATTGATTGCTATAGCGCCACCTATAGGCCAATCTGGCTCATAATTTGATAACCTCTCCTCGATTTTTGTACTACCATCTGACAAAGTTTCAAAGCTCCAGCTTCTACGGTTTGGGCTGCACGATGCGTTTTAGCGGAGAATAATAATAATAATAATAATAATAATAATAATTAAAGCTGCAAGCAGCATTTAGCGGGGTTCAAGCCTTTAAGGCCTTTAAGCACACAAGCATCAAAAGACGTTAAGTTTTATTTAGCAAGATTTTAAACACTGAAATAATAGATGGAAAAGTCAATTTACAGGCAATTTACCATAGGAAACATGGTTTTAAAAGGTTTTTAACAGTTATAGCGCCACCTATGGTCCGATCTCTATAAAACGTTTAATGCTTGTTAAGGATCTAATGTCACATATGCCCACCAATTTTCGTGAAGTTTTGAGCTTTCCCTTAGAATTTATAGGCTTTTGAGTGTATTTTGCCACGCCTCTTTTCTAAATGACCCTGTTATAGCCATCCAGATGCAAAAGTTCAACTTTTTTGATAATTATTGATCTAGAGAGTGCAGAGAATTGTCCTAGACTTGTTTGGCTCCGATCGGGCAAAAAAAACGGGACTAGTTTGCAAAAGTAGGGTTTTAACATAATTACGAATATTTAATGAACGATTTGATTGACAGCAATGTTTCTAGAGGCACAGTTGTACAGTATGAGGAGATCTATCAAATTATATCAATATTGTGGGAATATGTGAAACATCACGTGATTACAGAGCCGTAAAATTCGTTGGAGCCTACTAGTGGCCAATTTCTTAAAAAATTATTACAGACCTCTAGGACCATGAGTCAAACATGCTCACCAAGTTTTGTTCCGATCGGCCTCCTTTAACCTTGTCTTATAGGTGCTCAAATTTCATTGGCCAATGGCGGCCATGTTTGGACCTTGGACCAAGACACTGCATACCAATTTTCAAGTCAATTGGACTAGCAGGTGGGTGGTTATAGCCCTTTTCATGTTTTTTTAATGTTATAGCGCCACCAAGTTTTCAGTCCTCACAATTAATTTTACTGTGACCAAAGACTCAGCCCATACACATGTGTACCAAGTTTGGTGAAGATATCTCATTTCGTTCCTGAGTTATAGCCCTTTTAGTAAAATAGTCTCTAAAACAGGCTTCAAACCAGTTGTTCCATTATGCATGGTTACACACACACACACAAAATGTTTTTGAGATATGTAATTGTGAAAATATCTTTTAATGGTCTATGAGCATGTCAAATTTTTTTGTGAAATACATCACGTTCTAGTATTATTTACTATGAATAACCATGTTTCTAGCATGATTTACCATAGTCTACCGTGATTTACCCTGTTCTAGCAAAATTTACAATGATATACCATGTTCTAGTATTATTTACCATGATTTACCATGTTTCTAATGTGATTTATCATGATTTACCACATTGCTAGTAATTATGTGAAGTGTCAACTCTGACAAAATATGATTGTGTTATAATAGTAATTGCTTTAGTGCAAAATACTGTGGAAAATCAAACTTTAAAAGGAAAGTGAGTCAATAAGTGGTCTTCTGCTGCCCTCTGCTGGACATTCTACTTATTAATACAGTCTTTTCACAGTTGCTTCACTTAAATATCATATTGGTCTTCCATGTTAATTCCATTATACATGCTTATACACACACACACACACACACACACACACACACACACACACACACACACACACACACACACACACAGACACACACAGACACACTTTTTCACACACTATGGTCTATAATCATTTCACATAGCTCTTTGTAACTATTAATCAGATTATTAAAAATGTATTCAGAAACATAGGACTACACACACACACAATTTGTTGTAGATACAGACATTTGAACTATATGATGTTGCAGTAAACAAAATGTTTCCTGCAAGTCTCCTTCAAGATTCACATTTCTCAATGTGACAATTATTGTCAATGGTAATAGCTAATAGATTAATTTTGACTAAATGTGATTGTAAATGTTAAAATTGTGATTTTTTTTAAAGTCTGAATATGACTTATAGATCAATATTAGAGTGTAGTACAATAAAAAGAACAGCGGGGGGCAGCAAACGACCACTTATTGGCTTAATATACCATCATTTTCATAATTTTCAGCTTTTTAACTGTTATAGAGGCAAATATTGTCCTATCTGTCTGAAATTTTTCATGCTTGTTTAGAGGCATAGTACACATCTTCTGACTTGTTTTTAAGAATATCTGAGCATTCATTGAATAGATATAGGCATTTGGGGACACTTGGTCAAGGCCAGACACACACACACACACACACACACACACACTTTTTTAATGCTATGGTCTATAATCATTTAACATAGCTCTTTGTAACTATTTATCAGATTTTTAAAAATGTATTCAGAAACATAGGACTACACACACACATTTTGTTGTAGATACAGACATTTGAACTTTATGATGTTGCAGTAAACAAAATGTTTCCTGCCAGTCTCCTTCAAGATTCACATTTCTCAATGTGAAAATTGTCAATAGTAATACTTAATAGATTCATTTTAACTAAATGTGATTGCAAATGTTAAAATAGTGATTTATTTTAAGCTGAATATGACTTGTAGATCAATATTAGAGTGTAGTACAATAAAATGAACAGCGGGGGGCAGCAAACGACCACTTATTGGCTTAATATACCATTATTTTCATAATTTTCAGCTTTTTAACTGTTATAGAGGCAAATATTGTCCTATCTGTCTGAAATTTTTCATGCTTGTTTAGAGGCATAGTACACATGTTCTGACTTGTTTTTAAGAATATCTGAGCATTCATTGAATAGATATAGGCATTTGGGGACACTTGGTCAAGGCCACATCATGAAATAACCCTGTTATAGCCATTCAGATGCAAAAGTTTAACTTTTTTTTAAAATAACTATTGCTCTAAAGAGTCCAGAGAATTGTACTGCACTGGTTTGGTTCTGATCAGGTTGAAAAATCTATGACTAGTTTGCAAAAGTAGGTTATTAACATAATTGTGAATGTTTAAATAACGATTTGATAGACAGTATTGGTTCTTGAGGCAAAGTTGTTCAGTATGAGGAGATCTATCATAATTTATGCATATTATGTGGATGTTTTTAACCCCACCTGATTACAGAGATGGAAAATACCATTTACAGCCAATACAGGCATTTCACCATAGGATTACATGGTTTTCAAAGCTTTTTAACAGTTATAGCGCCACCTATAGTCCGATCTCCATGAAACTTTGCATGATTTTTCAGCATGTTATGTTACATATACATAACAATTTTCGTGAAGTTTTGAGTTTTCCTTTAGGATTTATAGGCTTTTGAGTGTATTTTGCTACGCCCCTCTTCTAAATGACCCTGTTATAGCCATCCAAAGGCAAAAATTGGACTTTTTTTCGATAATTATTGATCTAGAGAGTCCAGAGAATTGTCCTATACTGGTTTGGTTCCGATCAGGCAAAAAACCAGGGACTAGTTTGCAAAAGTAGGTTTTAAACATAATCGCAAATATTTAATGAACAATTGGATTAACAGCAATGGTTCCAGAGGCAAAGTTGTTCAATATGAGGAGGTCTATCAAACGATATGCATATTTTGTGGATGTGTTCAACACCACGTGATTACAGTGCCATAAAACTTGTTAGCGCCAACTAGTGGCTGATTTCTTTCAAAATTCTTATAGACCTCTAAGGCCATAAGTCAAACATACCCATCGAGTTTCGTTCTGATCGGCCTCCGTTAACCTTGTCTAATAGGTGCTCAAATTTAGTTGGCCTTGGCGGCCATGTTTTTTGAGATACGCCAATGTCCTCATAGACATACTTGGTACCTTGGACCAAGACACTGCATACCAATTTTCAAGTCAATCGGACTAGCGGTCGGGTGGTTATAGCCATTTTCATGTTTTTTTCGTGTTATAGCGCCACCAAGTGTTCAATCATCGCGGTTTTTTTATCGTGACCAAAAACGGAGCCCATACACATGTGTACCAAGTTTGGTGAAGATATCTCATTTTTTTCTTGAGTTATAGCCATTTTAGTAAAATAGGCTCCTCCCACAACATTCGTTTTCCGCCCCTTAGCAACCGTGAATAGAAATTTCAACTTTTTTTCGATAATTATTGATATTCAGACTCCAGAGAACATTTCTGCACTGGTTTGGTTCCGATCGGGCAAAAAACCTAGGACTAGTTCGCAAAAGTAGTTTTTTGACAAAATTCAAAATGGCGGAAAATCTATCATGGCGCAAATGAAATCGGAGATATACGTTTTGTTCGTCATAAACTCACCTTTCCAATGATATAAGACACTTGAGTCTACGACATACGGTTTAGGAGTTATGAGCAGTTTCGCGCAATTGATTGCTATAGCGCCACCTATAGGCCAATCTGGCTCATAATTTGATAACCTCTCCTCGATTTGTTTACTACCATCTGACAAAGTTTCAAAGTTCCAGCCCTTACGGTTTGGGCTGCACGATGCGTTTTAGCGGAGAATAATAATAATAATAATAATAATAATAAAAATCAATACAATTACAATAGGGTTTCAGCACTTCGTGCTTGAACCCCTAATAAAAATCAATACAATTACAATAGGGTTTCAGCACTTCGTGCTTGAACCCCTAATAATTAAAGCTGCAAGCAGCATTTAGCGGGGTTCAAGCCTTTAAGGCCTTTAAGCACACAAGCATCAAAATACATTAAGTTTTATTTAGCAAGATTTTAAACACTGAAATAATTTAATTGGCTGTGGCGGCAATGTTTTTTGAGATAGGCCAATGTCCTCATAGACATACATGGTACCTTGGACCAAGACACTGCATACCAATTTTCAAGTCAATCGGACTAGCGGTCGGGTAGTTTTAGCCATTTTCATGTTTTTTTTGTGTTATAGCGCCACCAAGTGTTCAATCGTCGCGATTTTTTTATCGTGACCAAAGACTCAGACCATACACATGTGTACCAAGTTTGGTGAAGACATCTCATTTCTTACTTGAGTTATAGCCATTTTAGTAAAATAGGCTCCTCCCACAACAGTCGTTTTCCGCCCCTTAGCGACCGTGAATAGAAATTTCAACTTTTTTTTGATAATTATTGATATTCAGACTCCAGAGAACATTTCTGCACTGGTTTGGTTCCGATCAAGCAAGAAACCTAGGACTAGTTTGCAAAAGTAGTTTTTTAACAAAATTCAAAATGGCGGAAAATCTATCATGGCGCAAATGAAATCGGAGATACACATTTTTTTCCTCATGGACTCACCTTTCCAATGATATAAGACACTTGAGTGTACGATATACGGTTTAGGAGTTATGAGCAGTTTCGCGCAATTGATTGCTATAGCGCCACCTATAGGCCAATCTGGCTCATAATTTGATAACCTCTCCTCTATGTTTGTACTACCTATTGGCCAAGTTTCAAGTCTCTAGCCCTTACGGTTTGGGCTGCACGATGTGTTTTACTGCAGAATAATATTATTTTGTGTGTAGTACAATAAAATGAACAGCGGGGGGCAGCAAACGACCACTTATTGGCTTAATATACCATTATTATCAAATGAACTCTGTAATTTTAACCTTTTTTAACTTTTATAGAGGCAAATATTGTCCGATCTGTCTGAAATTTTTCATGCTTGTTTAGAGGCATAGGATACATGTTCTGACTTGTTTTTAAGTAGATCTGAACATTCATTGAATAGAGAGATGGAAAATGCAATTTACAGCCAATACAGGCAATTCACCATAGGGAATACATGGTTTTCAAAGCTTTTTAACAGTCTTAGCGCCACCTATGGTCCGATCTCCATGAAACTTTGCATGCTTCTTCAGCATGTTATGTCACATATACATAACAATATTCGTGACGTTTTGAGTTTTCCTTTAAGATTTATAGGCTATTGAGTGTATTTTGCTACGTCCCTCTTCTAAATGACCCTGTTATAGCCATGTAAATGCAAAAGTTCAACTTTTTTTCGATAATTATTAACCTAGAGAGTCCAGAGAATTGTTCTAGACTGGTTTGGTTCCGATCGGGCAAAAAACCAGGGACTAGTTCGCAAAAGTAGGTTTTTAACATAATTGCAAATATTTAATGAACGATTTGTTTGACAGCAATAGTTGTTGAGGCAAAGTTGTCCAATATGAAGAGATCTATCAAATGATATGCATATTTCGTGGATGTGTGCAACACCACGTGATTACAGAGCCAAAAAACTCGTTAGCGCCAACTAGTGGCCGATTTCTTTCAAAATTCTTACAGACCTCTAGGGCCATGAGTCAAACATGCCCATTGAGTTTCATTCCGATCGGCCTCCGTTAACCTTGTCTAATAGGTGCTCAAACTTCATTGGCCAATAGCAGCCATGTTTTTTGAGATACGCCAATGTCCTCATAGACATACATGAGACCTTGGACCAAGACACTGCATACCAATTTTCAAGTCAATTGGACTAGCGGTCGGGTGGTTATAGCCATTTTCATGTTTTTTTCGTGTTATAGCGCCACCAAGTGTTCAATCATCGCGATTCTTTTATCGTGACCCAAGACTCAGCCCATACACATGTGTACAAAGTTTGGTAAATATATCTCATTTTGTTCTTGAGTTATAGCCATTTTAGTAAAATAGGCTCCTCCCACAACGTTCGTTTTCCGCCCCTTAGCGACCGTGAATAGAAATTTCAACTTTTTTTCGATAATTATTGATATTCCGACTCCAGAGAACATTTCTGCACTGGTTTGGTTCCGATCGGGCAAAAAACCTAGGACTAGTTCGCAAAAGTAGTTTTTTGACAAAATTCAAAATGGCGGAAAATCTATCATGGCGCAAATGAAATCGGAGATATACGTTTTGTTCGTCATGGACTCACCTTTCCAATGATATAAGACACTTGAGTCTACGACATACGGTTTAGGAGTTATGAGCAGTTTCGCGCAATTGATTGCTATAGCGCCACCTATAGGCCAATCTGGCTCATAATTTGATAACCTCTCCTCGATTTGTGTACTACCATCTGACAAAGTTTCAAAGTTCCAGCCCTTACGGTTTGGGCTGCACGATGCGTTTTAGCGGAGAATAATAATAATAATAATAATAATAATAATAATAATAATAATAATAATTAAAGCTGCGAGCAGCATTTAGCGGGGTTCAAGCCTTTAAGGCCTTTAAGCACACAAGCATCAAAAGACATTAAGTTTTATTTAGCAAGATTTTAAACACTGAAATAATAGATGGAAAACTCAAATTACAGGCAATATAGGCAATTTACCATAGGAAACATATGGTTTTTAACAATTATAGCGCCATCTATGGTCCGATCTCTATAAAGCTTTGTATGCTTGTTAAGGATCTAATGTCACACATGCCCACCAATTTTCGGGAAGTTTTGAGTTTTCCCTTAGAATTTATAGGCTATTGAGTGTGTTTTGCTACGTCCCTCTTCTAAATCACCCTGTTATAGTCATCTAAATGTAAAAGTTGAACTTTTTTTCGATAATTATTGATCTAGAGAGTCCAGAGAATTGTCCTAGACTGGTTTGGTTCCGATCGGGCAAAAAACCAGGGACTAGTTTGCAAAAGTAGGTTTTTAACATTATTGCAAATATTTAATGAACAATTTGATTGACAGCAATGGTTCTAGAGGCAAAGTTGTTCAATATGAGGAGATCTATCAATTGATATGCATATTTTGTGGATGTGTGCAACACCACGTGATTACAGAGCCATAAAACTCGTTAGCGCCAACTAGTGGCCGATTTCTTTCAAAATTCTTACATACCTCTAGGGCCATGAGTCAAACATACCCATTGAGTTTCGTTCTGATCGGCCTCCGTTAACCTTGTCTAATAGGTGCTCATATTTAATTGGCTGTGGCGGCCATGTTTTTTGAGATACGCCAATGTCCTCATAGACATAGATGGTACCTTGGACCAAGACACTGCATACCCATTTTCAAGTCAATCGGACTAGCGGTCGGGTGGTTATAGCCATTTTCATGTTTTTTTCGTGTTATAGCGCCACCAAGTGTTCAATCGTCGCGATTTTTTTATCATGACCACAAATTGAGGTCTTACACATGTGTACCAAGTTTGATGATGATATCTCATTTTGTTCTTGAGTTATAGCCATTTTAGTAAAATAGGCTCCTCCCACAACAATCGTTTTCCGCCCCTTAGCGACCGTGAATAGAAATTTCAACTTTTTTTCAATAATTATTGATAATCAGACTCCAGAGAACATTTCTGCACTGGTTTGGTTCCGATCAATCAAAAAACCTAGGACTAGTTTGAAAAAGTAGTTTTTTGACAAAATTCAAAATGGCGGAAAATGTATCATGGCGGAAATGAAATCGGAGATATACGTTGTGTTCGTCATAGACTCACCTTTCCAATGATATAAGACACTTGAGTCTACGACATAGGGTTTAGGAGTTATGAGCCATTTCGCGCTTTTGATTGCTGTAGCGCCACCTATTGGCCAATCGGGTTCATTCTCTGACAACATTAGCCTCGATTTTTGTACCACCATCTGATAAAGTTTCAAGTCTCTAGCATTTACGCTTTGGTCTGCACGATCACAGTTTAAATATGATTGAACAATATAAGTTTAGAGGATAAGCCAATGAGTGGTCTTCTGCTGCCATCTGGTGGCAATTTTAGGTAATACGCCATAATATATTTGAAATAAATTAATTTGACAAAATATAATTGTAAATATTGTAATAGTGACTTTATAATGTCTAAATAGGAATTATAGAACATGATAAGTAAATAGTATGACAAAATGACCATTTAAGCCCAGCAGGTGGCAGCAGAGAACCACTCATTGGCTCATTTTCATTTTAAATGTCTGTTTTTCATTTAATGGGCACATTTCCAAGTTAATGTCTTCAAACATGCTTAGCTCAAATGTACATTTTGTTGGAGATATAGATATTTGAAATAAATGATGGGTAACAAATAGCTTATTCCAGGTTTTCCCCTTTAAAATATATTTTCAGGCATTATTTTAATTGTAATTTAATAATTATTGTAAAAACATTAATCAAATGAACAAATTAATTGATAAACATTGACAAAATGTCATTTGCAACATTTATTATAATGATTTTATAAAGTTTAAATATGCTTAGTAAGCAGAATGAACCAATGAGTGGTCTTCTGCTGCCATCTGGTGGCAATTTTAGGTAATAAGTTTTTAACATAATTGTGAATAAATAAATAACAATTTGATTGACAGTATTGGTTCTTGAGGCAAAGTTGTTCAGTATGAGGAGATCTATCATAATTTCTGCATATTATGTGGATGTTTTTTACCCCACCTGATTACAGAGATGGAAAATACCATTTACAGCCAATACAGGCAATTCACCATAGGGAATACATGGTTTTCCAAGCTTTTTAACAGTTATAGCGCCACCTATGGTCCGATCTCCATGAAACTCTGCATGCTTCTTCAGCATTTTATGTCACATATACATAACAAGTTTCGTGAAGTTTTGAGTTTTCCTTTATGATTTATAGGCTTTTGAGTGTATTTAGCTACGCCCCTCTTCTAAATGACCCTGTTATAGCCATCTAAATGCAAAAGTTCAACTTTTTTTCGATAATTATTGATCTAGAGAGTCCAGAGAATTGTTCTAGACTAGTTTGGTTCCAATCGGGCAAAAATCCAGGGACTAGTTTGAAAAAGTAGTTTTTAAACATAATTGCAAATATTGAATGAACGGTTTGATTGACAGATATGCTTCTAGAGGCAAAGTTGTTCAGCATGAGGAGACCTATCATATGATATGTATATTTGGTTGATGTGTGCAACACCACGTGATTACAGAGCCATAAAACTCGTTAGTGCCAACTAGTGGCCGATTTCTTTCAAAATTCTTACAGACCTCTAGGGCCATGAGTCAAAGATGCCCACCAAGTTTCATTCCGATCGGCCTCCGTTAACCTTGTCTTAGAGGTGCTCAAATTTCATTAGCCGATAGCAGCCATGTTTTTTGAGATACGCCAATGTCCTCATAGACATATATGGTACCTTGGACCAAGACACTGCATACCAATTTTCAAGTCAATCGGACTAGCGGTCGGGTGGTTATAGCCATTTTCATGTTTTTTTCGTGTTATAGCGCCACCAAGTGTTCAATCGTCGCGATTTTTTTATCGTGACCAAAAACTCAGCCCATACACATGTGTACCAAGTTTGGTAAAGATATCTAATTTTTTTCTTGAGTTATAGCCATTTTAGTAAAATAGGCTCCTCCCACAACATTCGTTTTCCGCCCCTTTGCGACCGTGAATCGAAATTTCTACTTTTTTTCAATAATTATTGATATTCAGATTCCAGAGAACATTTCTGCACTGGTTTGGTTCCGATCGGGCAAAAATCCAGGGACTAGTTCGCAAAAGTAGTTTTTTGACAAAATTCAAAATGGCGGAAAATCTATTATGACGGAAATGAAATCGGAGATATACGTTTTATTCGTCAGGGACTCACCTTTCCAATGATATAAGACAATTGAGTCTACGACATACGGTTTAGGAGTTATGAGCAGTTTCGCGCAATTGATTGCTATAGCGCCACCTATAGGCCAATCTGGCTCATAATTTGATAACCTCTCCTCGATTTTTGTACTACCATCTGACAAAGTTTCAAAGCTCCAGCACTTACGGTTTGGGCTGCACGATGCGTTTTATGGCAGAATAATAATAATAATAATAATAATAATAATAAAAATCAGCACAAATACAATAGGTGTTCAGCACTTCGTGCTTGAACCCCTAATAAAAATCAATACAATTACAATAGGGTTTCAGCACTTCGTGCTTGAACCCCTAATTAAAGCTGCAAGCAGCATTTAGCGGGGTTCAAGCCTTTAAGGCCTTTAAGCACACAAGCATCAAAAGACATTAAGTTTTATTTAGCAAGATTTTAAACACTGAAATAATAGATGGAAAATACCATTTACAGTCAATACAGGCAATTTCCAATAGGAAATACGTGGTTTTAAAAGGTTTTAAACAGTTATAGCGCCACCTATGGTCTGATTTCCATAAAACTTTGCATGCTTGTTAAAGATGTGATCTCACATATGCATAACAATTTTCGTGAAGTTTTGAGTTTTCCCTTAGAATTTATAGGCTTTTGAGTGTATTTTGCCATGCCGCTTTTCTAAATTACCCTGTTATAGCCATTTAAATGCAAAAGTTAAACTTTTTTTCGATAATTATTGATCTAGAGAGTCCAGAGAATTATCCTAGACTAGTTTGGTTCCAATCGGGCAAAAATCCAGGGACTAGTTTGCAAAAGTAGGTTTTGAACATAAACGCAAATATTTAATGAACATATTAATTGACAGCAATAGTTCCAGAGGCAAAGTTGTTTGGTATGAGGAGTTCTATCAAATTATATGCATATTTCATGGATGTGTGCAACACCACGTGATTACAGAGCCGTAAAACTCGTTAGCGCCAACTAGTGGCCGATTTTTTTCAAACTTCTTACAGACCTCTAGGGCCATGAGTTAAACATGCCCACAGAGTTTCGTTCCGATCGGCCTCCGTTAACCTTGTCTAATAGGTGCTCAAATTTAATTGTCTGTGGCGGCCATGTTTTTTGACATACGCCAATGTCCTCATAGACATACATGGTACCTTGGACCAAGACACTGCATACCAATTTTCAAGTCAATCGGACTAGCGGTCGGGTGGTTATAGCCAATTTCATGTTTTTTTCATGTTATAGCGCCACCAAGTGTTCAATCGTCGGGATTTTTTTATCGTGACCAAAGACTCAGCCCCTACACATGTGTACCAAGTTTGGTAAATATATCTCATTTTGTTCTTGAGTTATAACCATTTTAGTAAAATAGGCTCCTCCCACAACATTCGTTTTCCGCCCCTTAGCAATCGTGAATCGAAATTTCAACTTTTTTTCGATAATTATTGATATTCAGACTCCAGAGAACATTTCTGCACTGGTTTGGTTCCGATCGGTCTAAAATCCAGGGACTAGTTCGCAAAAGTAGTTTTTCAACAAAATTCAAAATGGCGGAAAATCCATCATGGCGGAAATGAAATCGGAGATATACGTTTTGTTTGTCATAGACTCACCTTTCCAATGATATAAGACACTTGAGTCTACGACGTACGGTTTAGGAGTTATGAGCAGTTTCGCGCAATTGATTGCTATAGCGCCACCTATTGGCCAATCTGGCTCATAATTTGATAACCTCTCCTCGATTTTTGTACTACCATCTGACAAAGTTTCAACGCTCCAGCCCTTACGGTTTGGGCTGCACGATGCGTTTTAGCGGAGAATAATAATAATAATTAAAGCTGCAAGCAGCATTTAGCGGGGTTCAAGCCTTTAAGGCCTTTAAGCACACAAACATCAAAAGACATTAATTTTTATTTAGCAAGATTTTAAACACTGAAATAATAGATGGAAAATACCATTTACAGTCAATACAGGCAATTTACAATAGGAAATACGTGGTTTTAAAAGGCTTTTAACAGTTATAGCGTCACCTATGGTCCGATTTCCATAAAACTTTGCATGCTTGTTAAAGATGTTATCTTACATATGCAAAAACAATTTTCGTGAAGTTTTGAGTTTTCCCTTAGAATTTATAGGCTTTTGAGTGTATGTTGCCACACCTCTTTTCTAAATGACCCTGTAATAGCCATTCAAATGCAAAAGTTCAACTTTTTTTCAATAATTATTGATCTAGAGAGTCCAGAGAATTATCCTAGACTAGTTTGGTTCCAATCGGGCAAAAAACCAGGGACTAGTTCGCAAAAGTAGGTTTTGAACATACTCAGGAATATTTAATGAACATATTAATTGACAGCAACAGTTCTAGAGAAAAAGTTGTTTGGTATGAGGAGATCTATCAAATGATATGCATATTTCGTGGATGTGTGCAACACCACGTGATTACAGAGCCGTAAAACTCGTTAGCGCCAACTAGTGGCCGATTTCTTTCAAAATTCTTACAGACCTCTAGGGCCATGAGACTTGTCTAATAGGTGCTCAAATTTAATTGGCTGTGGCAGCCATGTTTTTTAAGATACGCCAATGTCCTCATAGACATACTTGGTACCTTGGACCAAGACACTGCATACCAATTTTCAAGTCAATCGGACCAGCGGTCAGGTGGTTAAAGCCATTTTTATGTTTTTTCACGTTATTGTGCCACCAAGTGTTAAATCGTCGCGATTTTTTTATCGTGACCAAAGACTCAGCCTATACACATGTGTACCAAGTTTGGTGAAGATATCTCATTTTGTTCCTGAGTTATAGCCCTTTTAGTAAATAGGCTCCCCCCTGAACGATTATTTTTACGCTCCTTAACAACCGTGAATATAAATTTCGACTTTTTTTGATAATTATTGATAATCTGACTCCAGAGAACATTTTGACACTGGTTTGGTTCCGATCCGGCAAAAAACCTAGGACTAGTTTGCAAAAGTAGTTGTTTGACAAAATGCAAAATGGCGGAAAATCTATCATGGCGGAAATGAAATCGGAGATATACGTTTTATTCGTCATGGACTCACCTTTCCAATGATATAAGACACTTGAGTCTACGACATACGGTTTAGGAGTTATGAGCCATTTCGCCCTTTTGATTGCTGTAGCGCCACCTATTGGCCAATCAAGTTCATACTCTGACAACATTAGCCTCGATTTTTGTACTACCATCTGATAAAGTTTCAAGTCTCTAGCATTTACGCTTTGGTCTGCACGATCACAGTTTAAATATGATTGAACAATATTAGTTTAGAGGATAAGCCAATGAGTGGTCTTCTGCTGCCATCTGGTGGCAATTTTAGGTAATACGCCATAATATATTTGAAATAAATTAATTTGACAAAATGTAATTGTAAATATTGTAATAGTGACTTTATAATGTCTAAATAGGAATTATAGAACATGATAAGTAAATAGAATGACAAAATGACCATTTAAGCCCAGCAGGTGGCAGCAGAGAACCACTCATTGGCTCATTTTCATTTTAAATGTCTGTTTTTCATTTAATTGGCACATTTTCCAAGTTAATGTCTTCAGACGTGCTTAACTCACATGCACATTTTGTTGGAGATATAGATATTTGAAATAAATGATGGGTAACAAATAGCTTATTCCAGGTTTTCCCCTTTAAAACATATTTTCAGGCATTATTTTAATTGTAATTTAATAATTATTGTAAAAACATTAATCAAATGAACAAATTAATTGATAAACATTGACAAAATGTCATTTGCAACATTTATTATAATGATTTTATAAAGTTTAAATATGCTTAGTAAGCAGAATGAACCAATGAGTGGTCTTCTGCTGCCATCTGGTGGCAATTTTAGGTAATACGTTTTTAACATAATTGTGAATAAATAAATAACAATTTGATTGACAGTATTGGTTCTTGAGGCAAAGTTGTTCAGTATGAAGAGATCTATCATAATTTCTGCACATTATGTGGATGTTTTTTACCCCACCTGATTACAGAGATAGAAAATACCATTTACAGCCAATACAGGCAATTCACCATAGGGAATACATGGTTTTCAAAGCTTTTTAACAGTTATAGCGCAACCTATGGTCCGATCTCCATAAAACTTTGCATGCTTCTTCAGCATGTTATGTCACATATACATAACAATTTTCGTGAAGTTTTGAGTTTTCCTTTAGGATTTATAAGCTGTATAGTGTATTTTGCTACGCCCCTCTTCTAAATGACCCTGTTATAGCCATCCAAATGCAAAAGTTCAATTTTTTTTCAATAATTATTAATCTAGAGAGTCCAGAGAATTGTCCTAGACTGGTTTGGTTCCGATCAGGCAAAAATCCAGGGACTAGTTTGCAAAAGTAGGTTTTAAACATAATTGCAAATATTTAATGAACGCTTTGATTGACAGCAATGCTTCTAGAGGCAAAGTTATTCAGCATGAGGAGACCTATCATATGATATGTATATTTGGTTTATGTGTGCAACACCACGTGATTACAGGGCCATAAAACTCGTTAGCGCCAACTAGAGGCCGATTTCTTTCAAAATTCTTACAGACCTCTAGGGCCATGAGTCAAACATGCCCACCGAGTTTCATTCCGATCGGCCTCCGTTAACCTTGTCTTAGAGGTGCTCAAACTTCATTAGCCGATAGCGGCCATGTTTTTTGAGATACGCCAATGTCCTCATAGACATATATGGTACCTTGGACCAAGACACTGCATACCAATTTTCAAGTCAATTGGACTAGCGGTCGGGTGGTTATAGCCATTTTCATGTTTTTTTTGTGTTATAGCGCCACCAAGTGTTCAATCGTCGCGATTGTTTTATCGTGACCAAAGACTCAGCCCATACACATGTGTACCAAGTTTGGTAAAGATATCTCATTTTGTTCTTGAGTTATAGCCATTTTAGTAAAATAGGCTCCTCCCACAACATTCGTTTTCCGCACCTTAGCAACCGTGAATCGAAATTTCAACTTTTTTTCAATAATTATTGATATTCAGACTCCAGAGAACATTTCTGCACTGGTTTGGTTCCGATCGGGTTAAAATCCAGGGACTAGTTCGCAAAAGTAGTTTTTCAACAAAATTCAAAATGACGGAAAAATTTGCCTACCGGAAATGAAATCGGAGATATACATTATTTACGTCAGGTATTCAGCTTTCCAATGATATAAGACACTTGAGTCTATGACTTACGGTTTAGGAGTTATGAGCAGTTTCGCGCAATTGATTGCTATAGCGCCACCTATAGGCCAATTTGGCTCATAATTTGATAACCTCTCCTCGATTTTTGGGCTACCATCTGACAAAGTTTCAATGCTCCAGCCTTTACGGTTTGGGCTGCACGATGCGTTTTAGCGGAGAATAATAATAATAAAAACCCTTACAATTACAATAGGGTTTCAGCACTTCGTGCTTGAACCCCTAATTAAAGCTGCAAGCAGCATTTAGCGGGGTTCAAGCCTTTAAGGCCTTTAAGCACACAAGCATCAAAAGACATTAAGTTTTATTTAGCAAGATTTTAAACACTGAACTAATAGATGGAAAAGTCAATTTACAGGCAATATAGGCAATTTACCATAGAAAACATATGGTTTTTAAAGGTTTTTTATAGTTATAGCGCCACCTATGGTCCGATCTCTATAAAACTTTGCATGCTTGTTAAGGATGTTTTGACACATATGCCCACCAATTTTCGTGAAGTTTTGAGTTTTCCCTTAGAATATATCAAATGATATGCATATTTCGTGGATGTGTGCAACACCACGTGATTACAGAGCCATAAAACTCATTAGCGCCAACTAGTGGCCGATTTCTTTCAAAATTCTTACAGACCTCTAGGGCCATGAGACTTGTCTAATAGGTGCTCAAATTTAAGTGGCTGTGGCAGCCATGTTTTTTGAGATACGCCAATCTCCTCATAGACACACTTGGTACCTTGGACCAAGACATTGCATACCAATTTTCAAGTCAATCGGACTAGCGGTCGGGTGGTTAAAGCCATTTTCATGTTGTTTCACGTTATTGCGCCACCAAGTGTTCAATCGTCGCAATTTTTTTATCCTGACCAAAGACTCAGACTATACATATGTCTACCAAGTTTGGTAAAGATATCTCATTTTTTTCTTGAGTTATAGCTTTTTTAGTAAATAGGCTCCGCCCTGAACAACTATTTTTACGCTCCTTAACAACCGTGAATATACATTTCGACGTTTTTTTGATAATTATTGATAATCTGACTCCAGAGAACATTTTGACACTGGTTTGGTTCCGATCGGGCAAAAAACCTAGGACTAGTTTGCAAAAGTAGTTTTTGACAAAATTCAAAATGGCGGAAAATCTATCATGGCGGAAATGAAATCGGAGATATACGTTTTGTTTGTCATGGACTCACCTTTCCAATGATATAAGATACTTGAGTCTACGACATACGGTTTAGGATTTATGATCCATTTTGCGCTTTTGATTGCTGTAGCGCCACCTATTGGCCAATCGGGTTCATACTCTGACAACATTAGCCTCGATGTTTGTACTACCATCTGATAAAGTTTCAAGTCTCTAGCATTTACGCTTTGGTCTGCACGATCACAGTCTAAATATGATTGAATAATATTAGTTTAGAGGATAAGCCAATGAGTGGTCTTCTGCTGCCATCTGGTGGCAATTTTAGGTAATACGCCATAATATATTTGAAAGAAATTAATTTGACAAAATGTAATTGTAAATATTGTAATAGTGACTTTATAATGTCTAAATAGGAATTATAGAACATGATAAGTAAATAGTATGACAAAATGACCATTTAAGCCCAGCAGGTGGCAGCAGAGAACCACTCATTGGCTCATTTTCATTTTAAATGTCTGTTTTTCATTTAATGGGCACATTTTCCAAGTTAATGTCTTCAAACGTGCTTAACTCACATGCACATTTTGTTGGAGATATAGATATTTGAAATAAATGATGGGTAACAAATAGCTTATTCCAGGTTTTCCCCTTTTAAACATATTTTCAGGCATTATTTTAATTGTAATTTAATAATTATTGTAAAAACATTAATCAAATGAACAAATTAATTGATAAACATTGACAAAATGTCATTTGCAACATTTATTATAATGATTTTATAAAGTTTAAATATGCTTAGTAAGCAGAATGAACCAATGAGTGGTCTTCTGCTGCCATCTGGTGGCAATTTTAGGTAATACGTTTTTAACATAATTGTGAATAAATAAATAACAATTTGATTGACAGTATTGGTTCTTGAGGCAAAGTTGTTCAGTATGAGGAGATCTATCATAATTTCTGCATATTATGTGGATGTTTTTAACCCCACCTGATTACAGAGATGGAAAATACCATTTACAGCCAATACAGGCAATTCACCATAGGGAATACATGGTTTTCAAAGCTTTTTAACAGTTATAGCGCCACCTATGGTCCGATCTCCCTGACACTTTGCATGCTTCTTCAACATGTTATGTCACATATACATAATAATTGTTGTGAAGTTTTGAGTTTTCCTTTAGGATTTATAGGCTTTTGAGTGTATTTTGCTAAGCCCTTCTTCTAAATGACGCTGTTATAGCCATCCAAATGCAAAAGGTCAACTTTTTTTCAATAATTATTGATCTAGAGAGTCCAGAGAATTGTCCTAGACTGGTTTGGTTCCGATCAGGCAAAAATCCAGGGACTAGTTTGCAAAAGTAGGTTTTAAACATAATCGCGAATATTTAATGAACGCTTTGATTTACAGCAATGCTTCTAGAGGCAAAGTTATTCAGCATGAGGAGACCTATCATATGATATGTATATTTGGTTTATGTGTGCAACACCACGTGATTACAGGGCCATAAAACTTGTTAGCGCCAACTAGTGGCCGATTTCTTTCAAAATTCTTACAGACCTCGAGGGCCATGAGTCAAACATGCCCACCGAGTTTCATTCCGATCAGCTTCCGTTAACCTTGTCTTAGATGTACTCAAAATTCATTGGCCGATAGCGGCCATGTTTTTTAAGATACGCCAATGTCCTCATAGACATATATGGCACCTTGGATCAAGACACTGCATACCAATTTTCAAGTCAATCGGACTAGCGGTCGGGTGGTTATAGCCATTTTCATGTTTTTTTTGTGTTATAGCGCCACCAAGTGTTCAATCGTCGCGATTGTTTTATCGTGACCAAAGACTCAGCCCATACATATGTGTACCAAGGTTGGTAAAGATATCTCATTTTGTTCTTGAGTTATAGCCATTTTAGTAAAATAGGCTCCTCCCACAACATTCGTTTTCTGCACCTTAGCAACCGTGAATCGAAATTTCAACTTTTTTTCGATAATTATTGATATTCAGACTCCAGAGAACATTTCTGCACTGGTTTGGTTCCGATCGGGTTAAAATCCAGGGACTAGTTCGCAAAAGTAGTTTTTCAACAAAATTCAAAATGACGAAAAAATTTGCATACCGGAAATGAAATCGGAGATATACATTATTTACGTCAGGTATTCAGCTTTCCAATGATATAAGACACTTGAGTCTATGACATACGGTTTAGGAGTTATGAGCAGTTTCGCACAATTGATTGCTATAGCGCCACCTATAGGCCAATTTGGCTCATAATTTGATAACCTCTCCTCGATTTTTGGGCTACCATCTGACAAAGTTTCAACGCTCCAGCACTTACGGTTTGGGCTGCACGATGCGTTTTAGCGGAGAATAATAATAATAAAAACCCTTACAATTACAATAGGGTTTCAGCACTTCGTGCTTGAACCCCTAATTAAAGCTGCAAGCAGCATTTAGCGGGGTTCAAGCCTTTAAGGCCTTTAAGCACACAAGCATCAAAAGACATTACGTTTCATTTAGCAAGATTTTAAACATGGAAAAGTCCATTTACAGGCAATATTGGCAATTTACCATAGAAAACATATGGTTTTAAAAGGTTTTTACTATTAATATAGCGCCACCTATGGTCCGATCTCTATAAAACTTTGCATGCTTGTTAATGATGTTATGACACACAGGCCCACCAATTTTCGTGAAGTTTTGAGTTTTTCCTTAGAATATATCAAATGATATGCATATTTCGTGGATTTGTGCAACACCACGTGATTACAGAGCCATAAAACTCATTAGCGCCAACTAGTGGCCGATTTCTTTCAAAATTCTTACCGACCTCTAGGGCCATGAGACTTGTCTAATAGGTGCTCAAATTTAATTGGCTGTGGCAGCCATGTTTTTTGAGATATGCCAATGTCCTCACAGACATACTTGGTACCTTGGACCAAGACACTGCATACCAATTTTCAAGTCAATCGGACTAGCGGTCGGGTGGTTAAAGCCATTTTCATGTTTTTTTACGTTATTGCGCCACCAAGAGTTAAATCGTCGCGATTTTTTTTATTGTGACCAAAGACTCAGCCTATACACATGTCTACCAAGTTTGGTAAAGATATCTCATTTTGTTCTTGAGTTATAGCTTTTTTAGTAAATAGGCTCCGCCCTGAACGACTATTTTTACGCTCCTTAACAACCGTGAATATAAATTTCGACTTTTTTTTGATAATTATTCATAACCTGACTCCAGAGAACATTTTGTCACTGGTTTGGTTCCGATCGGGCAAAAAACCTAGGACTAGTTTGCAAAAGTAGTTTTTTGACAAAATTCAAAATGGCGGAAAATCTATAATGGCGGAAATTAAATCGGAGATATACGTTTTGTTCGTCATGGACTCACCTTTCCAATGATATAAGACACTTGAGTCTACGTCATACGGTTTAGGAGTTATAAGTCATTTCGCGCTTTTGATTGCTGTAGCGCCACCTATTGTCCAATCGGGTTCATACTCTGACAACATTAGCCTCGATTTTTGTACTATCATCTGATGAAGTTTCAAGTCTCTAGCATTTACGCTTTGGTCTGCACAATCACAGTTTAAATATGATTGAACAATATTAGTTTAGAGGATAAACCAATGAGTGGTCTTCCGCTGCCATCTGGTGGCAATTTTAGGTAATACGCCATAATATATTTGAGATAAATTAATTTGACAAAATGTGATTGTAAATATTGTAATAATGACTTTATAATGTCTAAATAGGAATTATAGAACATGATAAGTAAATAGTATGAAAAAATGACTATTTATGCCCAGCAGGTGGCAGCAGAGAACCACTCATTGGCTCATTTTCATTTTAAATGTCTGTTTTTCATTTAATGGGCACATTTTCCAAGTTAATGTCTTCAAACGTGCTTAACTCACATGCACATTTTGTTGGTGATATAAATATTTGAAATAAATGATGGGTAACAAATAGCTTATTCCAGGTCTTCCCCTTTAAAACATATTTTCAGGCATTATTTTAATTGTAATTTAATAATTATTGTAAAAACATTAATCAAATGAACAAATTAATTGATAAACATTGACAAAATGTCATTTTCAATGCTATTATAATGTTTTTTTAGAGTTTATATATATGCTTAGTGGACAGAATGAACCAATGAGTGGTCTTCTGCTGCCCTCTGCTGGACATTCTACTTATTAATAAAGTCTTTTCACAGTTGCTTTGCAATAAACACTATAAAATCAGTTATATATCAAATTGGTCTTCCATGTTAATTCCATTATGCATGCTTATACACACACACACACACACACACACACACACACACACACACACACACACACACACACACACACACACACACACACACACACACACACACACACACACACACACACACACACACACACACACACACACACAAACACATTTTGTTGTAGATACAGACATTTTAACTATATGATGTTGCAGTAAACAAAATGTTTCCTGCAAGTCTCCTTCAAGATTCACATTTCTCAATGTGACAATTGTCAATAATAATACTTAATAGATTAATTTTAACTAAATGTGATTGTAAATGTTAAAATAGTGATTTATTTAAAGTCTGAATATGACTTATACATCAATATTAGAGTGTAGTACAATAAAATGAACAGCGGGGGGCAGCAAACAACCACTTATTGGCTTAATATACCATTATTTTCATAATTTTCAGCTTTTTAACTGTTATAGAGGCAAATATTGTCCTATCTGTCTGAAAATGATCATGCTTGTTTAGAGGCATATTACACATGTTCTGACTTGTTTTTTAAGAATATCTGAGCATTCATTGAATAGATTTAGGCATTTGGGGACACTTGGCCAAGGCCACACCTTGAAATAATGTTATAGCCATTCAGATGCAATAGTTTAACTTTATTTTAAATAATTATTGCTCTAAAGAGTCCAGAGAATCGTACTACAGTGGTTTGGTTCCGATCGGGCAAAAAAATCTAGGACTAGATTGCAAAATGAGGTTATTAACATAATTGTGAATGTTTAAATAACGATTTGATTGACAGTATTGGTTCTTGAAGCAAAGTTGTTCAGTATGAGGAGATCTATCATAATTTATGCATATTATGTGGATGTTTTTAACCCCACCTGATTACAGAGATGGAAAATACCATTTACAGCCAATACAGGCATTTCACCATTGGGAATACATGGTTTTCAAAGCGTTTTAACAGTTATAGCGCCACCTAGGGTCCGATCTCCATGAAACTTTGCAGGATTCTTCAACATGTTATGATACATATACATAACATTTTTCGTGAAGTTTTGAGTTTTCCTTTAGGATTTATAGCCTTTTGAGTGTATTTTGCTAAGCTCCTCTTCTAAATGACCCTGTTATAGCCATACAAATGCAAAAGTTCAACTTTTTTTTGATAATTATTGATCTAGAGAGTCCAGAGAATTGTTCTAGACTGGTTTGGTTCCCATCGGGCAAAAATCCAGGGACTAGTTTGCAAAAGTAGGTTTTAAACATAATCGCGGATATTTAATGAACGGTTTGATTGACAGCAATGCTTCTAGAGGCAAAGTTGTTCAACATGAGTAGACCTATCATATGATGTGTATATTTGGTTGATGTGTGCAACACCACGTGATTACAGAGCCATAAAACTCGTTAGCGCCAACTAGTGGCCGATTTCTTTCAAAATTCTTACAGACCTCTAGGGCCATGAGTCAAAGATGCCCACCAAGTTTCATTCCGATCGGCCTCCGTTAACCTTGTCTTAGAGGTGCTCAAACTTCATTAGCCGATAGCAGCCATGTTTTTTGAGATACGCCAATGTCCTCATACACATATATGGTACCTTGGACCAAAACACTGCATACCAATTTTCAAGTCAATCGGACTAGCGGTCGGGTGGTTATAGCCATTTTCATGTTTTTTTCGTGTTATAGCGCCACCAAGTGGTCAATCGTCGCGATTGTTTTATCGTGACCAAAGACTTAGCCCATACACACGTGTACCAAGTTTGGTAAAGATATCTCATTTTGTTCTTGAGTTATAGCCATTTTAGTAAAATAGGCTCCTCCCACAACATTCGTTTTCCGCCCCTTTGCGACCTTGAAGCGAAATTTATACTTTTTTTCGATAATTATTGATATTCAGACTCCAGAGAACATTTCTGCACTGGTTTGGTTCCGATCGGGCAAAAATCCAGGGACTAGTTCGCAAAAGTAGTTTTTTGACAAAATTCAAAATGGCGGAAAATCTATTATGACGGAAATGAAATCGGAGATATACGTTTTGTTCGTCAGGGACTCACCTTTCCAATGATATAAGACACTTGAGTCTACTACATACGGTTTAGGAGTTATGAGCAGTTTCGCGCAATTGATTGCTATAGCGCCACCTATAGGCCAATCTGGCTCATAATTTGATAACCTCTCCTCGATTTTTGTACTACCATCTGACAAAGTTTCAAAGCTCCAGCACTTACGGTTTGGGCTGCACGATGCGTTTTATGGCAGAATAATAATAATAATAATAATAATAATAATAATAATAATAAAAATCAGCACAAATACAATAGGTGTTCAGCACTTCGTGCTTGAACCCCTAATAATAACAAGCAGCATTTAGCGGGGTTCAAGCCTTTAAGGCCTTTAAGCACACAAGCATCAAAAGACATTAAGTTTTATTTAGCAAGATTTTAAACTGAAATAATAGATGGAAAAGTCAATTTACAGTCAATTTACCATAGGAAACATGGTTTTAAAAGGTTTTTAACAGTTATAGCGCCATCTATGGTCCAATCTCTATAAAACGTTTAATGCTTGTTAAGGATATGATGTCACATATGCCCACCAATTTTCGTGAAGTTTTGAGCTTTCCCTTAGAATTTATAGGCTTTTGAGTGTGTTTTGCCAAGCCTCTTTTCTAAATGACCCTGTTATAGCCATCCAAATGCAAAAGTTCAACTTTTTTGATAATTATTGATCTAGAGAGTCCAGATAATTGTCCTAGACTTGTTTGGTTCCGATCGGGCAAAAAAACAGGGACTAGTTCGCAAAAGTAGGTTTTTAACATAATGGTGAATATTTAATGAACGATTTGATTGACAGCAATGCTTCTTGAGGCAAAGTTGTTCAGTATGAGGAGATCTATCAAATTATATCAATATTGTTGGAATATGTGAAATATCACGTGATTACAGAGCCGTAAAACTTGTTTGCGCCTACTAGTGGCCAATTTCTTAAAAAATTATTACAGACCTCTAGGGCCATGAGTCAAACATGCCCATCAAGTTTTGTTCCAATCGGCCTCCGTTAACCTTGTCTAATAGGTTCTCAAATTTCATTGGCCAATAGCGGCCATGTTTTTTAAGATACACCATATTCCTCATAGATATGCATGGTACCTTGGACCAAGACACTGCATACCAACTTTCAAGTCAATCGGACTAGCAGTCGGTAGTTATAGCCCTTTTCATGTTTCCTTCATGTTATAGCGCCACCAAGTGTTCAATCCTCACAATTATTTTTACTGTGACCAAAGACTGAGCCCATGCACATGTGTACAAAGTTTGGTGAAGATATCTCATTTCGTTCTTGAGTTATAGCCCTTTTAGTAAAATAGGCTCTGAAACAGGCTTCAAACCAGCTGTTCCATTATGCATGCTTACACACACACACACACACACACACACACACACACACACACACACACACACACACACACACACACACACACACACACACACACACACACACACACACACACACACACACACACATTTTTTTTAATGCTATGGTCTATAATCATTTCACATAGATCTTTGTAACTATTAATCAGATTATTAAAAGTGTATTCAGAAACATTGGACTACACACAAATTATGTTGTAGATACAGACATTATAACTATATGATGTTGCAGTAAACATTACAAAATTCCTGCAAGTCTCCTTCAAGATTCACATTTCTCAATGTGACACAATTGTCAGTAGTAATACTTAATAGATTAATTTTGACTACATGTGATGTAAATGTTTAAATAGTGATTTTTTAAAGTCTAAATATGACTTATAGATAAAAAATTGTGTGTGTAGTACAATAAAATGAACAGCGGGGGGCAGCAAACGACCACGTATTGGCTTATTATAACCAAGACTAAGCCCATACACATGTGTACCAAGTTTGGTTAAGATATCTCATTTTGTTCTTGAGTTATAGCCATTTTAGTAAAATAGGCTCCTCCCACAACATTCGTTTAACATATTAGTTTTGTTCATCATGGACTCACCTTTCTAATGATACAAGACACTTGAGTCTACGACATACGGTTTAGGAGTTATGAGCAGTTAAATATGACTTAGAGATCAATTATTTTGTGTGTAGTACAATAAAATGAACAGCGGGGGGCAGCAAACGACCACTTATTGGCTTAATATACCATTATTTTGATATGAACTCTGTAATTTTCACCTTTTTAACTGTTATAGAGGCAAATATTGTCCGATCTGTCTGAAATTTTTCATGCTTGTTAAGAGGCATAGGATACATGTACTGACTTGTTTTTAAGTAGATCTCAGCATTCATTGAATAGATATAGGCATTTGGAGACACTTGGTCAAGGCCACATCTTGAAATTACCCTTTTATAACCATTCAGATGCAAAAGTTTAACTTTTTTTATAATTATTGCTCTAAAGAGTCCAGAGAATTGTACTGCACTGGTTTGGTTCTGATCAGGTCGAAAAATCTATTACTAGTTTGCAAAAAGAGGTTTTTAACATAATCGTTAATATTTAATGAACGATTTGATTGACAGTATTGGTTCTTGAGGCAAAGTTGTTTAGCATGAGGAGATCTATCATAATATGTGCATATTATGTGGATGTTTTTAACCCCACCTGATTACAGAGATGGAAAATACCATTTACAGCCAATACAGGCAATTCATCATATACATGGTTACATGGTTTTCAAAGCTTTTTAACAGTTATAGCGCCACCTATGGTCCAATCTCCATGAAACTTTGCACACTTCTTCAGCATGTTATGTCACATATACATAAAAATTTTTAGTGACGTTTTGAGTTTTCCATTAAGATTTATAGGCTATTGAGTGTATTTTGCTACATCCCTCTTCTAAATGACACTGTTATAGCCATCTAAATGCAAAAGTTGGACTTTTTTTTGATAATTATTGATCTAGAGAGTCCAAAGAATTGTCCTAGACTGGTTTGGTTCTGATCGGGCAAAAAACCAGGGACTAGTTTGCAAAAGTAGGTTTTTAACATAATTGCAAATATTTAATGAACAATTGGATTGACAGCAATGGTTCCAGAGGCAAAGTTGTTCAATATGAGGAGGTCTATCAAACGATATGCATATTTTGTGGATGTGTTAAACACCACGTGATTACATTGCCATAAAACTTGTTAGCGCCAACTAGTGGCCGATTTCTTTCAAAATTCTTATAGACCTCTAGGGCCATAAGTCAAACATACCCATCGAGTTTCGTTCTGATCGGCCTCCGTTAACCTTGTCTAATAGGTGCTCAAATTTAATTGGCCTTGGCGGCCATGTTTTTTGAGATACGCCAATGTCCTCATAGACATACATGGTACCTTGGACCAAGACACTGCATACCAATTTTCAAGTCAATCGGACTAGCGGTCGGGTGGTTATAGCCATTTTCATGTTTTTTTCGTGTTATAGCGCCACCAAGTGTTCAATCATCGCGGTTTTTTTATCGTGACCAAAAACAGAGCCCATACACATGTGTACCAAGTTTGGTGAAGATATCTCATTTTGTTCTTGAGTTATAGCCATTTTAGTAAAATAGGCTCCTCCCACAACATTCCTTTTCCGCCCTTTAGCAACCGTGAATAGAAATTTCAACTTTTTTTCGATAATTATTGATATTCAGACTCCAGAGAACATTTCTGCACTGGTTTGGTTCCGATCGGGCAAAAAACCTAGGACTAGTTCGCAAAAGTAGTTTTTTGACAAAATTCAAAATGGCGGAAAATCTATTATGGCGGAAATGAAATCGGAGATATACGTTTTGTTCTACTTGGACTCACCTTTCCAATGATATAAGACACTTGAGTCTACGACATACGGTTTATGAGTTATGAGCAGTTTTGCGCAATTGATTGCTATAGCGCCACCTATAGGCAAATCTGGCTCATAATTTGATAACCTCTCCTCGATTTGTGTACTACCATCTGACAAAGTTTCAAAGTTCCAGCCCTTACGGTTTGGGCTGCACGATGCGTTTTAGCGGAGAATAATAATAATAATAATAATAATAATAATTAAAGCTGCGAGCAGCATTTAGCGGGGTTCAAGCCTTTAAGGCCTTTAAGCACACAAGCATCAAAAGACATTAAGTTTTATTTAGCAAGATTTTAAACACTGAAATAATAGATGGAAAACTCAAATTACAGGCAATATAGGCAATTTACCATAGGAAACATATGGTTTTTAACAATTATAGCGCCATCTATGGTCCGATCTCTATAAAGCTTTGTATGCTTGTTAAGGATCTAATGTCACACATGCCCACCAATTTTCGGGAAGTTTTGAGTTTTCCCTTAGAATTTATAGGCTATTGAGTGTGTTTTGCTACGTCCCTCTTCTAAATCACCCTGTTATAGTCATCTAAATGTAAAAGTTGAACTTTTTTTCGATAATTATTGATCTAGAGAGTCCAGAGAATTGTCCTAGACTGGTTTGGTTCCGATCGGGCAAAAAACCAGGGACTAGTTTGCAAAAGTAGGTTTTTAACATTATTGCAAATATTTAATGAACAATTTGATTGACAGCAATGGTTCTAGAGGCAAAGTTGTTCAATATGAGGAGATCTATCAATTGATATGCATATTTTGTGGATGTGTGCAACACCACGTGATTACAGAGCCATAAAACTCGTTAGCGCCAACTAGTGGCCGATTTCTTTCAAAATTCTTACATACCTCTAGGGCCATGAGTCAAACATACCCATTGAGTTTCGTTCTGATCGGCCTCCGTTAACCTTGTCTAATAGGTGCTCATATTTAATTGGCTGTGGCGGCCATGTTTTTTGAGATACGCCAATGTCCTCATAGACATAGATGGTACCTTGGACCAAGACACTGCATACCCATTTTCAAGTCAATCGGACTAGCGGTCGGGTGGTTATAGCCATTTTCATGTTTTTTTCGTGTTATAGCGCCACCAAGTGTTCAATCGTCGCGATTTTTTTATCATGACCACAAATTGAGGTCTTACACATGTGTACCAAGTTTGATGATGATATCTCATTTTGTTCTTGAGTTATAGCCATTTTAGTAAAATAGGCTCCTCCCACAACAATCGTTTTCCGCCCCTTAGCGACCGTGAATAGAAATTTCAACTTTTTTTCAATAATTATTGATAATCAGACTCCAGAGAACATTTCTGCACTGGTTTGGTTCCGATCAATCAAAAAACCTAGGACTAGTTTGAAAAAGTAGTTTTTTGACAAAATTCAAAATGGCGGAAAATGTATCATGGCGGAAATGAAATCGGAGATATACGTTGTGTTCGTCATAGACTCACCTTTCCAATGATATAAGACACTTGAGTCTACGACATAGGGTTTAGGAGTTATGAGCCATTTCGCGCTTTTGATTGCTGTAGCGCCACCTATTGGCCAATCGGGTTCATTCTCTGACAACATTAGCCTCGATTTTTGTACCACCATCTGATAAAGTTTCAAGTCTCTAGCATTTACGCTTTGGTCTGCACGATCACAGTTTAAATATGATTGAACAATATAAGTTTAGAGGATAAGCCAATGAGTGGTCTTCTGCTGCCATCTGGTGGCAATTTTAGGTAATACGCCATAATATATTTGAAATAAATTAATTTGACAAAATATAATTGTAAATATTGTAATAGTGACTTTATAATGTCTAAATAGGAATTATAGAACATGATAAGTAAATAGTATGACAAAATGACCATTTAAGCCCAGCAGGTGGCAGCAGAGAACCACTCATTGGCTCATTTTCATTTTAAATGTCTGTTTTTCATTTAATGGGCACATTTCCAAGTTAATGTCTTCAAACATGCTTAGCTCAAATGTACATTTTGTTGGAGATATAGATATTTGAAATAAATGATGGGTAACAAATAGCTTATTCCAGGTTTTCCCCTTTAAAATATATTTTCAGGCATTATTTTAATTGTAATTTAATAATTATTGTAAAAACATTAATCAAATGAACAAATTAATTGATAAACATTGACAAAATGTCATTTGCAACATTTATTATAATGATTTTATAAAGTTTAAATATGCTTAGTAAGCAGAATGAACCAATGAGTGGTCTTCTGCTGCCATCTGGTGGCAATTTTAGGTAATAAGTTTTTAACATAATTGTGAATAAATAAATAACAATTTGATTGACAGTATTGGTTCTTGAGGCAAAGTTGTTCAGTATGAGGAGATCTATCATAATTTCTGCATATTATGTGGATGTTTTTTACCCCACCTGATTACAGAGATGGAAAATACCATTTACAGCCAATACAGGCAATTCACCATAGGGAATACATGGTTTTCCAAGCTTTTTAACAGTTATAGCGCCACCTATGGTCCGATCTCCATGAAACTCTGCATGCTTCTTCAGCATTTTATGTCACATATACATAACAAGTTTCGTGAAGTTTTGAGTTTTCCTTTATGATTTATAGGCTTTTGAGTGTATTTAGCTACGCCCCTCTTCTAAATGACCCTGTTATAGCCATCTAAATGCAAAAGTTCAACTTTTTTTCGATAATTATTGATCTAGAGAGTCCAGAGAATTGTTCTAGACTAGTTTGGTTCCAATCGGGCAAAAATCCAGGGACTAGTTTGAAAAAGTAGTTTTTAAACATAATTGCAAATATTGAATGAACGGTTTGATTGACAGATATGCTTCTAGAGGCAAAGTTGTTCAGCATGAGGAGACCTATCATATGATATGTATATTTGGTTGATGTGTGCAACACCACGTGATTACAGAGCCATAAAACTCGTTAGTGCCAACTAGTGGCCGATTTCTTTCAAAATTCTTACAGACCTCTAGGGCCATGAGTCAAAGATGCCCACCAAGTTTCATTCCGATCGGCCTCCGTTAACCTTGTCTTAGAGGTGCTCAAATTTCATTAGCCGATAGCAGCCATGTTTTTTGAGATACGCCAATGTCCTCATAGACATATATGGTACCTTGGACCAAGACACTGCATACCAATTTTCAAGTCAATCGGACTAGCGGTCGGGTGGTTATAGCCATTTTCATGTTTTTTTCGTGTTATAGCGCCACCAAGTGTTCAATCGTCGCGATTTTTTTATCGTGACCAAAAACTCAGCCCATACACATGTGTACCAAGTTTGGTAAAGATATCTAATTTTTTTCTTGAGTTATAGCCATTTTAGTAAAATAGGCTCCTCCCACAACATTCGTTTTCCGCCCCTTTGCGACCGTGAATCGAAATTTCTACTTTTTTTCAATAATTATTGATATTCAGATTCCAGAGAACATTTCTGCACTGGTTTGGTTCCGATCGGGCAAAAATCCAGGGACTAGTTCGCAAAAGTAGTTTTTTGACAAAATTCAAAATGGCGGAAAATCTATTATGACGGAAATGAAATCGGAGATATACGTTTTATTCGTCAGGGACTCACCTTTCCAATGATATAAGACAATTGAGTCTACGACATACGGTTTAGGAGTTATGAGCAGTTTCGCGCAATTGATTGCTATAGCGCCACCTATAGGCCAATCTGGCTCATAATTTGATAACCTCTCCTCGATTTTTGTACTACCATCTGACAAAGTTTCAAAGCTCCAGCACTTACGGTTTGGGCTGCACGATGCGTTTTATGGCAGAATAATAATAATAATAATAATAATAATAATAATTAAAGCTGCGAGCAGCATTTAGCGGGGTTCAAGCCTTTAAGGCCTTTAAGCACACAAGCATCAAAAGACAATAATTTCTATTTAGCAAGATTTTAAACACTGAAATAATACATGGAAAAGTCAATTTACAGGCAATATGGGCAATTTACCATAGGAAACATATGGTTTTAAAAGGTTTTTAACAGTTATAGCACCACCTATGGTCCGATCTCTATAAAACGTTTAATACTTGTTAAGGATCTAATGTCACATATGCCCATCAATTTTCGTGAAGTTTTGAGCTTTACCTTAGAATTTATAGGCTTTTGAGTGTATTTTGCCACACCTCTTTTCTAAATGACACTGTTATAGCCATCCAAATGCAAAAGTTCAACTTTTTTGATAATTATAAATCTAGAGAGTCCAGAGAATTGTCCTAGACTGGTTTGGTTCCGATCGGGCAAAAAAACAGGGACTAGTTTGCAAAAGTAGGTTTTCAACATAATCGCGAATATTTAATGAACGATTTGATTGACAGCAATGTTTCTAGAGGCAAAGTTGTTCAGTATGAGGAGATCTATCAAATGATATCAATATTGTGGGAATATGTGAAACATCACGTGATTACAGAGCCGTAAAACTCGTTGGCGCCTACTAGTGGCCAATTTCTTAAAAAATTCTTACAGCCCTCTGGGACCATGAGTCAAACATGCTCACCAAGTTTTGATCCAATCAGCCTCCGCTAACCTTGTCTAATAGGTGCTCAAATTTAATTGGCCAATGGCGGCCATGTTTTTTGAGTTACGCCAATTTCCTCATAGACATGCATGGTACCTTGGACCAAGACACTGCATACCAACTTTCAAGTCAATCGGACTAGCAGTCGGGTGGTTATAGCCCTTTTCATGTTTTTTTCATGTTATAGCGCCACCAAGTGTTCAATCCTCACAATTCTTTTTACCTTGACCAAAGACTCATCCCATACACAAGTGTACCAAGTTTGGTGAAGATATCTCATTTCGTTCCTGAGTTATAGCCCTTTTAGTAAAATAGGCTCTGAAACAGGCTTCAAACCAGTTGTTCCATTATGCATGGTTACACACACACACACACACACACAATATTTTTGAGATATGTTATTGTGAAAATATCTTTTAATGGTCTATGAGCATGTCACATTTTTTTGTGAAATGCACCACGTTCTAGTATTATTTACTATGATTAACCATGTATCTATAACCATAGATCAATATTAGAGTGTAGTACAATAAAATGAACAGCGGGGGGCAGCAAAAGACCACATATTGGTCATTATTTTCATATGAACTCTGTCATTTTCACCTTTTTAACTGTTATAGAGGCAAATATTGTCCTATCTGTCTGAAAATTGTCATGCTTGTTTGGAGGCATATTACACATGTTCTGACTTGTTTTTAAGAATATCTGAGCATTCATTGAATAGATATAGGCATTTGGGGACACTTGGTCAAGGCCAGACACACACACACACACACACACACACACACACACACACTTTTTTAATGCTATGGTCTATAATCATTTCACATAGCTCTTTGTAACTATTAATCAGATTTTTAAAAATGTATTCAGAAACATAGGACTACACACACACATTTTGTTGTAGTTACAGACATTTGAACTTTATGATGTTGCAGTAAACAAAATGTTTCCTGCAAGTCTCCTTCAAGATTCACATTTCTCAATGTGACAATTGTCAATAATAATACTTAATAGATTAATTTTAACTAAATGTGATTGTAAATGTTAAAATAGTGATTTATTTAAAGTCTGAATATGACTTATACATCAATATTAGAGTGTAGTACAATAAAATGAACAGCGGGGGGCAGCAAACAACCACTTATTGGCTTAATATACCATTATTTTCATAATTTTCAGCTTTTTAACTGTTATAGAGGCAAATATTGTCCTATCTGTCTGAAAATGATCATGCTTGTTTAGAGGCATATTACACATGTTCTGACTTGTTTTTTAAGAATATCTGAGCATTCATTGAATAGATATAGGCATTTGGGGACACTTGGTCAAGGCCACATCTTGAAAAAACCCTGTTATAGCCATTCAGATGCAAAAGTTTAACTTTATTTTAAATACTTATTGCTCTAAAGTGTCCAGAGAACCATACTGCAGTGGTTTGGTTCCGATTGGGCAATAAAAACTAGGACTAGATTGCAAAATGAGGTTATTAACATAATTGTGAATGATTAAATAACGATTTGATTGACAGTATTGGTTCTTGAAGCAAAGTTGTTCAGTATGAGGAGATCTATCATAATTTATGCATATTATGCATATATTTTTAACCCCACCTGATTACAGAGATGGAAAATACCATTTACAGCCAATACAGGCATTTCACCATAGGGAATACATGGTTTTCAAAGCTTTTTAACAGTTATAGCGCCACCTATGGTCCGATCTCCATGAAACTTTTCATGATTCTTCAGCATGTTATGTTACATATACGTAAAAATGTTCGTGAAGTTTTGAGTTTTCCTTTAGGATTTATAGCCTTTTGAGTGTATTTTGCTAAGCTCCTCTTCTAAATGACCCTGTTATAGCCATCCAAATGCAAAAGTTCAACTTTTTTTCGATAATTATTGATCTAGAGAGTCCAGAGAATTGTTCTAGACTGGTTTGGTTCCCATCGGGCAAAAATCCAGGGACTAGTTCGCAAAAGTAGGTTTTAAACATAATCGCGGATATTTAATGAACGGTTTGATTGACAGCAATGCTTCTAGAGGCAAAGTTGTTCAACATGAGGAGACCTATCATATGATGTGTATATTTGGTTGATGTGTGCAACACCACGTGATTACAGAGCCATAAAACTCGTTAGCGCCAACTAGTGGCCGATTTCTCTCAAAATTCTTACAGACCTCTAGGGCCATGAGTCAAAGATGCCCACCAAGTTTCATTCCGATCGGCCTCCGTTAACCTTGTCTTAGAGGTGCTCAAACTTCATTAGCCGATAGCAGCCATGTTTTTTGAGATACGCCAATGTCCTCATAGACATATATGGTACCTTGGACCAAAACACTGCATACCAATTTTCAAGTCAATCGGACTAGCGGTCGGGTGGTTATAGCCATTTTCATGTTTTTTTCGTGTTATAGCGCCACCAAGTGGTCAATCGTCGCGATTGTTTTATCGTGACCAAAGACTTAGCCCATACATACGTGTACCAAGTTTGGTAAAGATATCTCATTTTGTTCTTGAGTTATAGCCATTTTAGTAAAATAGGCTCCTCCCACAACATTCGTTTTCCGCCCCTTTGCGACCTTGAAGCGAAATTTATACTTTTTTTCGATAATTATTGATATTCAGACTCCAGAGAACATTTCTGCACTGGTTTGGTTACGATCGGGCAAAAATCCAGGGACTAGTTCGCAAAAGTAGTTTTTTGACAAAATTCAAAATGGCGGAAAATCTATTATGACGGAAATGAAATCGGAGATATACGTTTTGTTCGTCAGGGACTCACCTTTCCAATGATATAAGACACTTGAGTCTACGACATACGGTTTAGGAGTTATGAGCAGTTTCGCGCAATTGATTGCTATAGCGCCACCTATAGGCCAATCTGGCTCATAATTTGATAACCTCTCCTCGATTTTTGTACTACCATCTGACAAAGTTTCAAAGCTCCAGCACTTACGGTTTGGGCTGCACGATGCGTTTTACGGCAGAATAATAATAATAATAAAAATCAGCACAAATACAATAGGGTTTCAGCACTTCGTGCTTGAACCCCTAAAAATCAGCACAAATACAATAGGTGTTCAGCACTTCGTGCTTGAACCCCTAATAATAATAATAATAATAATAAAAATCAATACAATTACAATAGGGTTTCAGCACTTCGTGCTTGAACCCCTAATAATAATAATAATAAAAATCAATACAATTACAATAGGGTTTCAGCACTTCGTGCTTGAACCCCTAATAAAAATCAGTACAATTACAATAGGGTTTCAGCACTTCGTGCTTGAACCCCTAATTAAAGCTGCAAGCAGCATTTAGCGGGGTTCAAGCCTTTAAGGCCTTTAAGCACACAAACATCAAAAGACATTAATTTTTATTTAGCAAGATTTTAAACACTGAAATAATAGATGGAAAATACCATTTACAGTCAATACAGGCAATTTACAATAGGAAATACGTGGTTTTAAAAGGCTTTTAACAGTTATAGCGTCACCTATGGTCCGATTTCCATAAAACTTTGCATGCTTGTTAAAGATGTTATCTTACATATGCAAAAACAATTTTCGTGAAGTTTTGAGTTTTCCCTTAGAATTTATAGGCTTTTGAGTGTATGTTGCCACACCTCTTTTCTAAATGACCCTGTAATAGCCATTCAAATGCAAAAGTTCAACTTTTTTTCAATAATTATTGATCTAGAGAGTCCAGAGAATTATCCTAGACTAGTTTGGTTCCAATCGGGCAAAAAACCAGGGACTAGTTCGCAAAAGTAGGTTTTGAACATACTCAGGAATATTTAATGAACATATTAATTGACAGCAACAGTTCTAGAGAAAAAGTTGTTTGGTATGAGGAGATCTATCAAATGATATGCATATTTCGTGGATGTGTGCAACACCACGTGATTACAGAGCCGTAAAACTCGTTAGCGCCAACTAGTGGCCGATTTCTTTCAAAATTCTTACAGACCTCTAGGGCCATGAGACTTGTCTAATAGGTGCTCAAATTTAATTGGCTGTGGCAGCCATGTTTTTTAAGATACGCCAATGTCCTCATAGACATACTTGGTACCTTGGACCAAGACACTGCATACCAATTTTCAAGTCAATCGGACCAGCGGTCAGGTGGTTAAAGCCATTTTGATGTTTTTTCACGTTATTGTGCCACCAAGTGTTAAATCGTCGCGATTTTTTTATCGTGACCAAAGACTCAGCCTATACACATGTGTACCAAGTTTGGTGAAGATATCTCATTTTGTTCCTGAGTTATAGCCCTTTTAGTAAATAGGCTCCCCCCTGAACGATTATTTTTACGCTCCTTAACAACCGTGAATATAAATTTCGACTTTTTTTGATAATTATTGATAATCTGACTCCAGAGAACATTTTGACACTGGTTTGGTTCCGATCCGGCAAAAAACCTAGGACTAGTTTGCAAAAGTAGTTGTTTGACAAAATGCAAAATGGCGGAAAATCTATCATGGCGGAAATGAAATCGGAGATATATGTTTTATTCGTCATGGACTCACCTTTCCAATGATATAAGACACTTGAGTCTACGACATACGGTTTAGGAGTTATGAGCCATTTCGCCCTTTTGATTGCTGTAGCGCCACCTATTGGCCAATCAAGTTCATACTCTGACAACATTAGCCTCGATTTTTGTACTACCATCTGATAAAGTTTCAAGTCTCTAGCATTTACGCTTTGGTCTGCACGATCACAGTTTAAATATGATTGAACAATATTAGTTTAGAGGATAAGCCAATGAGTGGTCTTCTGCTGCCATCTGGTGGCAATTTTAGGTAATACGCCATAATATATTTGAAATAAATTAATTTGACAAAATGTAATTGTAAATATTGTAATAGTGACTTTATAATGTCTAAATAGGAATTATAGAACATGATAAGTAAATAGAATGACAAAATGACCATTTAAGCCCAGCAGGTGGCAGCAGAGAACCACTCATTGGCTCATTTTCATTTTAAATGTCTGTTTTTCATTTAATTGGCACATTTTCCAAGTTAATGTCTTCAGACGTGCTTAACTCACATGCACATTTTGTTGGAGATATAGATATTTGAAATAAATGATGGGTAACAAATAGCTTATTCCAGGTTTTCCCCTTTAAAACATATTTTCAGGCATTATTTTAATTGTAATTTAATAATTATTGTAAAAACATTAATCAAATGAACAAATTAATTGATAAACATTGACAAAATGTCATTTGCAACATTTATTATAATGATTTTATAAAGTTTAAATATGCTTAGTAAGCAGAATGAACCAATGAGTGGTCTTCTGCTGCCATCTGGTGGCAATTTTAGGTAATACGTTTTTAACATAATTGTGAATAAATAAATAACAATTTGATTGACAGTATTGGTTCTTGAGGCAAAGTTGTTCAGTATGAAGAGATCTATCATAATTTCTGCACATTATGTGGATGTTTTTTACCCCACCTGATTACAGAGATAGAAAATACCATTTACAGCCAATACAGGCAATTCACCATAGGGAATACATGGTTTTCAAAGCTTTTTAACAGTTATAGCGCAACCTATGGTCCGATCTCCATAAAACTTTGCATGCTTCTTCAGCATGTTATGTCACATATACATAACAATTTTCGTGAAGTTTTGAGTTTTCCTTTAGGATTTATAAGCTGTATAGTGTATTTTGCTACGCCCCTCTTCTAAATGACCCTGTTATAGCCATCCAAATGCAAAAGTTCAATTTTTTTTCAATAATTATTAATCTAGAGAGTCCAGAGAATTGTCCTAGACTGGTTTGGTTCCGATCAGGCAAAAATCCAGGGACTAGTTCGCAAAAGTAGGTTTTAAACATAATTGCAAATATTTAATGAACGCTTTGATTGACAGCAATGCTTCTAGAGGCAAAGTTATTCAGCATGAGGAGACCTATCATATGATATGTATATTTGGTTTATGTGTGCAACACCACGTGATTACAGGGCCATAAAACTCGTTAGCGCCAACTAGAGGCCGATTTCTTTCAAAATTCTTACAGACCTCTAGGGCCATGAGTCAAACATGCCCACCGAGTTTCATTCCGATCGGCCTCCGTTAACCTTGTCTTAGAGGTGCTCAAACTTCATTAGCCGATAGCGGCCATGTTTTTTGAGATACGCCAATGTCCTCATAGACATATATGGTACCTTGGACCAAGACACTGCATACCAATTTTCAAGTCAATTGGACTAGCGGTCGGGTGGTTATAGCCATTTTCATGTTTTTTTTGTGTTATAGCGCCACCAAGTGTTCAATCGTCGCGATTGTTTTATCGTGACCAAAGACTCAGCCCATACACATGTGTACCAAGTTTGGTAAAGATATCTCATTTTGTTCTTGAGTTATAGCCATTTTAGTAAAATAGGCTCCTCCCACAACATTCGTTTTCCGCACCTTAGCAACCGTGAATCGAAATTTCAACTTTTTTTCGATAATTATTGATATTCAGACTCCAGAGAACATTTCTGCACTGGTTTGGTTCCGATCGGGTTAAAATCCAGGGACTAGTTCGCAAAAGTAGTTTTTCAACAAAATTCAAAATGACGGAAAAATTTGCCTACCGGAAATGAAATCGGAGATATACATTATTTACGTCAGGTATTCAGCTTTCCAATGATATAAGACACTTGAGTCTATGACTTACGGTTTAGGAGTTATGAGCAGTTTCGCGCAATTGATTGCTATAGCGCCACCTATAGGCCAATTTGGCTCATAATTTGATAACCTCTCCTCGATTTTTGGGCTACCATCTGACAAAGTTTCAATGCTCCAGCCTTTACGGTTTGGGCTGCACGATGCGTTTTAGCGGAGAATAATAATAATAAAAACCCTTACAATTACAATAGGGTTTCAGCACTTCGTGCTTGAACCCCTAATTAAAGCTGCAAGCAGCATTTAGCGGGGTTCAAGCCTTTAAGGCCTTTAAGCACACAAGCATCAAAAGACATTACGTTTCATTTAGCAAGATTTTAAACACTGAAATAACAGATGGAAAAGTCAATTTACAGGCAATATTGGCAATTTACCATAGAAAACATATGGTTTTAAAAGGTTTTTAATAGTTATAGCGCCACCTATGGTCCGATCTCTATAAAACTTTGCATGCTTGTTAATGATGTTATGACACGCATGCCCACCAATTTTCGTGAAGTTTTGAGTTTTCCCTTAGAATATATCAAATGATATGCATATTTCGTGGATGTGTGCAACACCACGTGATTACAGAGCCATAAAACTCATTAGCGCCAACTAGTGGCCGATTTCTTTCAAAATTCTTACCGACCTCTAGGGCCATGAGACTTGTCTAATAGGTGCTCAAATTTAATTGGCTGTGGCAGCCATGTTTTTTGAGATATGCCAATGTCCTCACAGACATACTTTGTACCTTGGACCAAGACACTGCATACCAATTTTCAAGTCAATCGGACTAGCGGTCGGGTGGTTAAAGCCATTTTCATGTTTTTTCACGTTATTGCGCCACCAAGAGTTAAATCGTCGCGATTTTTTTTATCGTGACCAAAGACTCAGCCTATACACATGTTTACCAAGTTTGGTAAAGATATCTCATTTTGTTCTTGAGTTATAGCTTTTTTAGTAAATAGGCTCCGCCCTGAACAACTATTTTTACGCTCCTTAACAACCGTGAATTTAAATTTCGACTTTTTTGATAATTATTGATAAACTGACTCCAGAGAACATTTTGACACTGGTTTGGTTCCGATCGGGCAAAAAACCTAGGACTAGTTTGCAAAAGTAGTTTTTTGACAAATTTCAAAATGGCGGAAAATCTATAATGGCGGAAATTAAATCGGAGATATACGTTTTGTTCGTCATGGACTCACCTTTCCAATGATATAGGACACTTGAGTCTACGTCATACGGTTTAGGAGTTATGAGACATTTTGCGCTTTTGATTGCTGTAGCGCCACCTATTGTCCAATCGGGTTCATACTCTGACAACATTAGCCTCGATTTTTGTACTATCATCTGATGAAGTTTCAAGTCTCTAGCATTTACGCTTTGGTCTGCACGATCACAGTTTAAATATGATTGAACAATATTAGTTTAGAGGATAAGCCAATGAGTGGTCTTCTGCTGCCATCTGGTGGCAATTTTAGGTAATACGCCATAATATATATGAAATAAATTTATTTGACAAAATGTGATTGTAAATATTGTAATAGTGACTTTATAATGTATAAATAGGAATTATAGAACATGATAAGTAAATAGTATGACAAAATGACTATTTACGCCCAGCAGGTGGCAGCAGAGAACCACTCATTGGCTCATTTTCATTTTAAATGTCTGTTTTTCATTTAATGGGCACATTTTCCAAGTTAATGTCTTCAAACGTGCTTAACTCACATGCACATTTTGTTGGAGATATAGATATTTGAAATAAATGATGGGTAACAAATAGCTTATTCCAGGTTTTCCCCTTTAAAACATATTTTCAGGCATTATTTTAATTGTAATTTAATAATTATTGTAAAAACATTAATCAAATGAACAAATTAATTGATAAACATTGACAAAATGTCATTTTCAATGCTATTATAATGTTTTTTTAGAGTATATATATATGCTTAGTGGACAGAATGAACCAATGAGTGGTCTTCTGCTGCCCTCTACTGGACATTCTACTTATTAATAAAGTCTTTTCACAATTGCTTTGCAATAAACACTATAAAATCAGTTATATATCAAATTGGTCTTCCATGTTAATTCCATTATGCATGCTTATACACACACACACACACACACACACGCACACACACACACACACACACACACACACACACACACACACTTTTTTAATGCTATGGTCTATAATCATTTCACATAGCTCTTTGTAACTGTTAATCAGATTATTAAAAATGTATTCAGAAACATAGGACTACACACACACAATTTGTTGTAGATACAGACATTTGAACTATATGATGTTGCAGTAAACAAAATGTTTCCTGCAAGTGTCCTTCAAGATTCACATTTCTCAATGTGACAATTATTGTCAATGGTAATAGGTAATAGATTAATTTTGACTAAATGTGATTGTAAATGTTAAAATGGTAAAAAAAAATTAAAGTCTGAATATGACTTATAGATCAATATTAGAGTGTAGTACAATAAAAAGAACAGCGGGGGGCAGCAAACGACCACTTATTGGCTTAATATACCATTATTTTCATAATTTTCGGCTTTTTAACTGTTATAGAGGCAAATATTGTCCTATCTGTCTGAAATTTGTCATGCTTGTTTAGAGGCATAGTACACATGTTCTGACTTGTTTTTAAGAATATCTGAGCATTCATTGAATAGATATAGGCATTTGGGGACACTTGGTCAAGGCCACATCATGAAATAACCCTGTTATAGCCATTCAGATGCAAAAGTTTAACTTTTTTAAAAAATAATTATTGCTCTAAAGAGTCCAGAGAATTGTACTGCACTGGTTTGGTTCTGATCAGGTTGAAACATCTATGACTAGTTTGCAAAAGTAGGTTATTAACATAATTGTTAGGGTTAGGGTTTAAATAACGATTTGATTGACAGTATTGGTTCTTGAGGCAAAGTTGTTCAGTATGAGGAGATCTATCATAATTTATGCATATTATGTGGATGTTTTTAACCCCACCTGATTACAGAGATGGAAAATACCATTTACAGCCAATACAGGCATTTCACCATAGGATTACATGGTTTTCACAGCTTTTTAACAGTTATAGCGCCACCTATGGTCCGATCTCCATGAAACTTTGCATGATTTTTCAACCTTTTATGTTACATATGTATAACAAGTTTCGTGAAGTTTTGAGTTTTCCTTTACGATTTATAGGCTTTTGAGTGTATTTTGCTAAGCCCCTCTTCTAAATGACCCTGTTATACCCATCCAAAGGCAAAAGTTCAACTTTTTTTCAATAATTATTGATCTAGAGAGTCCAGAGAATTGTCCTAGACTGGTTTGGTTCCGATCAGGCAAAAATCCAGGGACTAGTTTGCAAAAGTAGGTTTTAAACATAATTGCAAATATTTAATGAACGATTTGATTGACAGCAATGCTTCTAGAGGAAAAGCTGTTCAATATGAGGAGCCCTATCATATGATGTGTATATTTGGTTGATGTGTGCCATACCACGTGATTACAGAGCCAAAAAACTCGTTAGCGCCAACTAGTGGCCGATTTCTTTCAAAATTCTTACAGTCCTCTAAGTCCATGAGTCAAACATGCCCACTGAGTTTCATTCCGATCGGCCTCCGTTAACCTTGTCTTAGAGGTGCTCAAACTTTATTGGCCAATAGCAGCCATGTTTTTTAAGATACGCCAATGTCCTCATAGACATACATGGTACCTTGGACCAAGACACTGCATACCAATTTTCAAGTCAATCGGACTAGCGGTCGGGTGGTTATAGCCATTTTCATGTTTTTTTCGTGTTATAGCGCCACCAAGTGTTCAATCGTCGCAATTGTTTTATCTTGACCCAAGACTCAGCCCTTACACATGTGTACAAAGTTTGGTAAAGATATCTCATTTTGTTCTTGAGTTATAGCCATTTTAGTAAAATAGGCTCCTCCCAAAACGTTCGTTTTCCGCCCCTTAGCAACAGTGAAAAGAAATTTGTATTTTTTTTCAATAATTATTGATATTCATACTTCAGAGAACATTTCTTCACTGGTTTGGTTCCGATCGGGCTAAAATCCAGGGACTAGTTCGCAAAAGTAGTTTTTTGACATAATTCAAAATGGCGGAAAATCTATAATGGCGGAAATGAAATCGGAGATATACATTTTTTACGTCAGGTATTCAGCTTTCCAATGATATAAGACACTTGAGTCTACGACATACGGTTTAGGAGTTATGAGCAGTTTTGCGCAATTGATTGCTATAGCGCCATCTATTGGCCAATCTGGCTCATAATTTGATAACCTCTCCTCGATTTTTGTACTACCATCTGACAAAGTTTCAAAGCTCCAGCTTCTACGGTTTGGGCTGCACGATGCGTTTTAGCGGAGAATAATAATAATAATTAAAGCTGCAAGCAGCATTTAGCGGGGTTCAAGCCTTTAAGGCCTTTAAGCACACAAGAATCAAAAGACATTACCTTTTTTACCATTTAGCAAGATTTTAAACACTGAAATAACAGATGGAAAAGTCCATTTACAGGCAATATTGGCAATTTACCATAGAAAACATATGGTTTTAAAAGGTTTTTAATAGTTATAGCGCCACCTATGGTCCGATCTCTATAAAACTTTGCATGCTTGTTAATGATGTTATGACACACATGCCCACCAATTTTCGTGAAGTTTTGAGTTTTCCCTTAGAATATATCAAATGATATGCATATTTCGTGGATGTGTGCAACACCACGTGATTACAGAGCCATAAAACTCATTAGCGCCAACTAGTGGCCGATTTTTTTCAAAATTCTTACCGACCTCTAGGGCCATGAGACTTGTCTAATAGGTGCTCAAATTTAATTGGCTGTGGCAGCCATGTTTTTTGAGATATGCCAATGTCCTCACAGACATACTTGGTACCTTGGACCAAGACACTGCATACCAATTTTCAAGTCAATCGGACTAGCGGTCGGGTGGTTAAAGCCATTTTCATGTTTTTTTATGTTATTGCGCCACCAAGAGTTAAATCGTCGCGATTTTTTTTATTGTGACCAAAGACTCAGCCTATACACATGTCTACCAAGTTTGGTAAAGATATCTCATTTTGTTCTTGAGTTATAGCTTTTTTAGTAAATAGGCTCCGCCCTGAACGACTATTTTTACGCTCCTTAACAACCGTGAATATAAATTTCGACTTTTTTTTGATAATTATTCATAACCTGACTCCAGAGAACATTTTGTCACTGGTTTGGTTCCGATCGGGCAAAAAACCTAGGATTAGTTTGCAAAAGTAGTTTTTTGACAAAATTCAAAATGGCGGAAAATCTATCATGGCGGAAATTAAATCGGAGATATACGTTTTGTTCGTCATGGACTCACCTTTCCAATGATATAAGACACTTGAGTCTACGTCATACGGTTAAGGAGTTATAAGCCATTTCGCGCTTTTGATTGCTGTAGCGCCACCTATTGTCCAATCGGGTTCATACTCTGACAACATTAGCCTCGATTTTTGTACTATCATCTGATGAAGTTTCAAGTCTCTAGCATTTACGCTTTGGTCTGCACGATCACAGTTTAAATATGATTGAACAATATTAGTTTAGAGGATAAGCCAATGAGTGGTCTTCTGCTGCCATCTGGTGGCAATTTTAGGTAATACGCCATAATATATTTGAGATAAATTAATTTGACAAAATGTGATTGTAAATATTGTAATAATGACTTTATAATGTCTAAATAGGAATTATAGAACATGATAAGTAAATAGTATGAAAAAATGACTATTTATGCCCAGCAGGTGGCAGCAGAGAACCACTCATTGGCTCATTTTCATTTTAAATGTCTGTTTTTCATTTAATGGGCACATTTTCCAAGTTAATGTCTTCAAACGTGCTTAACTCACATGCACATTTTGTTGGTGATATAAATATTTGAAATAAATGATGGGTAACAAATAGCTTATTCCAGGTCTTCCCCTTTAAAACATATTTTCAGGCATTATTTTAATTGTAATTTAATAATTATTGTAAAAACATTAATCAAATGGACAAATTAATTGATAAACATTGACAAAATGTCATTTTCAATGCTATTATAATGTTTTTTTAGAGTTTATATATATGCTTATTGGACAGAATGAACCAATGAGTGGTCTTCTGCTGCCCTCTGCTGGACATTCTACTTATTAATAAAGTCTTTTCACAGTTGCTTTGCAATAAACACTATAAAATCAGTTATATATCAAATTGGTCTTCCATGTTAATTCCATTATGCATGCTTATACACACACACACACAAACACACAAACACACACACACACACACACACACACACACACACACACACACACACACACACACACACACACACACACACACACACACACACACACACACACACACACACACACACTTTTTTAATGCTATGGTCTATAATCATTTCACATAGCTCTTTGTAACTATTAATCAGATTATTAAAAATGTATTCAGAAACATAGGACTACACACACACAATTTGTTGTAGATACAGACATTTGAACTATATTATGTTGCAGTAAACAAAATGTTTCCTGCAAGTCTCCTTCAAGATTCACATTTCTCAATGTGACAATTATTGTCAATGGTAATAGCTAATAGATTAATTTTGACTAAATGTGATTGTAAATGTTAAAATTGTGATTTTTTTTAAAGTCTGAATATGACTTATAGATCAATATTAGAGTGTAGTACAATAAAAAGAACAGCGGGGGGCAGCAAACGACCACTTATTGGCTTAATATACCATTATTTTCATAATTTTCAGCTTTTTAACTGTTATAGAGGCAAATATTGTCCTATCTGTCTGAAATTTTTCATGCTGGTTTAGAGGCATAGTACACATGTTCTGACTTGTTTTTAAGAATATCTGAGCATTCATTGAATAGATATAGGCATTTGGGGACACTTGGTCAAGGCCACATCATGAAATAACCCTGTTATAGCCATTCAGATGCAAAAGTTTAACTTTTTTTAAAAATAATTATTGCTCTAAAGAGTCCAGAGAATTGTACTGCACTGGTTTGGTTCTGATCAGGTTGAAAAATCTATGACTAGTTTGCAAAAGTAGGTTATTAACATAATTGTGAATGTTTAAATAACGATTTGATTGACAGTATTGGTTCTTGAGGCAAAGTTGTTCAGTATGAGGAGATCTATCATAATTTATGCATATTATGTGGATGTTTATAACCCCACCTGATTACAGAGATGGAAAATACCATTTACAGCCAATACAGGCATTTCACCATAGGATTACATGGTTTTCAAAGCTTTTTAACAGTTATAGCGCCACCTATGGTCCGATCTCCATGAAACTTTGCATGTTTTTTCAGCATGTTATGTTACATATACATAACAATTTTCGTGAAGTTTTGAGTTTTCCTTTAGGATTTATAGGCTTTTGAGTGTATTTTGCTACGCCCCTCTTCTAAATGACCCTGTTATAGCCATCCAAAGGCAAAAGTTCAACTTTTTTTCGATAATTATTGATCTAGAGAGTCCAGAGAATTGTCCTATACTGGTTTGGTTCCGATCAGGCAAAAATCCAGGGACTAGTTCGCAAAAGTAGGTTTTAAACATAATCGCAAATATTTAATGAACGATTTGATTGACAGCAATGCTTCTAGAGGAAAAGTTGTTCAGTATGAGGAGCCCTATCATATGATGTGTATATTTGGTTGATGTGTGCCACACCACGTGATTACAGAGCCAAAAAACTCGTTAGCGCCAACTAGTGGCCGATTTCTTTCAAAATTCTTACAGTCCTCTAAGTCCATGAGTAAAACATGCCCACCGAGTTTCATTCCCATCGGCCTCCGTTAACCTTGTCTTAGAGGTGCTCAAATTTTATTGGCCAATAGCAGCCATGTTTTTTAAGATACGCCAATCTCCTCATAGACATACATGGTACCTTGGACCAAGACACTGCATACCAATTTTCAAGTCAATCGGACTAGCGGTTGGGTGGTTATAGCCATTTTTATGTTTTTTTCGTGTTATAGCGCCACCAAGTGTTCAATCGTCGCAATTGTTTTATCTTGACCCAAGACTCAGCCCGTGCATATGTGTACAAAGTTTGGTAAAGATATCTCATTTTGTTCTTGAGTTATAACCATTTTAGTAAAATAGGCTCCTCCCACAACGTTCGTTTTCCGCCCCTTAGCAACAGTGAATAGAAATTTCTACATTTTTTCAATAATTATTGATATTCATACTCCAGAGAACATTTCTGCACTGGTTTGGTTCCGATCGAGCTAAAATCCAGGGACTAGTTCGCAAAAGTAGTTTTTTGACATAATTCAAAATGGCGGAAAATCTATAATTGCGGAAATGAAATCGGAGATATACATTTTTCACGTCAGGTATTCAGCTTTCCAATGATATAAGACACTTGAGTCTACGACATACGGTTTAGGAGTTATGAGCAGTTTCGCGCAATTGATTGCTATAGCGCCACCTATAGGCCAATCTGGCTCATAATTTGATAACCTCTCCTCGATTTTTGTACTACCATCCGACAAAGTTTCAAAGCTCCAGCTTCTACGGTTTGGGCTGCACGATGCGTTTTAGCGGAGAATAATAATAATAATTAAAGCTGCAAGCAGCATTTAGCGGGGTTCAAGCCTTTAAGGCCTTTAAGCACACAAGCATCAAAATACATTAAGTTTTATTTAGCAAGATTTTAAACACTGAAATAATTTAATTGGCTGTGGCGGCAATGTTTTTTGAGATAGGCAAATGTCCTCATAGACATACATGGGACCTTGGACCAAGACACTGCATACCAATTTTCAAGTCAATCGGACTAGCGGTCGGGTAGTTTTAGCCATTTTCATGTTTTTTTTGTGTTATAGCGCCACCAAGTGTTCAATCGTCGCCATTTTTTTATCGTAACCAAAGACTCAGACAATACACATGTGTACCAAGTTTGGTGTAGAGATCTCATTTCTTACTTGAGTTATAGCCATTTTAGTAAAATAGGCTCCTCCCACAACAGTCGTTTTCCGCCCCTTAGCGACCGTGAATAGAAATTTAAACTTTTTTTCGATTATTATTGATATTCAGACTCCAGAGAACATTTCTGCACTGGTTTGGTTCCGATCAAGCAAGAAACCTAGGACTAGTTTGCAAAAGTAGTTTTTTAACAAAATTCAAAATGGCGGAAAATTTGTCATGGCGCAAATGAAATCGGAGATACACATTTTGTTCCTCATGGACTCACCTTTCCAATGATATAAGACACTTGAGTGTTTAGACACTTGACTATTTAGTGCACTTTAAAGGGATAGTTCACCCAAAATGAAAATTATGTCATTTTCTTTGTTCTGCTGAACACAAAAGAAGATATTTTGAAGAAAGTTTGTAACCAGGCTGCTTTGGGGGCACCATTGACTTCCATAGCAATCTTCCTATGTGTTCAACATAAAGAAATTTATACATGTTTGGAACAACTTGAGGGTGAGTAAATGATGACAGAATTTTCATTTTTGGTGAACTGTCCCTTTAAGCAGTCACTCTGAACCAGTAATCACTTTTTTTGAATTTCAAAAATGTACATTTTTTTCAATTAATTTTCTTAAATTATGACTATATTTACATGCAATTATTTGTCCCATTTTTATCTAAATTTTTTTTAATTGTCATACAATTTATATGACAGGATTATTTATGTATGATTAACATAGCCTAGCTAAATTATAAATTAATAATAACATTTATTAGGATATAATCTATTAATTAACCTGTCTAAAAAATAATAATTATGTCTCCCAAGCTCTGATAATGTATGGAATATTATATTAATATATTATCCATTTAAAAAAACTATAGGCCTATAACCTTAGAAGCACGGATGTGTCTGTCACATAGACCGGTCTGTCAGCGCTACTGCTTTAAGTCAGACAGTCTGAGACACTGAAATGCTTCTCATAAAGTGTGCAGTTGGCCTGAACTTCATCATGAGTTACTGGTCAGACCCATTGATACCTTTTTGATATTCAGCTCTATATCTGGAGATCCTCTTGCGTTCAAACGGTGGACGCGACGCGAGCTCGACATGTTTTTAAAAAACCGCGCAAGTTCAGAGGCACAGCTCATGTTCTCGAGACTCCGCCGCTATGACAACAAAGCCGCTAAAACGCAATCACGCACAAATGAGCTCCTGTACTAGGCTACTTATTGTGAAATTGATTTCTTTATATTTGCTACCAGAAGGCTATTCTCCACACTCCACTATGTGTGGACCTAGATGTAAAATACGGAACAAATCGTGTCCCGTATTGGTTTGACAAGGGGACGAGCCATTTTGCTTGCAAATACAGGACGATTCCGTATTTTACTGGACGGGTGGCAACCCTACTCAGTTCTCACACAAAGTTCAAATTGACAATTGAGACCCACAAGTTCACTCAAACACTCAGTTCTGTTCACTACGTATCAGTAAAATGTTCGCGTGTGTGTGTGTGTGTGTGTGTGTGTGTGTGTGTGTGTGTGTGTGTGTGTGTTGAACTGTTGTACCAGTCTGTGGCAACGACAACTTTGATGTGATGACTTGCGATGACAAGATGAACAGCTGGGACAGGGCAATGAGATGTAAGAATGTCAGGGTAATCAACAGAAACAAGAGAGGTGGCCCAGAAAAACTCAGGAACTTTCTGGAACAAAATGGCGCAGCCCGGTTCAGCTCGCACGCGGCCTGGACTGAATGTCTGAATCACACAAAAATGTCTTTCAAAAACAAATCCGTCTCTTTAAAAATGCAAAAACACTCCAAAAGAAATAAATCACTCCTTCAAAAAAATATCGTTCAGTTCACAGACGCATTCTCGCGCACTAATAAGTGCACTTAATGGATTTGCAGGAAAAAAATCAATGTCTCTCGCCCTGACACCGTTCAAGACTCAGAAAGCAGCAGAACTCTCAAGAAAAAGCGTACTGTCAGGATAGCAACACAAACAAGTGTTATGAATGAAACTCACGGCTCCAGCAACTCTCTCTCTCTGTCTCTCTGTCTCTCTCTCTCTCTCTCCAACACTGTTCACCGTCCAATGACGCAATCGACCGATCTTCTGCCTTAACTACTTCTCATGTTTCACGAGATAATGTAAATGCACTAAACCCGCAAAACATAAGCTGCCCGTGCACTACTGTCCTATATTACAGATCCAAGGAGAAAAATGTTGGCTTCCTGTACAGCGATCATGGCGTGTCTGTCTCCCAACACCTCTCACTCCGATCTGCTTGGATCTCCCGCGGACACGGCAGAGACAGAGAAAACCCGTCAAAATAAAAGTCCCATAGAGAAAAATACCTCCGTTACACACACACACACACACACACACACACACACACACACACACACACACACACACACACACACACACACACACACACACACACACACACACACACACACACACACACACAATGTTTTTGAGATATGTTATGGTGAAAATATCTTTCAATGGTCTATGAGCATATTACATTTTTTTTAAATACACCACGTTCTAGTATTATTTACTATGATTTACCACATTGCTAGTAATTATGTGAAGTGTCAGTACAAATGAAGAGATAACCTCTGACAAAATATGATTGTGTTATAATAGTAATTGCTTTAGTGCAGAATACTTTTAAAAATAATTAACTTTTAAAGGGAAGTGAGCCAATAAGTGGTCTTCTGCTGCCCTCTGCTGGACATCCTACTTATTAATAAAGTCTTTTCACAGGTGCTTTGCAATAGACAAAATAAAATCAATTATATATCAAATTGTTCTTTCATGTTAATTCCATTATGCATGCTTACACACACACACACACACACACACACACACACACACACACACACACACACACACACACACACACACACACACACACACACACACACACACACACACACACACACACACACACACACATACACACACTTTTTTAATGCTATGGTCTATAATCATTTGACATAGCTCTTTGTAACTATTAATCAGATTATTAAAAATGTATTCAGAAACATTGCACTACACACACACACACACACACACACACACACACACACACACATTTTGTTGTAGATACAGACATTTGAATTATATGATGTTGCAGTAAACAAAATGTTTCCTGTAAGTCTCCTTCAAAATTCATATTTCTCAATGTGAGACAATATTCTATAGTAATACTTAATAGATTAATTTTGACTAAATGTGATTGTAAATGTTAAAATAGTGATTTTTTTTAAAAGTCTAAATATGACTTATAGATCAATACTAGTGTGTAGTACAATAAAATGAACAGCGGGGGGCAGCAAACGACCACTTATTGGCTTAATATACCATTATTATCAAATGAACTCTGTAATTTCCCCCTTTTTAACTGTTATAGAGGCAAATATTGTCCGATCTGTCTGGAAATTCATAGGATACATGTTCTGACTTGTTTTTAAGTAGATCTGAACATTCATTGAATAGATATAGGCATTCGGGGACACTTGGTCAAGGCCACATCTTGAAATTACCCTGTTATAAGCATTCAGATGCAAAAGTTTAACTTTTTTTATATAATTATTGCTCAAAAGAGTCCAGAGAATTGTACTGCAGTGGTTTGGTTCCAAGTGGGCAAAAAACCTAGGACTAGTTTGCAAAAATAGTTTTTTAACAGAATTGTGAATATTTAAATAAAGATTTTATTGACAGTCTTGGTTCTTGAGGCAAAGTTGTTCAGTATGAGAATATCTATCATAATATATGCATATTATGTGGATGTTTATAACCCCACCTGATTACAGAGATGGAAAATACCATTTACAGCCAATACAGGCAATTCACCATAGGGAATACATGGTTTTCAAAGCTTTTTAACAGTTATAGCGCCACATATGATCCAATCTCCATGAAACTTTGCACGCTTCTTCAGCATGTTATGTCACATATACATAAAAATGTTTGTGAAGTTTTGAGTTTTCCTTTAGGATTTATAGGCTTTTGAGTGTATTTTGTCCCGCCTCTTTTCTAAATGACCCTGTTATAGCCATCCAAATGCAAAAGTTCAACTTTTTTTCAATGATTATTGATCTAGAGTGTCCAGAGAATTGTCCTAGACTGGTTTGGTTCCGATCAGGCAAAAAACCAGGGACTAGTTCGCAAAAGTAGGTTTTTAACATAATTGCGAATATTTAATGAACGATTTGATTGACAGCAAGGGTTCTAAAGGCAAAGTTGTTCAGTATAAGGAGATCTATCAAATGATATGCATATTTCGTGGATGTGTGCAACACCACGTGATTACAGAGCCATAAAACTCGTTAGCACCAACTAGTGGCCGATTTCTTTCAAAATTCTTACAGACCTCTAGGGCCATGAGTCAAACATGCCCATTGAGTTTCGTTCCGATCGGCCTCCGTTAACCTTGTCTAATGGGTGCTTAAATTTCATTGGCTGTGGCGGCCATGTTTTTTGAGATACGCCAATATCCTCATAGACATACATGGTACCTTGGACCAAGACACTGCATACCAATTTTCAAGTCAATCGGACTAGCGGTCGGGTGGTTATAGCCATTTTCATGTTTTTTTCGTGTTATAGCGCCACCAAGTGTTCAATCGTCGCGATTTTTTTATCGTGACCAAAAACTTAGCCTTTACACATGTGTACCAAGTTTGGTAAAGATATCTCATTTTGTTCTTGAGTTATAGCTTTTTTAGTAAATAGGCTCCGCCTTGAACAAATATTTTTACGCTCCTTAACGACCGTGAATACAAATGTCTACTTTTTTTCGATAATTATTGATAATCAGACTTCAGTGAACATTTTGACACTGGTTTGGTTCCGATCGGCCAAAAAACCTAGGACTAGTTCGCAAAAGTAGGTTTTCGACAAAATCCAAAATGGCGGGAAAATTTGCATACCGGAAATGAAATCGATGAGGCACGTTTTGTTGGTCTTGAGCCAAGGATTCCAATGATATAAGACACTTGCATCTGGGACAAAGGGTTGTTGAGATTTAAGCAAAATAGTGAATTTTTTTTGTTTTTTGCGCTATAGCGCCACCTATTGGCCAATCGGGCTCATATTTTGATAACCTCTCCTCGATTTTTGTACTACCTTGTGGCCAAGTTTCAAGTCTCTAGCACTTACGGTTTGGGCTGCACGATGCGTTTTAGGTCTGAATAATAATAATAATAATTAAAGCTGCAAGCAGCATTTAGCGGGGTTCAAGCCTTTAAGGCCTTTAAGCACACAAGCATCAAAATACATTAAGTTTTATTTAGCAAGATTTTAAACACTGAAATAATAGATGGAAAACTTAAATTACAGGCAATTTACCATAGGAAACATATGGTTTTTAACAGTTATAGCGCCACCTATGGTCCGATCTCTGTAAAGCTTTGCATGCTTGTTAAGGATCTAATGTCACACATGCCCACCAATTTTCGTGAAGTTTTGAGTTGTCCCTTAGAATTTATAGGCTTTTGAGTGTATTTTGCCACGTCTCTTTTCTAAATGACCCTGTTATAGCCATCCAAATGCAAAAGTTCAACTTTCTTTTGATAATTATTGATCGAGAGAGTCCAGAGAATTGTCCTAGACTGGTTTGGTTCCAATCGGGCAAAAAAACAGGGACTAGTTTGCAAAATTAGGTTTTTAACATAGTGGTGAATATTTAATGAACGATTTGATTGACAGCAATGATTCTAGAGGCAAAGTTGTTCAGTATGAGGAGATCTATCAAATGATATCAATATTGTGGGAATATGTGAAACATGACGTGATTACAGAGCCATAAAACTCGTTAGCGCCTGCTAGTGGCCAATTTCTTTAAATTCTTATAGACCTCTAGGGCCATGAGTCAAACATGCCCATCAAGTTTTGTTCCGATCGGCCTCCGTTAACCTTGTCTAATAGGTTCTCAAATTTCATTGGCCAATAGCGGCCATGTTTTTTGAGTTACACCATATTCCTCATAGACATGCATGGTACCTTGGACCAAGACACTGCATACCAACTTTCAAGTCAATCGGACTAGCAGTCGGGTGGTTATAGCCCTTTTCATGTTTCCTTCATATTATAGCGCCACCAAGTGTTCAATCCTCACAATTATTTTTACTGTGACCAAAGACTGAGCCCATGCACATGTGTACAAAGTTTGGTGAAGATATCTCATTTCGTTCTTGAGTTATAGCCCTTTTAGTAAAATAGGCTCTGAAACAGGCTTCAAACCAGTTGTTCCATTATGCATGCTTACACACACACACACACACACACACACACACACACACACACACACACACACACACACACACACACACACACACACACACACACACACATTTTTTTTAATGCTATGGTCTATAATCATTTCACATAGATCTTTGTAACTATTAATCAGATTATTAAAAGTGTATTCAGAAACATTGGACTACACACAAATTATGTTGTAGATACAGACATTATAACTATATGATGTTGTAGTAAACATAACAAAATTCCTGCAAGTCTCCTTCAAGATTCACATTTCTCAATGTGACACAATTGTCAGTAGTAATACTTAATAGATTAATTTTGACTACATGTGATGTACGTTTTTAAATAGTGATTTTTTTAAAGTCTAAATATGACTTATAGATAAAATTTTTTGTGTGTAGTACAATAAAATGAACAGCGGGGGGCAGCAAACGACCACTTATTGGCTTATTATAACCAAGACTAAGCCCATACACATGTGTACCAAGTTTGGTGAAGATATCTCATTTTGTTCTTGAGTTATAGCCATTTTAGTAAAATAGGCTCCTCCCACAACATTCGTTTAACATATTAGTTTTGTTCATCATGGACTCACCTTTCTAATGATACAAGACACTTGAGTCTACGACATACGGTTTAGGAGTTATGAGCAGTTAAATATGACTTAGAGATCAATTATTTTGTGTGTAGTACAATAAAATGAACAGCGGGGGGCAGCAAACGACCACTTATTGGCTTAATATACCATTATTTTGATATGAACTCTGTAATTTTCACCTTTTTAACTGTTATAGAGGCAAATATTGTCCGATCTGTCTGAAATTTTTCATGCTTGTTAAGAGGCATAGGATACATGTACTGACTTGTTTTTAAGTAGATCTGAGCATTCATTGAATAGATATAGGCATTTGGAGACACTTGGTCAAGGCCACATCTTGAAATTACCCTGTTATAACCATTCAGATGCAAAAGTTTAACTTTTTTTTATAATTATTGCTCTAAAGAGTCCAGAGAATTGTACTGCACTGGTTTGGTTCTGATCAGGTCGAAAAATCTATTACTAGTTTGCAAAAAGAGGTTTTTAACATAATCGTTAATATTTAATGAACGATTTGATTGACAGTATTGGTTCTTGAGGCAAAGTTGTTTAGCATGAGGAGATCTATCATAATATATGCATATTATGTGGATGTTTTTAACCCCACCTGATTACAGAGATGGAAAATACCATTTACAGCCAATACAGGCAATTCATCATAGGGAATACATGGTTTTCAAAGCTTTTTAACAGTTATAGCGCCACCTATGGTCCAATCTCCATGAAACTTTGCACACTTCTTCAGCATGTTATGTCACATATACATAACAATTTTAGTGACGTTTTGAGTTTTCCATTAAGATTTATAGGCTATTGAGTGTATTTTGCTACATCCCTCTTCTAAATGACACTGTTATAGCCATCTAAATGCAAAAGTTGGACTTTTTTTTGATAATTATTGATCTAGAGAGTCCAAAGAATTGTCCTAGACTGGTTTGGTTCTGATCGGGCAAAAAACCAGGGACTAGTTCGCAAAAGTAGGTTTTTAACATAATTGCAAATATTTAATGAACGGTTTGATTGACAGCAATGCTTCTAGAGGCAAAGTTGTTCAGCATGAGGAGACCTATAATATGATGTGTATATTTGGTTGATGTGTGCAACACCACGTGATTAAAGAGCCATAAAACTCGTTAGCGCCAACTAGTGGCTGATTTCTTTCAAAATTCTTACAGACCTCTAGGGCCATGAGTCAAAGATGCCCACCAAGTTTCATTCCGATCGGCCTCCGTTAACCTTGTCTTAGAGGTGCTCAAACTTCATTAGCCGATAGCAGCCATGTTTTTTGAGATACGCCAATGTCCTCATAGACATATATGTTAGCTTGGACCAAGACACGGCATACCAATTTTCAAGTCAATCGGACTAGCGGTCGGGTGGTTATAGCCATTTTCATATTTTTTTGGTGTTATAGCGCCACCAAGTGGTCAATCGTCGCGATTTTTTTATCGTGACCAAAGACTTAGCCCACACACATGTGTACCAAGTTTGGTAAAGATATCTCATTTTGTTCTTGAGTTATAGCCATTTAAGTAAAATAGGCTCCTCCCACAACATTCGTTTTCCGCCCCTTTGCAACCTTGAAGTGAAATTTATACTTTTTTTCGATAATTATTGATATTCAGACTCCAGAGAACATTTCTGCACTGGTTTGGTTCCGATCGGGCAAAAATCCAGGGACTAGTTCGCAAAAGTAGTTTTTTGACAAAATTCAAAATGGCGGAAAATCTATTATGACGGAAATGAAATCGGAGATATACGTTTTTTTCGTCAGGGACTCACCTTTCCAATGATATAAGACACTTGAGTCTACGACATACGGTTTAGGAGTTATGAGCAGTTTCGCGCAATTGATTGCTATAGCGCCACCTATAGGCCAATCTGGCTCATAATTTGATAACCTCTCCTCGATTTTTGTACTACCATCTGACTAAGTTTCAAAGCTCCAGCACTTACGGTTTGGGCTGCACGATGCGTTTTACGGCAGAATAATAATAATAATAATAATAATAATAAAAATCAGCACAAATACAATAGGTGTTCAGCACTTCGTGCTTGAACCCCTAATAAAAATCAGTACAATTACAATAGGGTTTCAGCACTTCGTGCTTGAACCCCTAATAATAATAAAAATCAATACAATTACAATAGGGTTTCAGCACTTCGTGCTTGAACCCCTAATAATAACAAGCAGCATTTAGCGGGGTTCAAGCCTTTAAGGCCTTTAAGCACACAAGCATCAAAAGACATTAAGTTTTATTTAGCAAGATTTTAAACGCTGAAATAATAGATGGAAAATTCAATTTACAGGCAATTCACCATAGGAAACATGGTTTTAAAAGGTTTTTAACAGTTATAGCGCCACCTATGGTCCGATCTCTATAAAACGTTTAATGCTTGTTAAGGATCTAATCTCACACATGGCCACCAATTTTCGTGAAGTTTTGAGCTTTCCCTTAGAATTTATAGGCTTTTGAGGGTTTTTTGCCACGCCTCTTTTCGAAATGACCCTGTTATAGCCATCCAAATGCAAAAGTTAAACTTTTTTTGATAATTATTGATCTAGAGAGTCCAGAGAATTGTCCTAGACTGGTTTGGTTCCGATCGGGCAAAAAAACAGGGACTTATTTGCAAAAGTAGGTTTTTAACATAATCACAAATATTTAATGAACGATTTGATTGACAGCAATGTTTCTAGAGACAAAGTTGTTCAGTATGAGGAGACCTATCAAATGATATCAATATTGTGAGAATATGTGAAACATCACGTGATTACAGAGCCATAAAACTAATTGGCGCCTACTAGTGGCCAAATTCTTAAAAAATTATTACAGACCTCTAGGACCCTGAGTCAAACATGCTCGCCAACTTTTGTTCCGATCGGCCTCTGTTAACCTTGTCTAATAAGTGCTCACATTTCATTGGCCAATGGCGGCCATGTTTTTTGAGCCACGCCAATTTCCTTTATAGACATGCGTGGTACCTTGGACCAAGACACTGCATACCAACTTTCAAGTCAATCGGACTGGCAGTCGGGTGGTTATAGCCCTTTTCATGTTTTTTTATGTTATAGCGCCACCAAGTGTTCAATCCTCACAATTCTTTTTACCTTGACCAAAGACTCATCCCATACACAAGTGTACCAAGTTTGGTGAAGAAATCTCATTTCGTTCCTGAGTTATAGCCCTTTTAGTAAAATAGGCTCTGAAACAGGCTTCAAACCAGTTGTTCCATTATGCATGGTTACACACACACACACACACACACACACACAATATTTTTGAGATATGTTATTGTGAAAATATCTTTTAATGGTCTATGAGCATGTCACATTTTTTTGTGAAATGCACCACGTTCTAGTATTATTTACTATGATTAACCATGTATCTATAACCATAGATCAATATTAGAGTGTAGTACAATAAAATGAACAGCGGGGGGCAGCAAAAGACCACATATTGGTCATTATTTTCACATGAACTCTGTCATTTTCACCTTTTTAACTGTTATAGAGGCAAATATTGTCCTATCTGTCTGAAAATTGTCATGCTTGTTTGGAGGCATATTACACATGTTCTGACTTGTTTTTAAGAATATCTGAGCATTCATTGAATAGATATAGGCATTTGGGGACACTTGGTCAAGGCCAGACACACACACACTTTTTTAATGCTATGGTCTATAATCATTTCACATAGCTCTTTGTAACTATTAATCAGATTTTTAAAAATGTATTCAGAAACATAGGACTACACACACACATTTTGTTGTAGTTACAGACATTTGAACTTTATGATGTTGCAGTAAACAAAATGTTTCCTGCAAGTCTCCTTCAAGATACACATTTCTCAATGTGACAATTGTCAATAGTAATACTTAATAGATTAATTTTAACTAAATGTGATAGCAAATGTTAAAATAGTGATTTATTTAAATCTGAAAATGACTTGTATATCAATATTAGAGTGTAGTACAATAAAATGAACAGCGGGGGGCAGCAAACGACCACTTATTGGCTTAATATACCATTATTTTCATAATTTTCAGCTTTTTAACTGTTATAGAGGCAAATATGGTCCTATCTGTCTGAAAATTTTCATGCTTGTTTAGAGGCATAGTACACATGTTCTGACTTGTTTTTAAGAATATCTGAGCATTCATTGAATAGATATAGGCATTTGGGGACACTTGGTCAAGGCCACATCTTGAAATAACCCAGTTATAGCCATTCAGATGCAAAAGTTTAACTTTTTTTAAAAATAATTATTGCTCTAAAGAGTCCAGAGAATTGTACTGCCCTGGGTTGGTTCTGATCAGGTTGAAAAATCTATGACTAGTTTGCAAAAGTAGGTTATTAACATAATTGTGAATGTTTAAATAACGATTTGATTGACAGTATTGGTTCTTGAGGCAAAGTTGTTCAGTATGAGGAGATCTATCATAATTTATGCATATTATGTGGATGTTTTTAACCCCACCTGATTACAGAGATGGAGAATGCCATTTACAGCCAATACAGGCATTTCACCATAGGAATACATGGTTTTCAAAGCTTTTTAACAGTTATAGCGCCACCTATGGTCCGATCTCCATGAAACTTTGCATGCTTTTTCAGCATGTTATGTTACATATACATAATAATTTTCGTGAAGTTTTGAGTTTTCCTTTAGGATTTATATGCTTTTGAGTGTATTTTGCTACGCCCCTCTTCTAAATGACCCTGTTATAGGCATTCAAATGCAAAAGTTCAACTTTTTTTTGATAATTATTGATCTAGAGAGTCCAGAGAATTGTCCTAGACTGGTTTGTTTCCGATCAGGCAAAAATCCAGAGACTAGTTTGCAAAAGTAGGTTTTAAACATAATCGCAAATATTTAATGAACGATTTGATTGACAGCAATGCTTTTAGAGTAAAAGTTGTTCAGTATGAGGAGCCCTATCATATGATGTGTATATTTGGTTGATGTGTGCAACACCACGTGATTACAGAGCCAAAAAACTCGTTAGCGCCAACTAGTGGCCGATTTCTTTCAAAATTCTTACAGACCTCTAAGTCCATGAGTCAAACATGCCCACCGAGTTTCATTCCGATCAGCCTCCGTTAACCTTGTCTTAGAGGTGCTCAAACTTCATTGGCCAATAGCAGCCATGTTTTTTGAGATACGCCAATGTCCTCATAGAAATATATGGTACCTTGGACCAAGACACTGCATACCAATTTTCAAGTCAATCGGACTAGCGGTCGGGTCGTTATAGCCATTTTCATGTTTTTTTCGTGTTATAGCGCCACCAAGTGTTCAATCGTCGCGATTCTTTTATCGTGACCCAAGACTCAGTCCATACACATGTGTACAAAGTTTGGTAAAGATATCTCATTTTGTTCTTGAGTTATAGCCATTTTAGTAAAATAGGCTCCTCCCACAACGTTCGTTTTCCGCCCCTTAGCGATCGTGAATAGAAATTTCAACGTTTTTTCGATAATTATTGATATTCATACTCCAGAGAACATTTCTGCACTGGTTTGGTTCCGATCGGGCAAAAATCCAGGGACTAGTTCGCAAAAGTAGTTTTTTGACAAAATTCAAAATGGCGGAAAATCTATAATGGCGGAAATGAAATCGGAGATATACATTTTTTACGTCAGGTATTCAGCTTTCCAATGATATAAAACACTTGAGTCTACGACATACGGTTTAGGAGTTATGAGCAGTTTTGCGCAATTGAATGCTATAGCGCCACCTATAGGCCAATCTGGCTCATAATTTGATAACCTCTCCTCGATTTTTGTACTACCATCTGACAAAGTTTCAAAGCTCCAGCTTCTACGGTTTGGGCTGCACGATGCGTTTTAGCGGAGAATAATAATAATAATAATAATAATAATAAAAATCAATACAATTACAATAGGGTTTCAGCACTTCGTGCTTGAACCCCTAATTAAAGCTGCAAGCAGCATTTAGCGGGGTTCAAGCCTTTAAGGCCTTTAAGCACACAAGCATCAAAAGACATTAAGTTTTATTTAGCAAGATTTTAAACGCTGAAATAATAGATGGAAAATTCAATTTACAGGCAATTCACCATAGGAAACATGGTTTTAAAAGGTTTTTAACAGTTATAGCGCCACCTATGGTCCGATCTCTATAAAACGTTTAATGCTTGTTAAGGATCTAATGTCACATATGGCCACCAATTTTCGTGAAGTTTTGAGCTTTCCCTTAGAATTTATAGGCTTTAGAGTGTTTTTTGCCACGCCTCTTTTCGAAATGACCCTGTTATAGCCATCCAAATGCAAAAGTTAAACTTTTTTTTGATAATTATTGATCTAGAGAGTCCAGAGAATTGTCCTAGACTGGTTTGGTTCCGATCGGGCAAAAAAACAGGGACTTATTTGCAAAAGTAGGTTTTTAACATAATCACGAATATTTAATGAACGATTTGATTGACAGCAATGTTTCTAGAGACAAAGTTGTTCAGTATGAGGAGATCTATCAAATTATATCAATATTGTGGGAATATGTGAAACATCACGTGATTAAAGAGCCATAAAACTAATTGGCGCCTACTAGTGGCCAAATTCTTAAAAAATTATTACAGACCTCTAGGACCCTGAGTCAAACATGCTCGCCAACTTTTGTTCCGATCGGCCTCTGTTAACCTTGTCTAATAAGTGCTCACATTTCATTGGCCAATGGCGGCCATGTTTTTTGAGCTACGCCAATTTCCTTTATAGACATGCGTGGTACCTTGGACCAAGACACTGCATACCAACTTTCAAGTCAATCGGACTGGCAGTCGGGTGGTTATAGCCCTTTTCATGTTTTTTTATGTTATAGCGCCACCAAGTGTTCAATCCTCACAATTCTTTTTACCTTGACCAAAGACTCATCCCATACACAAGTGTACCAAGTTTGGTGAAGATATCTCATTTTGTTCCTGAGTTATAGCCCTTTTAGTAAAATAGGCTCTGTAACAGGCTTCAAACCAGTTGTTCCATTATGCATGGTTACACACACACACACACACACACACACACACACACACACACACACACACAATGTTTTTGAGATATGTTATTGTGAAAATATCTTTTAATGGTCTATGAGCATGTCACATTTTTTTGTGAAATGCACCACGTTCTAGTATTATTTACTATGATTAACCATGTATCTATAACCATAGATCAATATTAGAGTGTAGTACAATAAAATGAACAGCCGGGGGCAGCAAAAGACCACATATTGGTCATTATTTTCATATGAACTCTGTCATTTTCACCTTTTTAACTGTTATAGAGGCAAATATTGTCCTATCTGTCTGAAAATTGTCATGCTTGTTTGGAGGCATATTACACATGTTCTGACTTGTTTTTAAGAATATTTGAGCATTCATTGAATAGATATAGGCATTTGGGGACACTTGGTCAAGGCCAGACACACACACACTTTTTTAATGCTATGGTCTATAATCATTTCACATAGCTCTTTGTAACTATTAATCAGATTTTTAAAAATGTATTCAGAAACATAGGACTACACACACACATTTTGTTGTAGTTACAGACATTTGAACTTTATGATGTTGCAGTAAACAAAATGTTTCCTGCAAGTCTCCTTCAAGATTCACATTTCTCAATGTGACAATTGTCAATAGTAATACTTAATAGATTAATTTTAACTAAATGTGATAGCAAATGTTAAAATAGTGATTTATTTAAAGCTGAAAATGACTTGTATATCAATATTAGAGTGTAGTACAATAAAATGAACAGCGGGGGGCAGCAAACGACCACTTATTGGCTTAATATACCATTATTTTCATAATTTTCAGCTTTTTAACTGTTATAGAGGCAAATATGGTCCTATCTGTCTGAAAATTTTCATGCTTGTTTAGAGGCATAGTACACATGTTCTGACTTGTTTTTAAGAATATCTGAGCATTCATTGAATAGATATAGGCATTTGGGGACACTTGGTCAAGGCCACATCTTGAAATAACCCAGTTATAGCCATTCAGATGCAAAAGTTTAACTTTTTTTAAAAATAATTATTGCTCTAAAGAGTCCAGAGAATTGTACTGCCCTGGGTTGGTTCTGATCAGGTTGAAAAATCTATGACTAGTTTGCAAAAGTAGGTTATTAACATAATTGTGAATGTTTAAATAACGATTTGATTGACAGTATTAGTTCTTGAGGCAAAGTTGTTCAGTATGAGGAGATCTATCATAATTTATGCATATTATGTGGATGTTTTTAACCCCACCTGATTACAGAGATGGAGAATACCATTTACAGCCAATACAGGCATTTCACCATAGGAATACATGGTTTTCAAAGCTTTTTAACAGTTATAGCGCCACCTATGGTCCGATCTCCATGAAACTTTGCATGCTTTTTCAGCATGTTATGTTACATATACATAATAATTTTCGTGAAGTTTTGAGTTTTCCTTTAGGATTTATATGCTTTTGAGTGTATTTTGCTACGCCCCTCTTCTAAATGACCCTGTTATAGGCATTCAAATGCAAAAGTTCAACTTTTTTTTGATAATTATTGATCTAGAGAGTCCAGAGAATTGTCCTAGACTGGTTTGTTTCCGATCAGACAAAAATCCAGAGACTAGTTCGCAAAAGTAGGTTTTAAACATAATCGCAAATATTTAATGAACGCTTTGATTGACAGCAATGCTTTTAGAGGAAAAGTTGTTCAGTATGAGGAGCCCTATCATATGATGTGTATATTTGGTTGATGTGTGCAACACCACGTGATTACAGAGCCAAAAAACTCGTTAGCGCCAACTAGTGGCCGATTTCTTTCAAAATTTTTACAGACCTCTAAGTCCATGAGTCAAACATGCCCACCGAGTTTCATTCCGATCAGCCTCCGTTAACCTTGTCTTAGAGGTGCTCAAACTTCATTGGCCAATAGCAGCCATGTTTTTTGAGATACGCCAATGTCCTCATAGACATACATGGTACCTTGGACCAAGACACTGCATACCAATTTTCAAGTCAATCGGACTAGCGGTCGGGTCGTTATAGCCATTTTCATGTTTTTTTCGTGTTATAGCGCCACCAAGTGTTCAATCGTCGCGATTCTTTTATCGTGACCCAAGACTCAGTCCATACACATGTGAACAAAGTTTGGTAAAGATATCTCATTTTGTTCTTGAGTTATAGTCATTTTAGTAAAATAGGCTCCTCCCACAACGTTCGTTTTCCGCCCCTTAGCGATCGTGAATAGAAATTTCAACTTTTTTTCAATAATTATTGATATTCAGACTCCAGAGAACATTTCTGCACTGGTTTGGTTCCGATCGGGCAAAAATCCAGGGACTAGTTCGCAAAAGTAGTTTTTTAACAAAATTCAAAATGGCGGAAAATCTATAATGGCGGAAATGAAATCGGAGATATACATTTTTTACGTCAGGTATTCAGCTTTCCAATGATATAAGACACTTGAGTCTACGACATACGGTTTAGGAGTTATGAGCAGTTTTGCGCAATTGATTGCTATAGCGCCACCTATAGGCCAATCTGGCTCATAATTTGATAACCTCTCCTCGATTTTTGTACTACCATCTGACAAAGTTTCAAAGCTCCAGCTTCTACGGTTTGGGCTGCATGATGCGTTTTAGCGGAGAATAATAATAATAATAATAATAATTAAAGCTGCAAGCAGCATTTAGCGGGGTTCAAGCCTTTAAGGCCTTTAAGCACACAAGCATCAAAAGACATTACGTTTCATTTAGCAAGATTTTAAACACTGAAATAACAGATGGAAAAGTCCATTTACAGGCAATATTGGCAATTTACCATAGAAAACATATGGTTTTAAAAGGTTTTTAATAGTTATAGCGCCACCTATGGTCCGATCTCTATAAAACTTTCTATGCTTGTTAATGATGTTATGACACACATGCCCACCAATTTTCGTGAAGTTTTGAGTTTTCCCTTAGAATATATCAAATGATATGCATATTTCGTGGATGTGTGCAACACCACGTGATTACAGAGCCATAAAACTCATTAGCGCCAACTAGTGGCCGATTTCTTTCAAAATTCTTACCGACCTCTAGGGCCATGAGACTTGTCTAATAGGTGCTCAAATTTAATTGGCTGTGGCAGCCATGTTTTTTGAGATATGCCAATGTCCTCACAGACATACTTGGTACCTTGGACCTAGACACTGCATACCAATTTTCAAGTCAATCGGACTAGCGGTCGGGTGGTTAAAGCCATTTTCATGTTTTTTTACGTTATTGCGCCACCAAGAGTTAAATCGTCGCGATTTTTTTTATTGTGACCAAAGACTCAGCCTATACACATGTCTACCAAGTTTGGTAAAGATATCTCATTTTGTTCTTGAGTTATAGCTTTTTTAGTAAATAGGCTCCGCCCTGAACAACTATTTTTACGCTCCTTAACAACCGTGAATATAAATTTCGACTTTTTTTTGATAATTATTGATAAACTGACTCAAGAAAATTTTTTGACACTGGTTTGGTTCCGATCGGGCAAAAAACCTAGGACTAGTTTGCAAAAGTAGTTTTTTGACAAAATTAAAAATGGCGGAAAATCTATAATGGCGGAAATGAAATCGGAGATATACGTTTTGTTTGTCATGGACTCACCTTTCCAATGATATAAGACACTTGAGTCTACGTCATACGGTTTAGGAGTTATAAGCCATTTTGCGCTTTTGATTGCTGTAGCGCCACCTATTGTCCAATCGGGTTCATACTCTGACAACATTAGCCTCGATTTTCGTACTATCATCTGATGAAGTTTCAAGTCTCTAGCATTTACGCTTTGGTCTGCACGATCACAGTTTAAATATGATTGAACAATATTAGTTTAGAGGATAAGCCAATGAGTGGTCTTCTGCTGCCATCTGGTGGCAATTTTAGGTAATACGCCATAATATATTTGAGATAAATTAATTTGACAAAATGTGATTGTAAATATTGTAATAATGACTTTATAATGTGTAAATAGGAATTATAGAACATGATAAGTAAATAGTATGAAAAAAATGACTATTTATGCCCATAAGGGTGGCAGCAGAGAACCACTCATTGGCTCATTTTCATTTTAAATGTCTGTTTTTTAATGTCTTCAAACGTGCTTAACTCACATGCACATTTTGTTGGTGATATAAATATTTGAAATAAATGATGGGTAACAAATAGCTTATTCCAGGTCTTCCCCTTTAAAACATATTTTCAGGCATTATTTTAATTGTAATTTAATAATTATTGTAAAAACATTAATCAAATGAACAAATTAATTGATAAGCATTGACAAAATGTCATTTTCAATGCTATTATAATGTTTTTTTAGAGTTTATATATATGCTTAGTGGACAGAATGAACCAATTAGTGGTCTTCTGCTGCCCTCTGCTGGACATTCTACTTATTAATAAAGTCTTTTCACAGTTGCTTTGCAATAAACACTATAAAATCAGTTATATATCAAATTGGTCTTCCATGTTAATTCCATTATGCATGCTTATACACACACACACACACACACACACACACACACACACACACACACACACACACACACACACACTTTTTTAATGCTATGGTCTATAATCATTTCACATAGCTCTTTGTAACTATTAATCAGATTATTAAAAATGTATTCAGAAACATAGGACTACACACACACACAATTTGTTGTAGATACAGACATTTGAACTATATGATGTTGCAGTAAACAAAATGTTTCCTGCAAGTCTCCTTCAAGATTCACATTTCTCAATGTGACAATTATTGTCAATGGTAATAGCTAATAGATTAATTTTGACTAAATGTGATTGTAAATGTTAAAATTGTGATTTTTTTTAAAGTCTGAATATGACTTATAGATCAATATTAGAGTGTAGTACAATAAAAAGAACAGCGGGGGGCAGCAAACGACCACTTATTGGCTTAATATACCATCATTTTCATAATTTTCAGCTTTTTAACTGTTATAGAGGCAAATATTGTCCTATCTGTCTGAAATTTTTCATGCTTGTTTAGAGGCATAGTACACATCTTCTGACTTGTTTTTAAGAATATCTGAGCATTCATTGAATAGATATAGGCATTTGGGGACACTTGGTCAAGGCCAGACACACACACACACACACACACACACACACTTTTTTAATGCTATGGTCTATAATCATTTAACATAGCTCTTTGTAACTATTTATCAGATTTTTAAAAATGTATTCAGAAACATAGGACTACACACACACATTTTGTTGTAGATACAGACATTTGAACTTTATGATGTTGCAGTAAACAAAATGTTTCCTGCCAGTCTCCTTCAAGATTCACATTTCTCAATGTGAAAATTGTCAATAGTAATACTTAATAGATTCATTTTAACTAAATGTGATTGCAAATGTTAAAATAGTGATTTATTTTAAGCTGAATATGACTTGTAGATCAATATTAGAGTGTAGTACAATAAAATGAACAGCGGGGGGCAGCAAACGACCACTTATTGGCTTAATATACCATTATTTTCATAATTTTCAGCTTTTTAACTGTTATAGAGGCAAATATTGTCCTATCTGTCTGAAATTTTTCATGCTTGTTTAGAGGCATAGTACACATGTTCTGACTTGTTTTTAAGAATATCTGAGCATTCATTGAATAGATATAGGCATTTGGGGACACTTGGTCAAGGCCACATCATGAAATAACCCTGTTATAGCCATTCAGATGCAAAAGTTTAACTTTTTTTTAAAATAACTATTGCTCTAAAGAGTCCAGAGAATTGTACTGCACTGGTTTGGTTCTGATCAGGTTGAAAAATCTATGACTAGTTTGCAAAAGTAGGTTATTAACATAATTGTGAATGTTTAAATAACGATTTGATAGACAGTATTGGTTCTTGAGGCAAAGTTGTTCAGTATGAGGAGATCTATCATAATTTATGCATATTATGTGGATGTTTTTAACCCCACCTGATTACAGAGATGGAAAATACCATTTACAGCCAATACAGGCATTTCACCATAGGATTACATGGTTTTCAAAGCTTTTTAACAGTTATAGCGCCACCTATAGTCCGATCTCCATGAAACTTTGCATGATTTTTCAGCATGTTATGTTACATATACATAACAATTTTCGTGAAGTTTTGAGTTTTCCTTTAGGATTTATAGGCTTTTGAGTGTATTTTGCTACGCCCCTCTTCTAAATGACCCTGTTATAGCCATCCAAAGGCAAAAGTTGGACTTTTTTTCGATAATTATTGATCTAGAGAGTCCAGAGAATTGTCCTATACTGGTTTGGTTCCGATCAGGCAAAAAACCAGGGACTAGTTTGCAAAAGTAGGTTTTAAACATAATCGCAAATATTTAATGAACAATTGGATTAACAGCAATGGTTCCAGAGGCAAAGTTGTTCAATATGAGGAGGTCTATCAAACGATATGCATATTTTGTGGATGTGTTCAACACCACGTGATTACAGTGCCATAAAACTTGTTAGCGCCAACTAGTGGCTGATTTCTTTCAAAATTCTTATAGACCTCTAAGGCCATAAGTCAAACATACCCATCGAGTTTCGTTCTGATCGGCCTCCGTTAACCTTGTCTAATAGGTGCTCAAATTTAATTGGCCTTGGCGGCCATGTTTTTTGAGATACGCCAATGTCCTCATAGACATACTTGGTACCTTGGACCAAGACACTGCATACCAATTTTCAAGTCAATCGGACTAGCGGTCGGGTGGTTATAGCCATTTTCATGTTTTTTTCGTGTTATAGCGCCACCAAGTGTTCAATCATCGCGGTTTTTCTATCGTGACCAAAAACGGAGCCCATACACATGTGTACCAAGTTTGGTGAAGATATCTCATTTTTTTCTTGAGTTATAGCCATTTTAGTAAAATAGGCTCCTCCCACAACATTCGTTTTCCGCCCCTTAGCAACCGTGAATAGAAATTTCAACTTTTTTTCGATAATTATTGATACTCAGACTCCAGAGAACATTTCTGCACTGGTTTGGTTCCGATCGGGCAAAAAACCTAGGACTAGTTCGCAAAAGTAGTTTTTTGACAAAATTCAAAATGGCGGAAAATCTATCATGGCGCAAATGAAATCGGAGATATACGTTTTGTTCGTCATAAACTCACCTTTCCAATGATATAAGACACTTGAGTCTACGACATACGGTTTAGGAGTTATGAGCAGTTTCGCGCAATTGATTGCTATAGCGCCACCTATAGGCCAATCTGGCTCATAATTTGATAACCTCTCCTCGATTTGTTTACTACCATCTGACAAAGTTTCAAAGTTCCAGCCCTTACGGTTTGGGCTGCACGATGCGTTTTAGCGGAGAATAATAATAATAATAATAATAATTAAAGCTGCAAGCAGCATTTAGCGGGGTTCAAGCCTTTAAGGCCTTTAAGCACACAAGCATCAAAAGACATTAAGTTTTATTTAGCAAGATTTTAAACACTGAAGAAATAGATGGAAAAGTCAATTTTCAGGCAATATAGGCAATTTACCATAGGAAACATATGGTTTTCAAAGGTTTTTAACAGTTATAGCGCCACCTATGGTCCGAGCTCTATAAAGCTTTGCAAGCTTGTTAAGGATCTAATGTCACATATGCCCACCAATTTTCGTGAAGTTTTGAGTTTTCCCTTAGAATATATCAAATGATATGTATATTTCGTGGATGTGTGCAACACCACGTGATTACAGAGCCATAAAACTCATTAGCGCCAACTAGAAGCCGTTTTATTTCAAAATTCTTACAGACCTCTAGGGCCATGAGACTTGTCTAATAGGTGCTCAAATTTAATTGGCTGTGGCAGCCATGTTTTTTAAGATACGCCAATGTCCTCATAGACATACTTGGTACCTTGGACCAAGACACTGCATACCAATTTTCAAGTCAATCGGACTAGCGGTCAGATGGTTAAAGCCATTTTGATGTTTTTTCATGTTATTGTGCCACCAAGTGTTAAATCGTCGCAATTTTTTTATCGTGACCAAAGACTCAGCCTATACACATGTGTACCAAGTTTGGTGAAGATATCTCATTTTGTTCCTGAGTTATATCCCTTTTAGTAAATAGGCTCCCCCCTGAACAATTATTTTTACGCTCCTTAACAACCGTGAATATAAATTTCGACGTTTTTTTGATAATTATTTATAAACTGACTCCAGAGAACATTTTGACACTGGTTTGGTTCCGATCCGGCAAAAAACCTAGGAGTAGTTTGCAAAAGTAGTTTTTTGAAAAAATGCAAAATGGCGGAAAATCTATCATGGCAGAAATGAAATTGGAGATATACGTTTTGTTTGCCATGGACTCACCTTTCCAATGATATAAGACACTTGAGTCTACAACATAGGGTTTAGGAGTTATGAGCCATTTCGCGCTTTTAATTGCTGTAGCGCCACCTATTGGCCAATCGGGTTCATACTCTGACAACATTAGCCTCGATTTTTGTACTACCATCTGATAAAGTTTCAAGTCTCTAGCATTTACGCTTTGGTCTGCACGATCACAGTTTAAATATGATTGAACAATATTAGTTTAGAGGATAAGGCAATGAGTGGTCTTCTGCTGCCATCTGGTGGCAATTTTAGGTAATACGCCATAATATATTTGAAATAAATTAATTTGACAAAATGTAATTGTAAATATTGTAATAGTGACTTTATAATGTCTAAATAGGAATTATAGAACATGATAAGTAAATAGTATGACAAAATGACCATTTAAGCCCAGCAGGTGGCAGCAGAGAACCACTCATTGGCTCATTTTCATTTTAAATGTCTGTTTTTCATTTAATGGGCACATTTTCCAAGTTAATGTCTTTAAACGTGCTTAACTCACATGCACATTTAGTTGGAGATATAGATATTTGAAATAAATGATGGGTAACAAATAGCTTATTCCAGGTTTTCCCCTTTAAAACATATTTTCAGGCATTATTTTAATTGTAATTTAATAATTATTGTAAAAACATTAATCAACTGAACAAATTAATTGATAAACATTGACAAAATGTCATTTGCAACATTTATTATAATGATTTTATAAAGTTTAAATATGCTTAGTAAGCAGAATGAACCAATGAGTGGTCTTCTGCTGCCATCTGGTGGCAATTTTAGGTAATACGTTTTTAACATAATTGTGAATAAATAAATAACAATTTGATTGACAGTATTGGTTCTTGAGGCAAAGTTGTTCAGTGTGAGGAGATCTATCATAATTTCTTCACATTATGTGGATGTTTTTTACCCCACCTGATTACAGAGATGGAAAATACCATTTACAGCCAAAACAGGCAATTCACCATTGGGAATACATGGTTTTCAAAGCTTTTTAACAGTTATAGCGCCAACTATGGTCCGATCTCCATGAAACTCTGCATGCTTCTTCAACATGTTATGACATATATACATGTCAATTTTCGTGAAGTTTTGAGTTTTTCTTTAGGATTTATAGGCTTTTGAGTGTATTTTGCCACGCTCCTCTTCTAAATGGCCCTGTTATAGCCATCCAAATGCAAAAGTTCAACTTTTTTTCGATAATTATTGATCAAGAGAGTCCAGAGAATTGTCCTACACTGGTTTGGTTCTGATCGGGCAAAAATCCAGGGACTAGTTCGCAAAAGTAGGTTTTAAACATAATAACAAATATTTGATGAACGATTTGATTGACAGCAATAGTTCAAGAGGCAAAGTTGTTTAGTATGAGGAGACCTATCATATGATATGCATATTTTGTGGATGTGTGCAACACCACGTGATTACAGAGCCATTAAACTCGTTAGCGCCAACTAGTGGCCGATTTCTTTCAAAATTCTTACAGACCTCTAGGGCCATGAGTCAAACATGCCCACAGAGTTTCGTTCCGATCGGCCTCCGTTAACCTTGTCTAATAGGTGCTCAAATTTAATTGGCTGTGGCGGCCATGTTTTTTGACATACGCCAATTTCCTCATAGACATATATGGTACCTTGGACCAAGACACTGCATAACAATTTTCAAGTCAATCGGACTAATGGTCAAGTGGTCATAGCCTTTTTCATGTTATTATCATGTTATAGCGCCACCAAGTGGCCAATCGTCGCGATTGTTTTATCGTGACCAAAGACTGAGCCCATACATATGTGTACCAAGTTTGGTGAAGATATCTTATTTTGATCTAGAGTTATAGCCTTTTTAGTAAAATAGGCTCCGCCCTGAACGTCAATTTTTAAGCCCCTTAACGACCTTGAATCCAAATTATGACTTTTTTTCAATGATTATTAATATTCAGACTCCAGAGAACATTTTGGCACTGGTTTGGTTCCGATCGGACAAAAAACCTAGGACTAGTTTGCAAAAGTAGTTTTTTGACAAAATTCAAAATGGCGGAAAAATTTGCATACCGGAAATGAAATCGGAGATATACATTTTTTACGTCAGGTATTCAGCTTTCCAATGATATAAAACACTTGAGTCTACAACATATGGTCTAGGAGTTATGAGCAGTTTCGCGCAATTGATTGCTATAGCGCCACCTATAGGCCAATCGGGGTCATAATTTGATAACCTCTCCTCGATTTTTGTACTATCTATTGGCCAAGTTTCAAGTCTCTAGCCCTTACAGTTTGGTCTGCACGATGCGTTTTAGGTCTGAATAATAATAATAATAATAATAATAATAATAATAATTAAAGCTGCAAGCAGCATTTAGCGGGGTTCAAGCCTTTAAGGCCTTTAAGCACACAAGCATCAAAAGACATTAAGTTTTATTTAGCAAGATTTTAAACGCTGAAATAATAGATGGAAAATTCAATTTACAGGCAATTCACCATAGGAAACATGGTTTTAAAAGGTTTTTAACAGTTATAGCGCCACCTATGGTCCGATCTCTATAAAACGTTTAATTCTTGTTAAGGATCTAATCTCACACATGGCCACCAATTTTCGTGAAGTTTTGAGCTTTCCCTTAGAATTTATAGGCTTTTGAGGGTTTTTTGCCACGCCTCTTTTCGAAATGACCCTGTTATAGCCATCCAAATGCAAAAGTTAAACTTTTTTTGATAATTATTGATCTAGAGAGTCCAGAGAATTGTCCTAGACTGGTTTGGTTCCGATCGGGCAAAAAAACAGGGACTTATTTGCAAAAGTAGGTTTTTAACATAATCACAAATATTTAATGAACGATTTGATTGACAGCAATGCTTCTAGAGACAAAGTTGTTCAGTATGAGGAGATCTATCAAATTATATCAATATTGTGAGAATATGTGAAACATCACGTGATTACAGAGCCATAAAACTAATTGGCGCCTACTAGTGGCCAAATTCTTAAAAAATTATTACAGACCTCTAGGACCCTGAGTCAAACATGCTCGCCAACTTTTGTTCCGATCGGCCTCTGTTAACCTTGTCTAATAAGTGCTCACATTTCATTGGCCAATGGCGGCCATGTTTTTTGAGCTACGCCAATTTCCTTTATAGACATGCGTGGTACCTTGGACCAAGACACTGCATACCAACTTTCAAGTCAATCGGACTGGCAGTCGGGTGGTTATAGCCCTTTTCATGTTTTTTTATGTTATAGCCCCACCAAGTGTTCAATCCTCACAATTCTTTTTACCTTGACCAAAGACTCATCCCATACACAAGTGTACCAAGTTTGGTGAAGATATCTCATTTCGTTCCTGAGTTATAGCCCTTTTAGTAAAATAGGCTCTGAAACAGGCTTCAAACCAGTTGTTCCATTATGCATGGTTACACACACACACACACACACACACACACACACAATATTTTTGAGATATGTTATTGTGAAAATATCTTTTAATGGTCTATGAGCATGTCACATTTTTTTGTGAAATGCACCACGTTCTAGTATTATTTACTATGATTAACCATGTATCTATAACCATAGATCAATATTAGAGTGTAGTACAATAAAATGAACAGCGGGGGTCAGCAAAAGACCACATATTGGTCATTATTTTCATATGAACTCTGTCATTTTCACCTTTTTAACTGTTATAGAGGCAAATATTGTCCTATCTGTCTGAAAATTGTCATGCTTGTTTGGAGGCATATTACACATGTTCTGACTTGTTTTTAAGAATATCTGAGCATTCATTGAATAGATATAGGCATTTGGGGACACTTGGTCAAGGCCAGACACACACACACACTTTTTTAATGCTATGGTCTATAATCATTTCACATAGCTCTTTGTAACTATTAATCAGATTTTTAAAAATGTATTCAGAAACATAGGACTACACACACACATTTTGTTGTAGTTACAGACATTTGAACTTTATGATGTTGCAGTAAACAAAATGTTTCCTGCAAGTCTCCTTCAAGATTCACATTTCTCAATGTGACAATTGTCAATAGTAATACTTAATAGATTAATTTTAACTAAATGTGATAGCAAATGTTAAAATAGTGATTTATTTAAAGCTGAAAATGACTTGTATATCAATATTAGAGTGTAGTACAATAAAATGAACAGCGGGGGGCAGCAAACGACCACTTATTGGCTTAATATACCATTATTTTCATAATTTTCAGCTTTTTAACTGTTATAGAGGCAAATATGGTCCTATCTGTCTGAAAATTTTCATGCTTGTTTAGAGGCATAGTACACATATTCTGACTTTTTTTTAAGAATATCTGAGCATTCATTGAATAGATATAGGCATTTAGGGACACTTGGTCAAGGCCACATCTTGAAATAACCCAGTTATAGCCATTCAGATGCAAAAGTTTAACTTTTTTTAAAAATAATTATTGCTCTAAAGAGTCCAGAGAATTGTACTGCCCTGGGTTGGTTCTGATCAGGTTGAAAAATCTATGACTAGTTTGCAAAAGTAGGTTATTAACATAATTGTGAATGTTTAAATAACGATTTGATTGACAGTATTGGTTCTTGAGGCAAAGTTGTTCAGTATGAGGAGATCTATCATAATTTATGCATATTATGTGGATGTTTTTAACCCCACCTGATTACAGAGATGGAGAATACCATTTACAGCCAATACAGGCATTTCACCATAGGAATACATGGTTTTCAAAGCTTTTTAACAGTTATAGCGCCACCTATGGTCCGATCTCCATGAAACTTTGCATGCTTTTTCAGCATGTTATGTTACATATACATAATAATTTTCGTGAAGTTTTGAGTTTTCCTTTAGGATTTATATGCTTTTGAGTGTATTTTGCTACGCCCCTCTTCTAAATGACCCTGTTATAGGCATTCAAATGCAAAAGTTCAACTTTTTTTTGATAATTATTGATCTAGAGAGTCCAGAGAATTGTCCTAGACTGGTTTGTTTCCGATCAGACAAAAATCCAGAGACTAGTTCGCAAAAGTAGGTTTTAAACATAATCGCAAATATTTAATGAACGATTTGATTGACAGCAATGCTTTTAGAGGAAAAGTTGTTCAGTATGAGGAGCCCTATCATATGATGTGTATATTTGGTTGATGTGTGCAACACCACGTGATTACAGAGCCAAAAAACTCGTTAGCGCCAACTAGTGGCCGATTTCTTTCAAAATTTTTACAGACCTCTAAGTCCATGAGTCAAACATGCCCACCGAGTTTCATTCCGATCAGCCTCCGTTAACCTTGTCTTAGAGGTGCTCAAACTTCATTGGCCAATAGCAGCCATGTTTTTTGAGATACGCCAATGTCCTCATAGACATACATGGTACCTTGGACCAAGACACTGCATACCAATTTTCAAGTCAATCGGACTAGCGGTCGGGTCGTTATAGCCATTTTCATGTTTTTTTCGTGTTATAGCGCCACCAAGTGTTCAATCGTCGCGATTCTTTTATCGTGACCCAAGACTCAGTCCATACAAATGTGAACAAAGTTTGGTAAAGATATCTCATTTTGTTCTTGAGTTATAGTCATTTTAGTAAAATAGGCTCCTCCCACAACGTTCGTTTTCCGCCCCTTAGCGATCGTGAATAGAAATTTCAACTTTTTTTCAATAATTATTGATATTCAGACTCCAGAGAACATTTCTGCACTGGTTTGGTTCCGATCGGGCAAAAATCCAGGGACTAGTTCGCAAAAGTAGTTTTTTGACAAAATTCAAAATGGCGGAAAATCTATAATGGCGGAAATGAAATCGGAGATATACATTTTTTACGTCAGGTATTCAGCTTTCCAATGATATAAGACACTTGAGTCTACGACATACGGTTTAGGAGTTATGAGCAGTTTTGCGCAATTGATTGCTATAGCGCCACCTATAGGCCAATCTGGCTCATAATTTGATAACCTCTCCTCGATTTTTGTACTACCATCTGACAAAGTTTCAAAGCTCCAGCTTCTACGGTTTGGGCTGCATGATGCGTTTTAGCGGAGAATAATAATAATAATAATAATAATAATAAAAATCAATACAATTACAATAGGGTTTCAGCACTTCGTGCTTGAACCCCTAATTAAAGCTGCAAGCAGCATTTAGCGGGGTTCAAGCCTTTAAGGCCTTTAAGCACACAAGCATCAAAAGACATTAAGTTTTATTTAGCAAGATTTTAAACGCTGAAATAATAGATGGAAAATTCAATTTACAGGCAATTCACCATAGGAAACATGGTTTTAAAAGGTTTTTAACAGTTATAGCGCCACCTATGGTCCGATCTCTATAAAACGTTTAATGCTTGTTAAGGATCTAATCTCACACATGGCCACCAATTTTCGTGAAGTTTTGAGCTTTCCCTTAGAATTTATAGGCTTTTGAGGTTTTTTTTGCCACGCCTCTTTTCGAAATGACCCTGTTATAGCCATCCAAATGCAAAAGTAAAACTTTTTTTGATAATTATTGATCTAGAGAGTCCAGAGAATTGTCCTAGACTGGTTTGGTTCCGATCGGGCAAAAAAACAGGGACTTATTTGCAAAAGTAGGTTTTTAACATAATCACAAATATTTAATGAACGATTTGATTGACAGCAATGTTTCTAGAGACAAAGTTGTTCAGTATGAGGAGATCTATCAAATTATATCAATATTGTGAGAATATGTGAAACATCACGTGATTACAGAGCCATAAAACTAATTGGCGCCTACTAGTGGCCAAATTCTTAAAAAATTATTACAGACCTCTAGGACCCTGAGTCAAACATGCTCGCCAACTTTTGTTCCGATCGGCCTCTGTTAACCTTGTCTAATAAGTGCTCACATTTCATTGGCCAATGGCGGCCATGTTTTTTGAGCTACGCCAATTTCCTTTATAGACATGCGTGGTACCTTGGACCAAGACACTGCATACCAACTTTCAAGTCAATCGGACTGGCAGTCGGGTGGTTATAGCCCTTTTCATGTTTTTTTATGTTATAGCGCCACCAAGTGTTCAATCCTCACAATTCTTTTTACCTTGACCAAAGACTCATCCCATACACAAGTGTACCAAGTTTGGTGAAGATATCTCATTTAGTTCCTGAGTTATAGCCCTTTTAGTAAAATAGGCTCTGAAACAGGCTTCAAACCAGTTGTTCCATTATGCATGGTTACACACACACACACACACACACACACACAATATTTTTGAGATATGTTATTGTGAAAATATCTTTTAATGGTCTATGAGCATGTCACATTTTTTTGTGAAATGCACCACGTTCTAGTATTATTTACTATGATTAACCATGTATCTATAACCATAGATCAATATTAGAGTGTAGTACAATAAAATGAACAGCGGGGGGCAGCAAAAGACCACATATTGGTCATTATTTTCATATGAACTCTGTCATTTTCACCTTTTTAACTGTTATAGAGGCAAATATTGTCCTATCTGTCTGAAAATTGTCATGCTTGTTTGGAGGCATATTACACATGTTCTGACTTGTTTTTAAGAATATCTGAGCATTCATTGAATAGATATAGGCATTTGGGGACACTTGGTCAAGGCCAGACACACACACACTTTTTTAATGCTATGGTCTATAATCATTTCACATAGCTCTTTGTAACTATTAATCAGATTTTTAAAAATGTATTCAGAAACATAGGACTACACACACATTTTGTTGTAGTTACAGACATTTGAACTTTATGATGTTGCAGTAAACAAAATGTTTCCTGCAAGTCTCCTTCAAGATTCACATTTCTCAATGTGACAATTGTCAATAGTAATACTTAATAGATTAATTTTAACTAAATGTGATAGCAAATGTTAAAATAGTGATTTATTTAAAGCTGAAAATGACTTGTATATCAATATTAGAGTGTAGTACAATAAAATGAACAGCGGGGGGCAGCAAACGACCACTTATTGGCTTAATATACCATTATTTTCATAATTTTCAGCTTTTTAACTGTTATAGAGGCAAATATGGTCCTATCTGTCTGAAAATTTTCATGCTTGTTTAGAGGCATAGTACACATGTTCTGACTTGTTTTTAAGAATATCTGAGCATTCATTGAATAGATATAGGCATTTGGGGACACTTGGTCAAGGCCACATCTTGAAATAACCCAGTTATAGCCATTCAGATGCAAAAGTTTAACTTTTTTTAAAAATAATTATTGCTCTAAAGAGTCCAGAGAATTGTACTGCCCTGGGTTGGTTCTGATCAGGTTGAAAAATCTATGACTAGTTTGCAAAAGTAGGTTATTAACATAATTGTGAATGTTTAAATAACGATTTGATTGACAGTATTGGTTCTTGAGGCAAAGTTGTTCAGTATGAGGAGATCTATCATAATTTATGCATATTATGTGGACGTTTTTAACCCCACCTGATTACAGAGATGGAGAATACCATTTACAGCCAATACAGGCATTTCACCATAGGAATACATGGTTTTCAAAGCTTTTTAACAGTTATAGCGCCACCTATGGTCCGATCTCCATGAAACTTTGCATGCTTTTTCAGCATGTTATGTTACATATACATAATAATTTTCGTGAAGTTTTGAGTTTTCCTTTAGGATTTATATGCTTTTGAGTGTATTTTGCTACGCCCCTCTTCTAAATGACCCTGTTATAGGCATTCAAATGCAAAAGTTCAACTTTTTTTGATAATTATTGATCTAGAGAGTCCAGAGAATTGTCCTAGACTGGTTTGTTTCCGATCAGGCAAAAATCCAGAGACTAGTTCGCAAAAGTAGGTTTCAAACATAATCGCAAATATTTAATGAACGATTTGATTGACAGCAATGCTTTAAGAGGAAAAGTTGTTCAGTATGAGGAGCCCTATCATATGATGTGTATATTTGGTTGATGTGTGCAACACCACGTGATTACAGAGCCAAAAAACTCGTTAGCGCCAACTAGTGGCCGATTTCTTTCAAAATTTTTACAGACCTCTAAGTCCATGAGTCAAACATGCCCACCGAGTTTCATTCCGATCAGCCTCCGTTAACCTTGTCTTAGAGGTGCTCAAACTTCATTGGCCAATAGCAGCCATGTTTTTTGAGATACGCCAATGTCCTCATAGACATATATGGTACCTTGGACCAAGACACTGCATACCAATTTTCAAGTCAATCGGACTAGCGGTCGGGTCGTTATAGCCATTTTCATGTTTTTTTCGTGTTATAGCGCCACCAAGTGTTCAATCGTCGCGATTATTTTATCGTGACCCAAGACTCAGTCCATACACATGTGTACAAAGTTTGGTAAAGATATCTCATTTTGTTCTTGAGTTATAGCCATTTTAGTAAAATAGGCTCCTCCCACAACGTTCGTTTTCCGCCCCTTAGCGATCGTGAATAGAAATTTCAACTTTTTTTCGATAATTATTAATATTCATACTCCAGAGAACATTTCTGCACTGGTTTGGTTCCGATCGGGCAAAAATCCAGGGACTAGTTCGCAAAAGTAGTTTTTTGACAAAATTCAAAATGGCGGAAAATCTATAATGGCGGAAATGAAATCGGAGATATACATTTTTTACGTCAGGTATTCAGCTTTCCATTGATATAAGACACTTGAGTCTACGACATACGGTTTAGGAGTTATGAGCAGTTTTGCGCAATTGATTGCTATAGCGCCACCTATAGGCCAATCTGGCTCATAATTTGATAACCTCTCCTCGATTTTTGTACTACCATCTGACAAAGTTTCAAAGCTCCAGCTTCTACGGTTTGGGCTGCACGATGCGTTTTAGCGGAGAATAATAATAATAATAATAATAATTAAAGCTGCAAGCAGCATTTAGCGGGGTTCAAGCCTTTAAGGCCTTTAAGCACACAAGCATCAAAAGACGTTAAGTTTTATTTAGCAAGATTTTAAACACTGAAATAATAGATGGAAAAGTCAATTTACAGGCAATTTACCATAGGAAACATGGTTTTAAAAGGTTTTTAACAGTTATAGCGCCACCTATGGTCCGATCTCTATAAAACGTTTAATGCTTGTTAAGGATCTAATGTCACATAAGCCCACCAATTTTCGTGAAGTTTTGAGCTTTCCCTTAGAATTTATAGGCTTTTGAGTGTATTTTGCCACGCCTCTTTTCTAAATGACCCTGTTATAGCCATCCAGATGCAAAAGTTCAACTTTTTTGATAATTATTGATCTAGAGAGTGCAGAGAATTGTCCTAGACTTGTTTGGCTCCGATCGGGCAAAAAAAACGGGACTAGTTTGCAAAAGTAGGTTTTTAACATAATTACGAATATTTAATGAACGATTTGATTGACAGCAATGTTTCTAGAGGCACAGTTGTTCAGTATGAGGAGATCTATCAAATTATATCAATATTGTGGGAATATGTGAAACATCACGTGATTACAGAGCCGTAAAATTCGTTGGCGCCTACTAGTGGCCAATTTCTTAAAAAATTATTACAGACCTCTAGGACCATGAGTCAAACATGCCCATCAAGTTTTGTTCCGATCGGCCTCCGTTAACCTTGTCTAATAGGTTCTCAAATTTCATTGGCCAATAGCGGCCATGTTTTTTGAGTTACACCATATTCCTCATAGACATGCATGGTACCTTGGACCAAGACACTGCATACCAACGTTCAAGTCAATCGGACTAGCAGTCGGGTGGTTATAGTCCTTTTCATGTTTCCTTCATGTTATAGAGCCACCAAGTGTTCAATCCTCACAATTATTTTTACTGCGACCAAAGACGGAGCCCATGCACATGTGTACAACGTTTGGTGAAGATATCTCATTTCGTTCTTGAGTTATAGCCCTTTTAGTAAAATAGGCTCTGAAACAGGCTTCAAACCAGTTGTTCCATTATGCATGCTTACACACACACACACACACACACACACACACATTTTTTTTAATGCTATGGTCTATAATCATTTCACATAGATCTTTGTAACTATTAATCAGATTATTAAAAGTGTATTCAGAAACATTGGACTACACACAAATTATGTTGTAGATACAGACATTATAACTATATGATGTTGCAGTAAACATAACAAAATTCCTGCAAGTCTCCTTCAAGATTCACATTTCTCAATGTGACACAATTGTAAGTAGTAATACTTAATAGATTAATTTTGACTACACGTGATGTAAATGTTTAAATAGTGATTTTTTTAAAGTCTAAATATGACTTATAGATCAATTTTTGTGTGTGTAGTACAATAAAATGAACAGCGGGGGGCAGCAAACGACCACTTATTGGCTTATTATAACCAAGACTGAGCCCATACACATGTGTACCAAGTTGGTTAAGATATATGGTTAATTGCTATAGCGCCACCTATTGGCCAATCGGGGTCATACTTTGATACCCTCTCCTCGATTTTTGGGCTACCATCTGACAAAGTTTCAACGCTCCAGCCCTTACGGTTTGGGCTGCACGATGCGTTTTAGCGGAGAATAATAATAATAATAATAATAATTAAAGTCCAGAGAATTGTCCTAGACTGGTTTGGTTCCGATCGGGCAAAAAAACAGGGACTTATTTGCAAAAGTAGGTTTTTAACATAATCACAAATATTTAATGAACGATTTGATTGACAGCAATGTTTCTAGAGACAAAGTTGTTCAGTATGAGGAGATCTATCAAATTATATCAATATTGTGAGAATATGTGAAACATCACGTGATTACAGAGCCATAAAACTAATTGGCGCCTACTAGTGGCCAAATTCTTAAAAAATTATTACAGACCTCTAGGACCCTTAGTCAAACATGCTCGCCAACTTTTGTTCCGATCGGCCTCTGTTAACCTTGTCTAATAAGTGCTCACATTTCATTGGCCAATGGCGGCCATGTTTTTTGAGCTACGCCAATTTCCTTTATAGACATGCGTGGTACCTTGGACCAAGACACTGCATACCAACTTTCAAGTCAATCGGACTGACAGTCGGGTGGTTATAGCCCTTTTCATGTTTTTTTATGTTATAGCGCCACCAGGTGTTCAATCCTCACAATTCTTTTTACCTTGACCAAAGACTCATCCCATACACAAGTGTACCAAGTTTGGTGAAGATATCTCATTTCGTTCCTGAGTTATAGCCCTTTTAGTAAAATAGGCTCTGAAACAGGCTTCAAACCAGTTGTTCCATTATGCATGGTTACACACACACACACACACACACACACACACACACACACACACACACACACACACACACACACACACAATATTTTTGAGATATGTTATTGTGAAAATATCTTTTAATGGTCTATGAGCATGTCACATTTTTTTGTGAAATGCACCACGTTCTAGTATTATTTACTATGATTAACCATGTATCTATAACCATAGATCAATATTAGAGTGTAGTACAATAAAATGAACAGCGGGGGGCAGCAAAAGACCACATATTGGTCATTATTTTCATATGAACTCTGTCATTTTCACCTTTTTAACTGTTATAGAGGCAAATATTGTCCTATCTGTCTGAAAATTGTCATGCTTGTTTGGAGGCATATTACACATGTTCTGACTTGTTTTTAAGAATATCTGAGCATTCATTGAATAGATATAGGCATTTGGGGACACTTGGTCAAGGCCAGACACACACACACTTTTTTAATGCTATGGTCTATAATCATTTCACATAGCTCTTTGTAACTATTAATCAGATTTTTTAAAATGTATTCAGAAACATAGGACTACACACACACATTTTGTTGTAGTTACAGACATTTGAACTTTATGATGTTGCAGTAAACAAAATGTTTCCTGCAAGTCTCCTTCAAGATTCACATTTCTCAATGTGACAACTGTCAATAGTAATACTTAATAGATTAATTTTAACTAAATGTGATAGCAAATGTTAAAATAGTGATTTATTTAAAGCTGAAAATGACTTGTATATCAATATTAGAGTGTAGTACAATAAAATGAACAGCGGGGGGCAGCAAACGACCACTTATTGGCTTAATATACCATTATTTTCATAATTTTCAGCTTGTTATAGAGGCAAATATGGTCCTATCTGTCTGAAAATTTTCATGCTTGTTTAGAGGCATAGTACACATGTTCTGACTTGTTTTTAAGAATATCTGAGCATTCATTGAATAGATATAGGCATTTGGGGACACTTGGTCAAGGCCACATCTTGAAATAACCCAGTTATAGCCATTCAGATGCAAAAGTTTAACTTTTTTTAAAAATAATTATTGCTCTAAAGAGTCCAGAGAATTGTACTGCCCTGGGTTGGTTCTGATCAGGTTGAAAAATCTATGACTAGTTTGCAAAAGTAGGTTATTAACATAATTGTGAATGTTTAAATAACGATTTGATTGACAGTATTGGTTCTTGAGGCAAAGTTGTTCAGTATGAGGAGATCTATCATAATTTATGCATATTATGTGGATGTTTTTAACCCCACCTGATTACAGAGATGGAGAATACCATTTACAGCCAATACAGGCATTTCACCATAGGAATACATGGTTTTCAAAGCTTTTTAACAGTTATAGCGCCACCTATGGTCCGATCTCCATGAAACTTTGCATGCTTTTTCAGCATGTTATGTTACATATACATAATAATTTTCGTGAAGTTTTGAGTTTTCCTTTAGGATTTATATGCTTTTGAGTGTATTTTGCTACGCCCCTCTTCTAAATGACCCTGTTATAGGCATTCAAATGCAAAAGTTCAACTTTTTTTTTATAATTATTGATCTAGAGAGTCCAGAGAATTGTCCTAGACTGGTTTGTTTCCGATCAGGCAAAAATCCAGAGACTAGTTCGCAAAAGTAGGTTTTAACCATAATCGCAAATATTTAATGAACGATTTGATTGACAGCAATGCTTTTAGAGGAAAAGTTGTTCAGTATGAGGAGCCCTATCATATGATGTGTATATTTGGTTGATGTGTGCAACACCACGTGATTACAGAGCCAAAAAACTCGTTAGCGCCAACTAGTGGCCGATTTCTTTCAAAATTCTTACAGACCTCTAAGTCCATGAGTCAAACATGCCCACCGAGTTTCATTCCGATCAGCCTCCGTTAACCTTGTCTTAGAGGTGCTCAAACTTCATTGGCCAATAGCAGCCATGTTTTTTGAGATACGCCAATGTCCTCATAGACATATATGGTACCTTGGACCAAGACACTGCATACCAATTTTCAAGTCAATCGGACTAGCGGTCGGGTCGTTATAGCCATTTTCATGTTTTTTTCGTGTTATAGCGCCACCAAGTGTTCAATCGTCGCGATTATTTTATCGTGACCCAAGACTCAGTCCATACACATGTGTACAAAGTTTGGTAAAGATATCTCATTTTGTTCTTGAGTTATAGCCATTTTAGTAAAATAGGCTCCTCCCACAACGTTCGTTTTCCGCCCCTTAGCGATCGTGAATAGAAATTTCAATTTTTTTTCGATAATTATTGATATTCATACTCCAGAGAACATTTCTGCACTGGTTTGGTTCCGATCGGGCAAAAATCCAGGGACTAGTTCGCAAAAGTAGTTTTTTGACAAAATTCAAAATGGCGGAAAATCTATAATGGCGGAAATGAAATCGGAGATATACATTTTTTACGTCAGGTATTCAGCTTTCCAATGATATAAGACACTTGAGTCTACGACATACGGTTTAGGAGTTATGAGCAGTTTTGCGCAATTGATTGCTATAGCGCCACCTATAGGCCAATCTGGCTCATAATTTGATAACCTCTCCTCGATTTTTGTACTACCATCTGACAAAGTTTCAACGCTCCAGCCCTTACGGTTTGGGCTGCACGATGCGTTTTAGCGGAGAATAATAATAATAATTAAAGCTGCAAGCAGCATTTAGCGGGGTTCAAGCCTTTAAGGCCTTTAAGCACACAAGCATCAAAAGACATTACCTTTCATTTAGCAAGATTTTAAACACTGAAATAACAGATGGAAAAGTCCATTTACAGGCAATATTGGCAATTTACCATAGAAAACATATGGTTTTAAAAGGTTTTTAATAGTTATAGCGCCACCTATGGTCCGATCTCTATAAAACTTTGCATGCTTGTTAATGATGTTATGACACACATGCCCACCAATTTTCGTGAAGTTTTGAGTTTTCCCTTAGAATATATCAAATGATATGCATATTTCGTGGATGTGTGCAACACCACGTGATTACAGAGCCATAAAACTCATTAGCGCCAACTAGTGGCCGATTTTTTTCAAAATTCTTACCGACCTCTAGGGCCATGAGACTTGTCTAATAGGTGCTCAAATTTAATTGGCTGTGGCAGCCATGTTTTTTGAGATATGCCAATGTCCTCACAGACATACTTGGTACCTTGGACCAAGACACTGCATACCAATTTTCAAGTCAATCGGACTAGCGGTCGGGTGGTTAAAGCCATTTTCATGTTTTTTTACGTTATTGCGCCACCAAGAGTTAAATCATCGCGATTTTTTTTATTGTGACCAAAGACTCAGCCTATACACATGTCTACCAAGTTTGGTAAAGATATCTCATTTTGTTCTTGAGTTATAGCTTTTTTAGTAAATAGGCTCCGCCCTGAACGACTATTTTTACGCTCCTTAACAACCGTGAATATAAATTTCGACTTTTTTTTGATAATTATTCATAACCTGACTCCAGAGAACATTTTGTCACTGGTTTGGTTCCGATCGGGCAAAAAACCTAGGACTAGTTTGCAAAAGTAGTTTTTTGACAAAATTCAAAATGGCGGAAAATCTTTAATGGCGGAAATTAAATCGGAGATATACGTTTTGTTCGTCATGGACTCACCTTTCCAATGATATAAGACACTTGAGTCTACGTCATACGGTTTAGGAGTTATAAGCCATTTCGCGCTTTTGATTGCTGTAGCGCCACCTATTGTCCAATCGGGTTCATACTCTGACAACATTAGCCTCGATTTTTGTACTATCATCTGATGAAGTTTCAAGTCTCTAGCATTTACGCTTTGGTCTGCACGATCACAGTTTAAATATGATTGAACAATATTAGTTTAGAGGATAAGCCAATGAGTGGTCTTCTGCTGCCATCTGGTGGCAATTTTAGGTAATACGCCATAATATATTTGAGATAAATTAATTTGACAAAATGTGATTGTAAATATTGTAATAATGACTTTATAATGTCTAAATAGGAATTATAGAACATGATAAGTAAATAGTATGAAAAAATTACTATTTATGCCCAGCAGGTGGCAGCAGAGAACCACTCATTGGCTCATTTTCATTTTAAATGTCTGTTTTTCATTTAATGGGCACATTTTCCAAGTTAATGTCTTCAAACGTGCTTAACTCACATGCCCATTTTGTTGGTGATATAAATATTTGAAATAAATGATGGGTAACAAATAGCTTATTCCAGGTCATCCCCTTTAAAACATATTTTCAGGCATTATTTTAATTGTAATTTAATAATTATTGTAAAAACATTAATCAAATGAACAAATTAATTGATAAACATTGACAAAATGTCATTTTCAATGCTATTATAATGTTTTTTTAGAGTTTATATATATGCTTAGTGGACAGAATGAACCAATGAGTGGTCTTCTGCTGCCCTCTGCTGGACATTCTACTTATTAATAAAGTCTTTTCACAGTTGCTTTGCAATAAACACTATAAAATCAGTTATATATCAAATTGGTCTTCCATGTTAATTCCATTATGCATGCTTATACACACACACACACACACACACACACACACACACACACACACACACACACACACACACACACACACACACACACACACACACACACACACACACACACACACACACACACACACACACACTTTTTTAATGCTATGGTCTATAATCATTTCACATAGCTCTTTGTAACTATTAATCAGATTATTAAAAATGTATTCAGAAACATAGGACTACACACACACAATTTGTTGTAGATACAGACATTTGAACTATATGATGTTGCAGTAAACAAAATGTTTCCTGCAAGTCTCCTTCAAGATTCACATTTCTCAATGTGACAATTATTGTCAATGGTAATAGCTAATAGATTAATTTTGACTAAATGTGATTGTAAATGTTAAAATTGTGATTTTTTTTAAAGTCTGAATATGACTTATAGATCAATATTAGAGTGTAGTACAATAAAATGAACAGCGGGGGGCAGCAAACGACCACTTATTGGCTTAATATACCATTATTTTCATAATTTTCAGCTTTTTAACTGTTATAGAGGCAAATATTGTCCTATCTGTCTGAAATTTTTCATGCTTGTTTAGAGGCATAGTACACATGTTCTGACTTCTTTTTAAGAATATCTGAGCATTCATTGAATAGATATAGGCATTTTGGGACACTTGGTCAAGGCCAGACACACACACACACACACACACACACACACACACTTTTTTAATGCTATGGTCTATAATCATTTAACATAGCTCTTTGTAACTATTAATCAGATTTTTAAAAATGTATTCAGAAACATAGGACTACACACACACATTTTGTTGTAGATACAGACATTTGAACTTTATGATGTTGCAGTAAACAAAATGTTTCCTGCCAGTCTCCTTCAAGATTCACATTTCTCAATGTGAAAATTGTCAATAGTAATACTTAATAGATTCATTTTAACTAAATGTGATTGCAAATGTTAAAATAGTGATTTATTTTAAGCTGAATATGACTTGTAGATCAATATTAGAGTGTAGTACACTGAAATGAACAGCGGGGGGCAGCAAACGACCACTTATTGCTTAATATACCATTATTTTCATAATTTTCAGCTTTTTAACTGTTATAGAGGCAAATACTGTCCTATCTGTCTGAAATTTTTCATGCTTGTTTAGAGGCATAGTACACATGTTCTGACTTGTTTTTAAAAATATCTGAGCATTCATTGAATAGATATAGGCATTTGGGGACACTTGGTCAAGGCCACATCATGAAATAACCCTGTTATAGCCATTCAGATGCAAAAGTTTAACTTTTTTTAAAAATAATTATTGCTCTAAAGAGTCCAGAGAATTGTACTGCACTGGTTTGGTTCTGATCAGGTTGAAAAATCTATGACTAGTTTGCAAAAGTAGGTTATTAACATAATTGTGAATGTTTAAATAACGATTTGATTGACAGTATTGGTTCTTGAGGCAAAGTTGTTCAGTATGAGGAGATCTATCATAATTTATGCATATTATGTGGATGTTTATAACCCCACCTGATTACAGAGATGGAAAATACCATTTACAGCCAATACAGGCATTTCACCATAGGATTACATGGTTTTCAAAGCTTTTTAACAGTTATAGCGCCACCTATGGTCCGATCTCCATGAAACTTTGCATGATTTTTCAGCATGTTATGTTACATATACATAACAATTTTCGTGAAGTTTTGAGTTTTCCTTTAGGATTTATAGGCTTTTGAGTGTATTTTGCTACGCCCCTCTTCTAAATGACCCTGTTATAGCCATCCAAAGGCAAAAGTTCAACTTTTTTTCGATAATTATTGATCTAGAGAGTCCAGAGAATTGTCCTATACTGGTTTGGTTCCGATCAGGCAAAAATCCAGGGACTAGTTCGCAAAAGTAGGTTTTAAACATAATTGCAAATATTTAATGAACGATTTGATTGACAGCAATGCTTCTAGAGGAAAAGTTGTTCAGTATGAGGAGCCCTATCATATGATGTGTATATTTGGTTGATGTGTGCCACACCACGTGATTACAGAGCCAAAAAACTCGTTAGTGCCAACTAGTGGCCGATTTCTTTCAAAATTCTTACAGTCCTCTAAGTCCATGAGTCAAACATGCCCACCGAGTTTCATTCCCATCGGCCTCCGTTAACCTTGTCTTAGAGGTGCTCAAATTTTATTGGCCAATAGCAGCCATGTTTTTTAAGATACGCCAATCTCCTCATAGACATACATGGTACCTTGGACCAAGACACTGCATACCAATTTTCAAGTCAATCGGACTAGCGGTCGGGTGGTTATAGCCATTTTCATGTTTTTTTTGTGTTATAGCGCCACCAAGTGTTCAATCGTCGCAATTGTTTTATCTTGACCCAAGACTCAGCCCGTGCACATGTGTACAAAGTTTGGTAAAGATATCTCATTTTGTTCTTGAGTTATAACCATTTTAGTAAAATAGGCTCCTCCCACAACGTTCGTTTTCCGCCCCTTAAAAACAGTGAATAGAAATTTCTACATTTTTTCGATAATTATTGATATTCATACTCCAGAGAACATTTCTGCACTGGTTTGGTTCCAATCGAGCTAAAATCCAGGGACTAGTTCGCAAAAGTAGTTTTTTGACATAATTCAAAATGGCGGAAAATCTATAATGGCGGAAATGAAATCGGAGATATACATTTTTCACGTCAGGTATTCAGCTTTCCAATGATATAAGACACTTGAGTCTACGACATACGGTTTAGGAGTTATGAGCAGTTTCGCGCAATTGATTGCTATAGCGCCACCTATTGGCCAATCTGGCTCATAATTTGATAACCTCTCCTCGATTTTTGTACTACCATCTGACAAAGTTTCAACGCTCCAGCCCTTACGGTTTGGGCTGCACGATGCGTTTTAGCGGAGAATAATAATAATAATAATAATAATAATAAAAATCAATACAATTACAATAGGGTTTCAGCACTTCGTGCTTGAACCCCTAATAATAATAATAATAAAAATCAATACAATTACAATAGGGTTTCAGCACTTCGTGCTTGAACCCCTAATAATAAAAATCAATACAATTACAATAGGGTTTCAGCACTTCGTGCTTGAACCCCTAATAATAAAAATCAATACAATTACAATAGGGTTTCAGCACTTCGTGCTTGAACCCCTAATAAAAATCAATACAATTACAATAGGGTTTCAGCACTTCGTGCTTGAACCCCTAATTAAAGCTGCAAGCAGCATTTAGCGGGGTTCAAGCCTTTAAGGCCTTTAAGCACACAAGCATCAAAAGACATTAAGTTTTATTTAGCAAGATTTTAAACACTGAAATAATAGATGGAAAAGTCAATTTTCAGGCAATATAGGCAATTTACCATAGGAAACATATGGTTTTAAAAGGTTTTTAACAGTTATAGCGCCACCTATGGTCCGAGCTCTATAAAGCTTTGCAAGCTTGTTAAGGATCTAATGTCACATATGCCCACCAATTTTCGTGAAGTTTTGAGTTTTCCCTTAGAATATATCAAATGACATGTATATTTCGTGGATGTGTGCAACACCACGTGATTACAGAGCCATAAAACTCATTAGCGCCAACTAGAAGCCGTTTTATTTGAAAATTCTTACAGACCTCTAGGGCCATGAGACTTGTCTAATAGGTGCTCAAATTTAATTGGCTGTGGCAGCCATGTTTTTTAAGATACGCCAATGTCCTCATAGACATACTTGGTACCTTGGACCAAGACACTGCATACCAATTTTCAAGTCAATCGGACTAGCGGTCAGATGGTTAAAGCCATTTTGATGTTTTTTCATGTTATTGTGCCACCAAGTGTTAAATCGTCGCAATTTTTTTATCGTGACCAAAGACTCAGCCTATACACATGTGTACCAAGTTTGGTGAAGATATCTCATTTTGTTCCTGAGTTATATCCCTTTTAGTAAATAGGCTCCCCCCTGAACAATTATTTTTACGCTCCTTAACAACCGTGAATATAAATTTAGACGTTTTTTTGATAATTATTGATAAACTGACTCCAGAGAACATTTTGACACTGGTTTGGTTCCGATCCGGCAAAAAACCTAGGAGTAGTTTGCAAAAGTAGTTTTTTGACAAAATGCAAAATGGCGGAAAATCTATCATGGCGGAAATGAAATTGGAGATATACGTTTTGTTTGCCATGGACTCACCTTTCCAATGATATAAGACACTTGAGTCTACAACATAGGGTTTAGGAGTTATGAGCCATTTCGCGCTTTTGATTGCTGTAGCGCCACCTATTGGCCAATCGGGTTCATACTCTGACAACATTAGCCTCGATTTTTGTACTACCATCTGATAAAGTTTCAAGTCTCTAGCATTTACGCTTTGGTCTGCACGATCACAGTTTAAATATGATTGAACAATATTAGTTTAGAGGATAAGCCAATGAGTGGTCTTCTGCTGCCATCTGGTGGCAATTTTAGGTAATACGCCATAATATATTTGAAATAAATTAATTTGACAAAATATAATTGTAAATATTGTAATAGTGACTTTATAATGTCTAAATAGGAATTATAGAACATGATAAGTAAATAGTATGACAAAATGACCATTTAAGCCCAGCAGGTGGCAGCAGAGAACCACTCATTGGCTCATTTTCATTTTAAATGTCTGTTTTTCATTTAATGGGCACATTTCCAAGTTAATGTCTTCAAACATGCTTAGCTCAAATGTACATTTTGTTGGAGATATAGATATTTGAAATAAATGATGGGTAACAAATAGCTTATTCCAGGTTTTCCCCTTTAAAATATATTTTCAGGCATTATTTTAATTGTAATTTAATAATTATTGTAAAAACATTAATCAAATGAACAAATTAATTGATAAACATTGACAAAATGTCATTTGCAACATTTATTATAATGATTTTATAAAGTTTAAATAAGCTTAGTAAGCAGAATGAACCAATGAGTGGTCTTCTGCTGCCATCTGGTGGCAATTTTAGGTAATAAGTTTTTTACATAATTGTGAATAAATAAATAACAATTTGATTGACAGTATTGGTTCTTGAGGCAAAGTTGTTCAGTATGAGGAGATCTATCATAATTTCTGCATATTATGTGGATGTTTTTTACCCCACCTGATTACAGAGATGGAAAATACCATTTACAGCCAATACAGGCAATTCACCATAGGGAATACATGGTTTTCCAAGCTTTTTAACAGTTATAGCGCCACCTATGGTCCGATCTCCATGAAACTCTGCATGCTTCTTCAGCATTTTATGTCACATATACATAACAAGTTTCGTGAAGTTTTGAGTTTTCCTTTAGGATTTATAGGCTTTTGAGTGTATTTAGCTACGCCCCTCTTCTAAATGACCCTGTTATAGCCATCTAAATGCAAAAGTTCAACTTTTTTTCGATAATTATTGATCTAGAGAGTCCAGAGAATTGTTCTAGACTAGTTTGGTTCCAATCGGGCAAAAATCCAGGGACTAGTTTGAAAAAGTAGTTTTTAAACATAATTGCAAATATTTAATGAACGGTTTGATTGACAGATATGCTTCTAGAGGCAAAGTTGTTCAGCATGAGGAGACCTATCATATGATATGTATATTTGGTTGATGTGTGCAACACCACGTGATTACAGAGCCATAAAACTCGTTAGCGCCAACTAGTGGCCGATTTCTTTCAAAATTCTTACAGACCTCTAGGGCCGTGAGTCAAAGATGCCCACCAAGTTTCATTCCGATCGGCCTCCGTTAACCTTGTCTTAGAGGTGCTCAAATTTCATTAGCCGATAGCAGCCATGTTTTTTGAGATACGCCAATGTCCTCATAGACATATATGGTACCTTGGACCAAGACACTGCATACCAATTTTCAAGTCAATCGGACTAGCGGTCGGGTGGTTATAGCCATTTTCATGTTTTTTTCGTGTTATAGCGCCACCAAGTGTTCAATCGTCGCAATTGTTTTATCTTGACCCAAGACTCAGCCCGTGCACATGTGTACAAAGTTTGGTAAAGATATCTCATTTTGTTCTTGAGTTATAACCATTTTAGTAAAATAGGCTCCTCCCACAACGTTCGTTTTCCGCCCCTTAGCAACAGTGAATAGAAATTTCTACATTTTTTCAATAATTATTGATATTCAGATACCAGAGAACATTTCTGCACTGGTTTGGTTCCGATCGGGCAAAAATCCAGGGACTAGTTCGCAAAAGTAGTTTTTTGACAAAATTCAAAATGGCGGAAAATCTATTATGACGGAAATGAAATCGGAGATATACGTTTTGTTCGTCAGGGACTCACCTTTCCAATGATATAAGACAATTGAGTCTACGACATACGGTTTAGGAGTTATGAGCAGTTTCGCGCAATTGATTGCTATAGCGCCACCTATAGGCCAATCTGGCTCATAATTTGATAACCTCTCCTCGATTTTTGTACTACCATCTGACAAAGTTTCAAAGCTCCAGCACTTACGGTTTGGGCTGCACGATGCGTTTTATGGCAGAATAATAATAATAATAATAATAATAATAATAATAAAAATCAGCACAAATACAATAGGTGTTCAGCACTTCGTGCTTGAACCCCTAATAATAAAAATCAATACAATTACAATAGGGTTTCAGCACTTCGTGCTTGAACCCCTAATTAAAGCTGCAAGCAGCATTTAGCGGGGTTCAAGCCTTTAAGGCCTTTAAGCACACAAGCATCAAAAGACATTACCTTTTTTACCATTTAGCAAGATTTTAAACACTGAAATAACAGATGGAAAAGTCCATTTACAGGCAATATTGGCAATTTACCATAGAAAACATATGGTTTTAAAAGGTTTTTAATAGTTATAGCGCCACCTATGGTCCGATCTCTATAAAACTTTGCATGCTTGTTAATGATGTTATGACACACATGCCCACCAATTTTCGTGAAGTTTTGAGTTTTCCCTTAGAATATATCAAATGATATGCATATTTCGTGGATGTGTGCAACACCACGTGATTACAGAGCCATAAAACTCATTAGCGCCAACTAGTGGCCGATTTCTTTCAAAATTCTTACCGACCTCTAGGGCCATGAGACTTGTCTAATAGGTGCTCAAATTTAATTGGCTGTGGCAGCCATGTTTTTTGAGATATGCCAATGTCCTCACAGACATACTTGGTACCTTGGACCAAGACACTGCATACCAATTTTCAAGTCAATCGGACTAGCGGTCGGGTGGTTAAAGCCATTTTCATGTTTTTTTATGTTATTGCGCCACCAAGAGTTAAATCGTCGCGATTTTTTTTATTGTGACCAAAGACTCAGCCTATACACATGTCTACCAAGTTTGGTAAAGATATCTCATTTTGTTCTTGAGTTATAGCTTTTTTAGTAAATAGGCTCCGCCCTGAACGACTATTTTTACGCTCCTTAACAACCGTGAATATAAATTTCGACTTTTTTTTGATAATTATTCATAACCTGACTCCAGAGAACATTTTGTCACTGGTTTGGTTCCGATCGGGCAAAAAACCTAGGACTAGTTTGCAAAAGTAGTTTTTTGACAAAATTCAAAATGGCGGAAAATCTATCATGGCGGAAATTAAATCGGAGATATACGTTTTGTTCGTCATGGACTCACCTTTCCAATGATATAAGACACTTGAGTCTACGTCATACGGTTTAGGAGTTATAAGCCATTTCGCGCTTTTGATTGCTGTAGCGCCACCTATTGTCCAATCGGGTTCATACTCTGACAACATTAGCCTCGATTTTTGTACTATCATCTGATGAAGTTTCAAGTCTCTAGCATTTACGCTTTGGTCTGCACGATCACAGTTTAAATATGATTGAACAATATTAGTTTAGAGGATAAGCCAATGAGTGGTCTTCTGCTGCCATCTGGTGGCAATTTTAGGTAATACGCCATAATATATTTGAGATAAATTAATTTGACAAAATGTGATTGTAAATATTGTAATAATGACTTTATAATGTCTAAATAGGAATTATAGAACATGATAAGTAAATAGTATGAAAAAATGACTATTTATGCCCAGCAGGTGGCAGCAGAGAACCACTCATTGGCTCATTTTCATTTTAAATGTCTGTTTTTCATTTAATGGGCACATTTTCCAAGTTAATGTCTTCAAACGTGCTTAACTCACATGCACATTTTGTTGGTGATATAAATATTTGAAATAAATGATGGGTAACAAATAGCTTATTCCAGGTCTTCCCCTTTAAAACATATTTTCAGGCATAATTTTAATTGTAATTTAATAATTATTGTAAAAACATTAATCAAATGAACAAATTAATTGATAAACATTGACAAAATGTCATTTTCAATGCTATTATAATGTTTTTTTAGAGTTTATATATATGCTTATTGAACAGAATGAACCAATGAGTGGTCTTCTGCTGCCCTCTGCTGGACATTCTACTTATTAATAAAGTCTTTTCACAGTTGCTTTGCAATAAACACTATAAAATCAGTTATATATCAAATTGGTCTTCCATGTTAATTCCATTATGCATGCTTATACACACACACACACACACACACACACACACACACACACACACACACACACACACACACACACACACACACACACACACATACTTTTTTAATGCTATGGTCTATAATCATTTCACATAGCTCTTTGTAACTATTAATCAGATTATTAAAAATGTATTCAGAAACATAGGACTACACACACACAATTTGTTGTAGATACAGACATTTGAACTATATTATGTTGCAGTAAACAAAATGTTTCCTGCAAGTCTCCTTCAAGATTCACATTTCTCAATGTGACAATTATTGTCAATGGTAATAGCTAATAGATTAATTTTGACTAAATGTGATTGTAAATGTTAAAATTGTGATTTTTTTTAAAGTCTGAATATGACTTATAGATCAATATTAGAGTGTAGTACAATAAAAAGAACAGCGGGGGGCAGCAAACGACCACTTATTGGCTTAATATACCATTATTTTCATAATTTTCAGCTTTTTAACTGTTATAGAGGCAAATATTGTCCTATCTGTCTGAAATTTTTCATGCTTGTTTAGAGGCATAGTACACATGTTCTGACTTGTTTTTAAGAATATCTGAGCATTCATTGAATAGATATAGGCATTTTGGGACACTTGGTCAAGGCCAGACACACACACACACACACACACTTTTTTAATGCTATGGTCTATAATCATTTAACATAGCTCTTTGTAACTATTAATCAGATTTTTAAAAATGTATTCAGAAACATAGGACTACACACACACATTTTGTTGTAGATACAGACATTTGAACTTTATGATGTTGCAGTAAACAAAATGTTTCCTGCCAGTCTCCTTCAAGATTCACATTTCTCAATGTGAAAATTGTCAATAGTAATACTTAATAGATTCATTTTAACTAAATGTGATAGCAAATGTTAAAATAGTGATTTATTTTAAGCTGAATATGACTTGTAGATCAATATTAGAGTGTAGTACACTAAAATGAACAGCGGGGGGCAGCAAACGACCACTTATTGCTTAATATACCATTATTTTCATAATTTTCAGCTTTTTAACTGTTATAGAGGCAAATATTGTCCTATCTGTCTGAAATTTTTCATGCTGGTTTAGAGGCATAGTACACATGTTCTGACTTGTTTTTAAGAATATCTGAGCATTCATTGAATAGATATTGGCATTTGGGGACACTTGGTCAAGGCCACATCATGAAATAACCCTGTTATAGCCATTCAGATGCAAAAGTTTAACTTTTTTTAAAAATAATTATTGCTCTAAAGAGTCCAGAGAATTGTACTGCACTGGTTTGGTTCTGATCAGGTTGAAAAATCTATGACTAGTTTGCAAAAGTAGGTTATTAACATAATTGTGAATGTTTAAATAACGATTTGATTGACAGTATTGGTTCTTGAGGCAAAGTTGTTCAGTATGAGGAGATCTATCATAATTTATGCATATTATGTGGATGTTTATAACCCCACCTGATTACAGAGATGGAAAATACCATTTACAGCCAATACAGGCATTTCACCATAGGATTACATGGTTTTCAAAGCTTTTTAACAGTTATAGCGCCACCTATGGTCCGATCTCCATGAAACTTTGCATGTTTTTTCAGCATGTTATGTTACATATACATAACAATTTTCGTGAAGTTTTGAGTTTTCCTTTAGGATTTATAGGCTTTTGAGTGTATTTTGCTACGCCCCTCTTCTAAATGACCCTGTTATAGCCATCCAAAGGCAAAAGTTCAACTTTTTTTTGATAATTATTGATCTAGAGAGTCCAGAGAATTGTCCTAAACTGGTTTGGTTCCGATCAGGCAAAAATCCAGGGACTAGTTTGCAAAAGTAGGTTTTAAACATAATCGCAAATATTTAATGAACGATTTGATTGACAGCAATGCTTCTAGAGGAAAAGTTGTTCAGTATGAGGAGCCCTATCATATGATGTGTATATTTGGTTGATGTGTGCCACACCACGTGATTACAGAGCCAAAAAACTCGTTAGCGCCAACTAGTGGCCGATTTCTTTCAAAATTCTTACAGTCCTCTAAGTCCATGAGTAAAACATGCCCACCGAGTTTCATTCCCATCGGCCTCCGTTAACCTTGTCTTAGAGGTGCTCAAATTTTATTGGCCAATAGCAGCCATGTTTTTTAAGATACGCCAATCTCCTCATAGACATACATGGTACCTTGGACCAAGACACTGCATACCAATTTTCAAGTCAATCGGACTAGCGGTTGGGTGGTTATAGCCATTTTCATGTTTTTTTCGTGTTATAGCGCCACCAAGTGGTCACCGCCACCGGTTTTTTTATCGTGATCAAAAAGTGAGCCCATACACATGTGTACCAAGTTTGGTGAAGATATCTCATTTTGTTCTTGAGTTATAGCCATTTTAGTAAAATAGGCTCCTCCCACAACATTCGTTTTCCGCCCCTTAGCAACCGTGAATAGAAATTTCAACTTTTTTTCGATAATTATTGATATTCAGACTCCAGAGAAAATTTCTGCACTGGTTTGGTTCCGATCGGGCAAAAAACCTAGGACTAGTTCGCAAAAGTAGTTTTTTGACAAAATTCAAAATTTCGGAAAATCTATCATGGCGCAAATGAAATCGGAGATATACGTTTTGTTCGTCATGGACTCACCTTTCCAATGATATAAGACACTTGAGTCTACGACATACGGTTTAGGAGTTATGAGCAGTGTCGCGCAATTGATTGCTATAGCGCCACCTATAGGCCAATCTGGCTCATAATTTGATAACCTCTCCTCGATTTGTGTACTACCATCTGACAAAGTTTCAAAGTTCCAGCCCTTACGGTTTGGGCTGCACGATGCGTTTTAGCGGAGAATAATAATAATAATAATAATAATAATTAAAGCTGCAAGCAGCATTTAGCGGGGTTCAAGCCTTTAAGGCCTTTAAGCACACAAGCATCAAAAGACATTAAGTTTTATTTAGCAAGATTTTAAACGCTGAAATAATAGATGGAAAATTCAATTTACAGGCAATTCACCATAGGAAACATGGTTTTAAAAGGTTTTTAACAGTTATAGCGCCACCTATGGTCCGATCTCTATAAAACGTTTAATGCTTGTTAAGGATCTAATGTCACATATGGCCACCAATTTTCGTGAAGTTTTGAGCTTTCCCTTAGAATTTATAGGCTTTAGAGTGTTTTTTGCCACGCCTCTTTTCGAAATGACCCTGTTATAGCCATCCAAATGCAAAAGTTAAACTTTTTTTTGATAATTATTGATCTAGAGAGTCCAGAGAATTGTCCTAGACTGGTTTGGTTCCGATCGGGCAAAAAAACAGGGACTTATTTGCAAAAGTAGGTTTTTAACATAATCACGAATATTTAATGAACGATTTGATTGACAGCAATGTTTCTAGAGACAAAGTTGTTCAGTATGAGGAGATCTATCAAATTATATCAATATTGTGGGAATATGTGAAACATCACGTGATTAAAGAGCCATAAAACTAATTGGCGCCTACTAGTGGCCAAATTCTTAAAAAATTATTACAGACCTCTAGGACCCTGAGTCAAACATGCTCGCCAACTTTTGTTCCGATCGGCCTCTGTTAACCTTGTCTAATAAGTGCTCACATTTCATTGGCCAATGGCGGCCATGTTTTTTGAGCTACGCCAATTTCCTTTATAGACATGCGTGGTACCTTGGACCAAGACACTGCATACCAACTTTCAAGTCAATCGGACTGGCAGTCGGGTGGTTATAGCCCTTTTCATGTTTTTTTATGTTATAGCGCCACCAAGTGTTCAATCCTCACAATTCTTTTTACCTTGACCAAAGACTCATCCCATACACAAGTGTACCAAGTTTGGTGAAGATATCTCATTTCGTTCCTGAGTTATAGCCCTTTTAGTAAAATAGGCTCTGTAACAGGCTTCAAACCAGTTGTTCCATTATGCATGGTTACACACACACACACACACACACACACACACACACACACACACACACAATGTTTTTGAGATATGTTATTGTGAAAATATCTTTTAATGGTCTATGAGCATGTCACATTTTTTTGTGAAATGCACCACGTTCTAGTATTATTTACTATGATTAACCATGTATCTATAACCATAGATCAATATTAGAGTGTAGTACAATAAAATGAACAGCGGGGGGCAGCAAAAGACCACATATTGGTCATTATTTTCATATGAACTCTGTCATTTTCACCTTTTTAACTGTTATAGAGGCAAATATTGTCCTATCTGTCTGAAAATTGTCATGCTTGTTTGGAGGCATATTACACATGTTCTGACTTGTTTTTAAGAATATTTGAGCATTCATTGAATAGATATAGGCATTTGGGGACACTTGGTCAAGGCCAGACACACACACACTTTTTTAATGCTATGGTCTATAATCATTTCACATAGCTCTTTGTAACTATTAATCAGATTTTTAAAAATGTATTCAGAAACATAGGACTACACACACACATTTTGTTGTAGTTACAGACATTTGAACTTTATGATGTTGCAGTAAACAAAATGTTTCCTGCAAGTCTCCTTCAAGATTCACATTTCTCAATGTGACAATTGTCAATAGTAATACTTAATAGATTAATTTTAACTAAATGTGATAGCAAATGTTAAAATAGTGATTTATTTAAAGCTGAAAATGACTTGTATATCAATATTAGAGTGTAGTACAATAAAATGAACAGCGGGGGGCAGCAAACGACCACTTATTGGCTTAATATACCATTATTTTCATAATTTTCAGCTTTTTAACTGTTATAGAGGCAAATATGGTCCTATCTGTCTGAAAATTTTCATGCTTGTTTAGAGGCATAGTACACATGTTCTGACTTGTTTTTAAGAATATCTGAGCATTCATTGAATAGATATAGGCATTTGGGGACACTTGGTCAAGGCCACATCTTGAAATAACCCAGTTATAGCCATTCAGATGCAAAAGTTTAACTTTTTTTAAAAATAATTATTGCTCTAAAGAGTCCAGAGAATTGTACTGCCCTGGGTTGGTTCTGATCAGGTTGAAAAATCTATGACTAGTTTGCAAAAGTAGGTTATTAACATAATTGTGAATGTTTAAATAACGATTTGATTGACAGTATTAGTTCTTGAGGCAAAGTTGTTCAGTATGAGGAGATCTATCATAATTTATGCATATTATGTGGATGTTTTTAACCCCACCTGATTACAGAGATGGAGAATACCATTTACAGCCAATACAGGCATTTCACCATAGGAATACATGGTTTTCAAAGCTTTTTAACAGTTATAGCGCCACCTATGGTCCGATCTCCATGAAACTTTGCATGCTTTTTCAGCATGTTATGTTACATATACATAATAATTTTCGTGAAGTTTTGAGTTTTCCTTTAGGATTTATATGCTTTTGAGTGTATTTTGCTACGCCCCTCTTCTAAATGACCCTGTTATAGGCATTCAAATGCAAAAGTTCAACTTTTTTTTGATAATTATTGATCTAGAGAGTCCAGAGAATTGTCCTAGACTGGTTTGTTTCCGATCAGACAAAAATCCAGAGACTAGTTCGCAAAAGTAGGTTTTAAACATAATCGCAAATATTTAATGAACGCTTTGATTGACAGCAATGCTTTTAGAGGAAAAGTTGTTCAGTATGAGGAGCCCTATCATATGATGTGTATATTTGGTTGATGTGTGCAACACCACGTGATTACAGAGCCAAAAAACTCGTTAGCGCCAACTAGTGGCCGATTTCTTTCAAAATTTTTACAGACCTCTAAGTCCATGAGTCAAACATGCCCACCGAGTTTCATTCCGATCAGCCTCCGTTAACCTTGTCTTAGAGGTGCTCAAACTTCATTGGCCAATAGCAGCCATGTTTTTTGAGATACGCCAATGTCCTCATAGACATACATGGTACCTTGGACCAAGACACTGCATACCAATTTTCAAGTCAATCGGACTAGCGGTCGGGTCGTTATAGCCATTTTCATGTTTTTTTCGTGTTATAGCGCCACCAAGTGTTCAATCGTCGCGATTCTTTTATCGTGACCCAAGACTCAGTCCATACACATGTGAACAAAGTTTGGTAAAGATATCTCATTTTGTTCTTGAGTTATAGTCATTTTAGTAAAATAGGCTCCTCCCACAACGTTCGTTTTCCGCCCCTTAGCGATCGTGAATAGAAATTTCAACTTTTTTTCAATAATTATTGATATTCAGACTCCAGAGAACATTTCTGCACTGGTTTGGTTCCGATCGGGCAAAAATCCAGGGACTAGTTCGCAAAAGTAGTTTTTTAACAAAATTCAAAATGGCGGAAAATCTATAATGGCGGAAATGAAATCGGAGATATACATTTTTTACGTCAGGTATTCAGCTTTCCAATGATATAAGACACTTGAGTCTACGACATACGGTTTAGGAGTTATGAGCAGTTTTGCGCAATTGATTGCTATAGCGCCACCTATAGGCCAATCTGGCTCATAATTTGATAACCTCTCCTCGATTTTTGTACTACCATCTGACAAAGTTTCAAAGCTCCAGCTTCTACGGTTTGGGCTGCATGATGCGTTTTAGCGGAGAATAATAATAATAATAATAATAATAATAAAAATCAATACAATTACAATAGGGTTTCAGCACTTCGTGCTTGAACCCCTAATAATTAAAGCTGCAAGCAGCATTTAGCGGGGTTCAAGCCTTTAAGGCCTTTAAGCACACAAACATCAAAAGACATTAATTTTTATTTAGCAAGATTTTAAACACTGAAATAATAGATGGAAAATACCATTTACAGTCAATACAGGCAATTTACAATAGGAAATACGTGGTTTTAAAAGGCTTTTAACAGTTATAGCGTCACCTATGGTCCGATTTCCATAAAACTTTGCATGCTTGTTAAAGATGTTATCTTACATATGCAAAAACAATTTTCGTGAAGTTTTGAGTTTTCCCTTAGAATTTATAGGCTTTTGAGTGTATGTTGCCACACCTCTTTTCTAAATGACCCTGTAATAGCCATTCAAATGCAAAAGTTCAACTTTTTTTCAATAATTATTGATCTAGAGAGTCCAGAGAATTATCCTAGACTAGTTTGGTTCCAATCGGGCAAAAAACCAGGGACTAGTTCGCAAAAGTAGGTTTTGAACATACTCAGGAATATTTAATGAACATATTAATTGACAGCAACAGTTCTAGAGAAAAAGTTGTTTGGTATGAGGAGATCTATCAAATGATATGCATATTTCGTGGATGTGTGCAACACCACGTGATTACAGAGCCGTAAAACTCGTTAGCGCCAACTAGTGGCCGATTTCTTTCAAAATTCTTACAGACCTCTAGGGCCATGAGACTTGTCTAATAGGTGCTCAAATTTAATTGGCTGTGGCAGCCATGTTTTTTAAGATACGCCAATGTCCTCATAGACATACTTGGTACCTTGGACCAAGACACTGCATACCAATTTTCAAGTCAATCGGACCAGCGGTCAGGTGGTTAAAGCCATTTTGATGTTTTTTCACGTTATTGTGCCACCAAGTGTTAAATCGTCGCGATTTTTTTATCGTGACCAAAGACTCAGCCTATACACATGTGTACCAAGTTTGGTGAAGATATCTCATTTTGTTCCTGAGTTATAGCCCTTTTAGTAAATAGGCTCCCCCCTGAACGATTATTTTTACGCTCCTTAACAACCGTGAATATAAATTTCGACTTTTTTTGATAATTATTGATAATCTGACTCCAGAGAACATTTTGACACTGGTTTGGTTCCGATCCGGCAAAAAACCTAGGACTAGTTTGCAAAAGTAGTTGTTTGACAAAATGCAAAATGGCGGAAAATCTATCATGGCGGAAATGAAATCGGAGATATACGTTTTATTCGTCATGGACTCACCTTTCCAATGATATAAGACACTTGAGTCTACGACATACGGTTTAGGAGTTATGAGCCATTTCGCCCTTTTGATTGCTGTAGCGCCACCTATTGGCCAATCAAGTTCATACTCTGACAACATTAGCCTCGATTTTTGTACTACCATCTGATAAAGTTTCAAGTCTCTAGCATTTACGCTTTGGTCTGCACGATCACAGTTTAAATATGATTGAACAATATTAGTTTAGAGGATAAGCCAATGAGTGGTCTTCTGCTGCCATCTGGTGGCAATTTTAGGTAATACGCCATAATATATTTGAAATAAATTAATTTGACAAAATGTAATTGTAAATATTGTAATAGTGACTTTATAATGTCTAAATAGGAATTATAGAACATGATAAGTAAATAGAATGACAAAATGACCATTTAAGCCCAGCAGGTGGCAGCAGAGAACCACTCATTGGCTCATTTTCATTTTAAATGTCTGTTTTTCATTTAATTGGCACATTTTCCAAGTTAATGTCTTCAGACGTGCTTAACTCACATGCACATTTTGTTGGAGATATAGATATTTGAAATAAATGATGGGTAACAAATAGCTTATTCCAGGTTTTCCCCTTTAAAACATATTTTCAGGCATTATTTTAATTGTAATTTAATAATTATTGTAAAAACATTAATCAAATGAACAAATTAATTGATAAACATTGACAAAATGTCATTTGCAACATTTATTATAATGATTTTATAAAGTTTAAATATGCTTAGTAAGCAGAATGAACCAATGAGTGGTCTTCTGCTGCCATCTGGTGGCAATTTTAGGTAATACGTTTTTAACATAATTGTGAATAAATAAATAACAATTTGATTGACAGTATTGGTTCTTGAGGCAAAGTTGTTCAGTATGAAGAGATCTATCATAATTTCTGCACATTATGTGGATGTTTTTTACCCCACCTGATTACAGAGATAGAAAATACCATTTACAGCCAATACAGGCAATTCACCATAGGGAATACATGGTTTTCAAAGCTTTTTAACAGTTATAGCGCAACCTATGGTCCGATCTCCATAAAACTTTGCATGCTTCTTCAGCATGTTATGTCACATATACATAACAATTTTCGTGAAGTTTTGAGTTTTCCTTTAGGATTTATAAGCTGTATAGTGTATTTTGCTACGCCCCTCTTCTAAATGACCCTGTTATAGCCATCCAAATGCAAAAGTTCAATTTTTTTTCAATAATTATTAATCTAGAGAGTCCAGAGAATTGTCCTAGACTGGTTTGGTTCCGATCAGGCAAAAATCCAGGGACTAGTTCGCAAAAGTAGGTTTTAAACATAATTGCAAATATTTAATGAACGCTTTGATTGACAGCAATGCTTCTAGAGGCAAAGTTATTCAGCATGAGGAGACCTATCATATGATATGTATATTTGGTTTATGTGTGCAACACCACGTGATTACAGGGCCATAAAACTCGTTAGCGCCAACTAGAGGCCGATTTCTTTCAAAATTCTTACAGACCTCTAGGGCCATGAGTCAAACATGCCCACCGAGTTTCATTCCGATCGGCCTCCGTTAACCTTGTCTTAGAGGTGCTCAAACTTCATTAGCCGATAGCGGCCATGTTTTTTGAGATACGCCAATGTCCTCATAGACATATATGGTACCTTGGACCAAGACACTGCATACCAATTTTCAAGTCAATTGGACTAGCGGTCGGGTGGTTATAGCCATTTTCATGTTTTTTTTGTGTTATAGCGCCACCAAGTGTTCAATCGTCGCGATTGTTTTATCGTGACCAAAGACTTAGCCCATACACATGTGTACCAAGTTTGGTAAAGATATCTCATTTTGTTCTTGAGTTATAGCCATTTTAGTAAAATAGGCTCCTCCCACAACATTCGTTTTCCGCACCTTAGCAACCGTGAATCGAAATTTCAACTTTTTTTCGATAATTATTGATATTCAGACTCCAGAGAACATTTCTGCACTGGTTTGGTTCCGATCGGGTTAAAATCCAGGGACTAGTTTGCAAAAGTAGTTTTTCAACAAAATTCAAAATGACGGAAAAATTTGCCTACCGGAAATGAAATCGGAGATATACATTATTTACGTCAGGTATTCAGCTTTCCAATGATATAAGACACTTGAGTCTATGACTTACGGTTTAGGAGTTATGAGCAGTTTCGCGCAATTGATTGCTATAGCGCCACCTATAGGCCAATTTGGCTCATAATTTGATAACCTCTCCTCGATTTTTGGGCTACCATCTGACAAAGTTTCAATGCTCCAGCCTTTACGGTTTGGGCTGCACGATGCGTTTTAGCGGAGAATAATAATAATAAAAACCCTTACAATTACAATAGGGTTTCAGCACTTCGTGCTTGAACCCCTAATAATAAAAATCAATACAATTACAATAGGGTTTCAGCACTTCGTGCTTGAACCCCTAATAAAAATCAGTACAATTACAATAGGGTTTCAGCACTTCGTGCTTGAACCCCTAATTAAAGCTGCAAGCAGCATTTAGCGGGGTTCAAGCCTTTAAGGCCTTTAAGCACACAAGCATCAAAAGACATTACATTTTATTTAGCAAGATTTTAAACACTGAAATAATAGATGGAAAAGTCAATTTACAGGCAATTTACCATAGGAAACATGGTTTTAAAAGGTTTTTAACAGTTATAGCGCCACCTATGGTCCGATCTCTATAAAACGTTTAATGCTTGTTAAGGATCTAATGTTACATGTGCCCACCAATTTTCGTGAAGTTTTGAGCTTTCCCTTAGAATTTATAGGCTTTTGAGTGTATTTTGCCACGCCTCTTTTCTAAATGACCCTGTTATAGCCATGTAAATGCAAAAGTTCAACTTTTTTTCGATAATTATTAACCTAGAGAGTCCAGAGAATTGTTCTAGACTGGTTTGGTTCTGATCGGGCAAAATCAGGGACTAGTTTGCAAAAGTAGGTTTTTAACATAATTGCAAATATTTAATGAACGATTTGATTGACAGCATTGTTTCTAGAGGCAAAGTTGTTCAGTATGAGGAGATCTATCAAATTATATCAATATTGTGGGAATATGTGAAACATCACGTGATTACAGAGCCGTAAAACTCGTTGGCGCCTACTAGTGGCCAATTTCTTAAAAAATTCATACAGACCTCTAGGACCATGAGTCAAACATGCTCATCAAGTTTTGTTCCGATTAGCCTCTGTTAACCTTGTCTAATAGGTGCTCAAATTTCATTGGCCAATGGCGGCCATGTTTTTTGATTTACGCCAATTTCCTCATAGGCATGCATGGTACCTTAGACCAAGACACTGCATACCAACTTTCAAGTCAATCGGACTAGCAGTCGGGTGGTTATAGCCCTTTTCATGTTTTTTTATGTTATAGCGCCACCAAGTGTTCAGTCCTCACAATTAATTTTACTGTTACCAAAGACTCAGCCCATACACATTTGTACCAAGTTTGGTGAAGATATCTCATTTCGTTCCTGAGTTATAGCCCTTTTAGTAAAATAGTCTCTAAAACAGGCTTCAAACCAGCTGTTCCATTATGCATGGTTACACACACACACACACACACACACACACACACACACACACACACACACACACAAAATGTTTTTGAGATATGTAATTGTGAAAATATCTTTTAATGGTCTATGAGCATGTCAATTTTTTTTGGTGAAATACACCACGTTCTAGTATTATTTACTATGATTAACCCTGTTTCTAGCATGATTTACCATGGTTCACCATGATGTACCCTGTTCTAGCATAATTTACCATGATATACCATGTTCTAGTATTATTTACCATGATTTACCATGTTTCTAATGTGATTTATCATGATTTACCACATTGCTAGTGATTTTGTGAAGTGTCAACTCTGACAAAATATGATTGTGTTATAATAGTAATTGCTTTAGTGCAAAATACTGTGGAAAATCAAACTTTAAAAGGAAAGTGAGTCAATAAGTGGTCTTCTGCTGCCCTCTGCTGGACATTCTACTTATTAATAAAGTCTTTTCACAGTTGCTTTACTTAAATATCAAATTGGTCTTCTATGTTAATTCCATTATACATGCTTATACACACACACACACACACACACACACACACACACACACACACACACACACACACAGACACACACACACACACACACACACTTTTTCACACACTATGGTCTATAATCATTTCACATAGCTCTTTGTAACTATTAATCAGATTATTAAAAATGTATTTAGAAAAATAGGACTACACACACACACACACACACACAAACACATTTTGTTGTAGATACAGACATTTTAACTATATGATGTTGCAGTAAACAAAATGTTTCCTGCAAGTCTCCTTCAAGATTCACATTTCTCAATGTGACAATTGTCAATAGTAATACTTAATAGATTAATTTTAACTAAATGTGATTGTAAATGTTAAAATAGTGATTTATTTAAAGTCTGAATATGACTTATACATCAATATTAGAGTGTAGTACAATAAAATGAACAGCGGGGGGCAGCAAACAACCACTTATTGGCTTAATATACCACTATTTTCATAATTTTCAGCTTTTTAACTGTTATAGAGGCAAATATTGTCCTATCTGTCTGAAAATGATCATGCTTGTTTAGAGGCATATTACACATGTTCTGACTTGTTTTTAAGAATATCTGAGCATTCATTGAATAGATATAGGCATTTGGGTACACTTGGTCATGGCCACATCTTGAAAAAACCCTGTTATAGCCATTCAGATGCAAAAGTTTAACTTTATTTTAAATAATTATTGCTCTAAAGAGTCCAGAGAATCATACTGCAGTGGTTTGGTTCCGATCGGGCAAAAAAAACTAGGACTAGATTGCAAAATGAGGTTATTAACATAATTGTGAATGTTTAAATAATGATTTGATTGACAGTATTGGTTCTTGAAGCAAAGTTGTTCAGTATGAATAGATCTATCATAATTTATGCATATTATGTATATGTTTTTAACCCCACCTGATTAAAGAGATGGAAAATACCATTTACAGCCAATACAGGCATTTCACCATAGGGAATACATGGTTTTCAAAGCTTTTTAACAGTTATAGCGCCACCTATGGTCCGATCTCCATGAAACTCTGCATGCTTCTTCAGCATGTTATGTCACATATACATAACAAGATTCGTGAAGTTTTGAGTTTTCCTTTAGTATTTATAGTCTTTTGAGTGTATTTTGCTACGCCCCTCTTCTAAATGACCCTGTTATAGCCATCCAAATGCAAAAGTTCAACTTTTTTTCGATAATTATTGATCTAGAGAGTCCAGAGAATTATCCTAGACTAGTTTGGTTCCAATCGGGCAAAAATCCAGGGACTAGTTTGCAAAAGTAGGTTTTGAACATAATCGCGGATATTTAATGAACGGTTTGATTGACAGCAATGCTTCCAGAGGCAAAGTTGTTTAGCATGAGGAGACCTATCATATGATGTGTATATTTGGTTGATGTGTGCAACACCACGTGATTACAGAGCCATAAAACTCGTTAGCGCCAACTAGTGGCCGAATTCTTTCAAAATTCTTACAGACCTCTAGGGCCATGAGTCAAAGATGCCCACCCTGTTTCATTCCGATCGGCCTCCGTTAACCTTGTCTTTGAGGTGCTCAAACTTCATTAGCCGATAGCAGCCATGTTTTTTTAGATACGCCAATGTCCTCATAGACATATATGTTACCTGGGACCAAGACACTGCATACCAATTTTCAGGTCAATCGGACTAGCGGTCGGGTGGTTATAGCCATTTTCATGTTTTTTTCGTGTTATAGCGCCACCAAGTGGTCAATCGTCGCGATTGTTTTATCGTGACCAAAGACTCAGCCCATACACATGTGTACCAAGTTTGGTAAAGATATCTCATTTTGTTCTTGAGTTAAAGCCATTTTAGTAAAATAGGCTCCTCCCACAACATTCGTTTTCCGCACCTTAGCAACCGTGAATCGAAATTTCAACTTTTTTTCGATAATTATTGATATTCAGACTCCAGAGAACATTTCTGCACTGGTTTGGTTCCGATCGGGTTAAAATCCAGGGACTAGTTCGCAAAAGTAGTTTTTCAACAAAATTCAAAATGACGGAAAAATTTGCATACCGGAAATGAAATCGGAGATATACATTATTTACGTCAGGTATTCAGCTTTCCAATGATATAAGACACTTGAGTCTATGACATACTGTTTAGGAGTTATGAGCAGTTTCGCACAATTGATTGCTATAGCGCCACCTATAGGCCAATTTGGCTCATAATTTGATAACCTCTCCTCGATTTTTGGGCTACCATCTGACAAAGTTTCAACGCTCCAGCCCTTACGGTTTGGGCTGCACGATGCGTTTTAGCGGAGAATAATAATAATTAAAGCTGCAAGCAGCATTTAGCGGGGTTCAAGCCTTTAAGGCCTTTAAGCACACAAGCATCAAAATACATTAAGTTTTATTTAGCAAGATTTTAAACACTGAAATAATAGATGGAAAACTCAAATTACAGGCAATATAGGCAATTTACCATAGGAAACATATGGTTTTTAAAAGTTATAGCGCCACCTATGGTCCGATCTCTATAAAGCTTTGTATGCTTGTTAAGGATCTAATGTCACACATGCCCACCAATTTTCGTGAAGTTTTGAGTTTTCCTTTAAGATTTATAGGCTATTGAGTGTGTTTTGCTATGTCCCTCTTCTAAATCACCTTGCTATAGCCATTCAAATGCAAAAGTTGAACTTTTCTTTGATAATTAATAATCTAGAGAGTCCAGACAATTGTCCTAGACTGGTTTGGGTCCGATCGGGCAAAAAACCAGGGACTAGTTCGCAAAAGTAGGTTTTTAACATAATTGCAAATATTTCATGAACAATTTGATTGACAGCAATGGTTCTAGAGGCAAAGTTGTTCAATATGAGGAGATCTATCAAATGATATGCATATTTTGTGGATGTGTGCAACACCACGTGATTACAGAGCCATACAACTCGTTAGCGCCAACTAGTGGCTGATTTCTTTCAAAATTCTTATAGACCTCTAGGGCCATGAGTCAAACATGCCCATTGAGATTCGTTCTGATCGGACTCCGTTAACCTTGTCTAATAGGTGCTCAAATTTAATTGGCTGTGGCGGCCATGTTTTTTGAGATACGCCAATGTCCTTATAGACATGCATGGTACCTTGGACCAACACACTGCATACCAATTTTCAAGTCAATCAGACTAGCGGTCGGGTGGTTATAGCCCTTTTCCTGTTTTTTTTCGTGTTATAGCGCCACCAAGTGTTCAATCGTCGCGATTTTTATATCGAGACCGAGGAATGAGCCCATAAACATGTGTACCAAGTTTGGTGAAGATATCTCATTTTGTTCTTGAGTTATAGCCATTTTATTAAAATAGGCTCCTCCCACAACATTCGTTTTACGCCCCTTAGCAACCGTGAATAGAAATTTCAACTTTTTTTCGATAATTATTGATATTCAGACTCCAGAGAACATTTCTGCACTTGTTTGGTTCCGATCAAGCGCAAAACCTAGGACTAGTTTGCAAAAGTAGTTTTTTGACAAAATTCAAAATGGCGGAAAATCTATCACGGCGGAAATGAAATCGGAGATATACATTTTGTTCGTCATGGACTCACCTTTCCAATGATATAAGACACTTGAGTCTAAGACATACGGTTTAGGAGTTATGAGTGGTTTCGCGCAATTGATTGCTTTAGCGCCACCTATTGGCCAATCTGGCTCATAATTTGATAACCTCTCCTCGATTTGTGTACTACCATCTGACAAAGTTTCAAAGTTCCAGCCCTTACGGTTTGGGCTGCACGATGCGTTTTATGGCAGAATAATATTATTTTGTGTGTAGTACAATAAAATGAACAGCGGGGGGCAGCAAACGACCACTTATTGGCTTAATATACCAGAACTCTGTAATTTCAATCTTTTTAACTGTTATAGAGGCAAATATTGTCCAATTTGTCTGAAATTTTTCATGCTTGTTTAGAGTTATAGGATACATGTTCTGACTTGTTTTTTAAGTAGATCTGAGCATTCATTGAATAGATATAGGCATTCGGGGACACTTGGTCAAGGCCACATCTTGAAATTACCCTGTTATAACCATTCAGATGCAAAAGTTGAACTTTTTTATTTATATATATAATTATTGCTCTAAATAGTCCAGAGAATTGTACTGCAGTGGTTTGGTTCGATTGGGCAAAAAACCTAGGACTAGTTTACAAAAAGAGGTTTTTAACATAGTTGTGAATATTTAAATAACGATTTGATTGCCAGTATTGGTTCTTGAGGCAAAGTTGTTTAGCATGTGGAGATCTATCATAATATATGCATATTATGTGGATGTTTTTAACCCCACCTGATTACAGAGATGGAAAATACCATTTACAGCCAATACAGGCAATTCACCATAGGGAATACATGGTTTTCAAAGCTTTTTAACAGTTATAGCGCCAACTATGGTCCGATCTCCATGAAACTTTGCATGCTTCTTCAACATGTTATGTCACATATACTTAACAATTTTCGTGAAGGTTTGAGTTTTCCATTAGGATTTATAGGCTATTGAGTGTATTTTGCTACGTCCCTCTTCTAAATGACCCTGTTATAGCCATCCAAATGCAAAAGTTTAACTTTTTTTCAATAATTATTGATCTAGAGAGTCCAGAGAATTGTCCTAGACTGGTTTGATTCTGATCGGGAAAAAATCCAGGGACTAGTTCGCAAAAGTAGGTTTTAAACATAATTACAAATATTGAATGAACGATTTGATTGACAGCAATACTTCTAGAAGCAAAGTTGTTCAACATGAGGAGACCTATCATATGATATGTATATTTGGTTGATGTGTGCAACACCACGTGATTACAGAGCCATAAAACTCGTTAGCGCCAACTAGTGGCCGATTTCTTTCAAAATTCTTACAGACCTCTAGGGTCATGAGTCAAAGACGCTCACCGAGTTTCATTCCGATCGGTCTCCGTTAACCTTGTCTTAGAGGTGCTCAAACTTCATTGGCCGATAGCAGCCATGTTTTTTGAGATACGCCAATGTCCTCATAGACATATATGGTACCTTGGACCAAGACACTGCATACAAATTTTCAAGTCAATCGGACTAGCGGTCGGGTGGTTAAAGCCATTTTCATGTTTTTTTCGTGTTATAGCGCCACCTAGAGCCCAATCATCGCGATTTTTTTATCGTGACCAAAAACTCAGCATATACACATGTGTACCAAGTTTGGTGAAGTTATCTCATTTACTTCCTAAGTTATAGCTTTTTTTAAATATTATGCTCCGCCCATTTTGACGTTTTGAGGCCCCTTAGCAACCGTTAAAAGAAATTTAAACTTTTTTTTGATAATTATTGATATTCAGACTCCAGAGAACATTTCTGCACTGGTTTGGTTCCGATCGGGCAAAAATCCAGGGACTAGTTCGCAAAAGTAGGTTTTGGACAAAATCCAAAATGGCGGGAAAATTTGCATACCGGAAATAAAAAACCTGCTATATTTTTTGTTCGGCTTGAGCCAAGGATTCCAATGATGTAAGACACTTGGATCTGGGACAAAGGGTTATTGAGATATAAGCAAAATAGTGCAGTTTTTTTGTTTTTTGCGCTATAGCGCCACCTATTGGCCAATCAGGCTCATATTTTGATAACCTCTCCTCGATTTTTGTACTACCTTGTGACCAAGTTTCAAGTCTCTAGCACTTACGGTTTGGGCTGCACGATGCGTTTTAGCGGAGAATAATAATAATAATAATAAAAATCAGTACAATTACAATAGGGTTTCAGCACTTCGTGCTTGAACCCCTAATAACAAGCAGCATTTAGCGGGGTTCAAGCCTTTAAGGCCTTTAAGCACACAAGCATCAAAAGACGTTAAGTTTTATTTAGCAAGATTTTAAACACTGAAATAATAGATGGAAAAGTCAATTTACAGGCAATTTACCATAGGAAACATGGTTTTAAAAGGTTTTTAACAGTTATAGCGCCACCTATGGTCCGATCTCTATAAAACGTTTAATGCTTGTTAAGGATCTAATGTCACATATGCCCACCAATTTTCGTGAAGTTTTGAGCTTTCCCTTAGAATTTATAGGCTTTTGAGTGTATTTTGCCACGCCTCTTTTCTAAATGACCCTGTTATAGCCATCCAGATGCAAAAGTTCAACTTTTTTGATAATTATTGATCTAGAGAGTGCAGAGAATTGTCCTAGACTTGTTTGGCTCCGATCGGGCAAAAAAAACGGGACTAGTTTGCAAAAGTAGGGTTTTAACATAATTACGAATATTTAATGAACGATTTGATTGACAGCAATGTTTCTAGAGGCACAGTTGTACAGTATGAGGAGATCTATCAAATTATATCAATATTGTGGGAATATGTGAAACATCACGTGATTACAGAGCCGTAAAATTCGTTGGAGCCTACTAGTGGCCAATTTCTTAAAAAATTATTACAGACCTCTAGGACCATGAGTCAAACATGCTCACCAAGTTTTGTTCCGATCGGCCTCCTTTAACCTTGTCTTATAGGTGCTCAAATTTCATTGGCCAATGGCGGCCATGTTTGGACCTTGGACCAAGACACTGCATACCAATTTTCAAGTCAATTGGACTAGCAGGTGGGTGGTTATAGCCCTTTTCATGTTTTTTTAATGTTATAGCGCCACCAAGTTTTCAGTCCTCACAATTAATTTTACTGTGACCAAAGACTCAGCCCATACACATGTGTACCAAGTTTGGTGAAGATATCTCATTTCGTTCCTGAGTTATAGCCCTTTTAGTAAAATAGTCTCTAAAACAGGCTTCAAACCAGTTGTTCCATTATGCATGGTTACACACACACACACAAAATGTTTTTGAGATATGTAATTGTGAAAATATCTTTTAATGGTCTATGAGCATGTCAAATTTTTTTGTGAAATACATCACGTTCTAGTATTATTTACTATGAATAACCATGTTTCTAGCATGATTTACCATAGTCTACCGTGATTTACCCTGTTCTAGCAAAATTTACAATGATATACCATGTTCTAGTATTATTTACCATGATTTACCATGTTTCTAATGTGATTTATCATGATTTACCACATTGCTAGTAATTATGTGAAGTGTCAACTCTGACAAAATATGATTGTGTTATAATAGTAATTGCTTTAGTGCAAAATACTGTGGAAAATCAAACTTTAAAAGGAAAGTGAGTCAATAAGTGGTCTTCTGCTGCCCTCTGCTGGACATTCTACTTATTAATACAGTCTTTTCACAGTTGCTTCACTTAAATATCATATTGGTCTTCCATGTTAATTCCATTATACATGCTTATACACACACACACACACACACACACACACACACACACACAGACACACACAGACACACTTTTTCACACACTATGGTCTATAATCATTTCACATAGCTCTTTGTAACTATTAATCAGATTATTAAAAATGTATTCAAAAAAATAGGACTACACACACACACAAACACATTTTGTTGTAGATACAGACATTTTAACTATATGATGTTGCAGTAAACAAAATGTTTCCTGCAAGTCTCCTTCAAGATTCTCATTTCTCAATGTGACAGTTGTCAATAGTAATACTTAATAGATTAATTTTAACTAAATGTGATTGTAAATGTTAAAATAGTGAATTTTTAAAGTCTGAATATGACTTAGAGATCAATATTAGAGTGTAGTACAATAAAATGAACAGCGGGGGGCAGCAAACGACCACTTATTGGCTTAATATACCATTATTTTCATAATTTTCAGCTTTTTAACTGTTATAGAGGCAAATATTGTCCTATCTGTCTGAAATTTGTCATGCTTGTTTAGAGGCATAGTACACATGTTCTGACTTGTTTTTAAGAATATCTGAGCATTCATTGAATAGATATAGGCATTTGGAGACACTTGGTCAAGGCCACATCTTGAAATAAACCTGTTATAGCCATTCAGATGTAAAAGTTTAACTTTTTTTAAATAATTATTGCTCTAAAGAGTCCAGAGAATCATACTGCAGTGGTTTGGTTCCAATCGGGCAAAAAAACTAGGACTAGATTGCAAAATGAGGTTATTAACATAATTGTGAATGTTTAAATAACGATTTGATTGACAGTATTGGTTCTTGAAGCAAAGTTGTTCAGTATGAGGAGATCTATCATAATGTATGCATATTATGTATTACAGAGATGGAAAATACCATTTACAGCCAATACAGGCATTTCACCATAGGGAATACATGGTTTTCAAAGCTTTTTAAAAGTTATAGCGCCACCTATGGTCCGATCTCCATGAAACTTTGCATGCTTTTTCAGCATGTTATGTTACATAGACATAAAAATTGTCGTGAAGTTTTGAGTTTTCCTTTAGGATTTATAGGCTTTTGAGTGTATTTTGCTAAGCCCCTCTTCTAAATGACCCTGTTATATCCATCCAAATGCAAAAGTTCAACTTTTTTTCGATAATTATTGATCTACAGAGTACAGAGAATTGTTCTAGACTGGTTTGGTTCCCATCGGGCAAAAATCCAGGGACTAGTTCGCAAAAGTAGGTTTTAAACATAATCGCGGATATTTAATGAACGGTTTGATCGACAGCAATGCTTCTAGAGGCAAAGTTGTTCAGCATGAGGAGACCTATCATATGATGTGTATATTTGGTTGATGTGTGCTACACCACGTGATTACAGAGCCATAAAACTCGTTAGCGCCAACTAGTGGCCGATTTCTTTCAAAATTCTTACAGACCTCTAGGGCCATGAGTCAAAGATGCCCACCAAGTTTCATTCCGATCGGCCTCCGTTAACCTTGTCTTAGAGGTGCTCAAACTTCATTAGCCGATAGCAGCCATGTTTTTTGAGATACGCCAATGTCCTCATAGACATATATGGCACCTTCGATCAAGACACTGCATACCAATTTTCAAGTCAATCGGACTAGCGGTCGGGTGGTTATAGCCATTTTCATGTTTTTTTGGTGTTATAGCGCCACCAAGTGGTCAATCGTCGCGATTGTTTTATCGCGACCAAAGACTTAGCCCATACACATGTGTACCAAGTTTGGTAAAGATATCTCATTTTGTTCTTGAGTTATAGCCATTTTAGTAAAATAGGCTCCTCCCACAACATTCGTTTTCCGCCCCTTTGCGACCTTGAAGCGAAATTTATACTTTTTTTCGATAATTATTGATATTCAGTCTCCAGAGAACATTTCTGCACTGATTTGGTTCCGATCGGGCTAAAATCCAGGGACTAGTTCGCAAAAGTAGTTTTTCAACAAAATTCAAAATAGCGGAAAAATTTGCATACCGCAAATGAAATCGGAGATATACATTATTTACGTCACGTATTCAGCTTTCCAATGATATAAGACACTTGAGTCTATAACATACGGGTTAGGAGTTATGAGCAGTTTCGCGCAATTGATTGCTATAGCGCCACCTATTGGCCAATTTGGCTCATAATTTGATAACCTCTCCTCGATTTTTGGGCTACCATCTGACAAAGTTTCAACGCTCCAGCTCTTACGGTTTGGGCTGCACGATGCGTTTTAGCGGAGAATAATAATAATTAAAGCTGCAAGCAGCATTTAGCGGGGTTCAAGCCTTTAAGGCCTTTAAGCACACAAGCATCAAAAGACATTAAGTTTTATTTAGCAAGATTTTAAACACTGAACTAATAGATGGAAAAGTCAATTTACAGGCAATATAGGCAATTTACCATAGAAAACATATGGTTTTAAAAGGTTTTTAATAGTTATAGCGCCACCTATGGTCCGATCTCTATAAAACTTTGCATGCTTGTTAAGGATGTTATGACACATATGCCCACCAATTTTCGTGAAGTTTTGAGTTTTCCCTTAGAATATATCAAATGATATGCATATTTCGTGGATGTGATTTCAGAGCCATAAAACTCATTAGCGCCAAGTAGTGGCCGATTTCTTTCAAAATTCTTACAGACCTCTAAGGCCATGAGACTTGTCTAATAGGTGCTCAAATTTAATTGGCTGTGGCAGCCATGTTTTTTGAGATACGCCAATGTCCTCATAGACATACTTGGTACCTTGGACCAAGACACTGCATACCAATTTTCAAGTCAATCAGACTAGCGGTCGGGTGGTTAAAGCCATTTTCATGCTTTTTCACGTTATTGCGCCACCAAGTGTTAAATCGTCGCGATTTTTTTATCGTGACCAAAGACTCAGCCTATACACATGTCTACCAAGTTTGGTAAAGATATCTCATTTTGTTCTTGAGTTATAGCTTTTTTAGTAAATAGGCTCCGCCCTGAACAAATATTTTTACGCTCCTTAACAACCGTGAATATAAATTTCGACGTTTTTTTTATAATTATTGATAATCTGACACCAGAGAACATTTTGACACTGGTTTGGTTCCGATCGGGCAAAAAACCTAGGACTAGTTTGCAAAAGTAGTTTTTTGACATAATGCAAAATGGCGGAAAATCTTTCATGGCGGAAATGAAATCGGAGATATACGTTTTGTTCGTCATGGACTCACCTTTCCAATGATATAAGACACTTGAGTCTACGACATAGGTTTTAGGAGTTATGAGCCATTTCACGGTTTTGATTGCTGTAGCGCCACCTATTGGCCAATCGGGTTCATACTCTGACAACATTAGCCTCGATTTTTGTACCACCATCTGATAAAGTTTCAAGTCTCTAGCATTTACGCTTTGGTCTACACGATCACAGTTTAAATATGATTGAACAATATTAGTTTAGAGGATAAGCCAATGAGTGGTCTTCTGCTGCCATCTGGTGTTAATTTTAGGTAATACGCCATAATATATTTGAAATAAATTAATTTGACAAAATGTAATTGTAAATATTGTAATAGTGACTTTATAATGTCTAAATAGGAATTATAGAACATGATAAGTAAATAGTATGACAAAATGACCATTTAAGCCCAGCAGGTGGCAGCAGAGAACCACTCATTGGCTCATTTTCATTTTAAATGTCTGTTTTTCATTTAATGGGCACATTTTCCAAGTTAATGTCTTCAAACGTGCTTAACTCACATGCACATTTTGTTGGAGATATAGATATTTGAAATAAATGATGGGTAACAAATAGCTTATTCCAGGTTTTCCCCTTTAAAACATATTTTCAGGCATTATTTTAATTGTAATTTAATAATTATTGTAAAAACATTAATCAAATGAACAAATTAATTGATAAACATTGACAAAATGTCATTTGCAACATTTATTATAATGATTTTATAAAGTTTAAATATGCTTAGTAAGCAGAATGAACCAATGAGTGGTCTTCTGCTGCCATCTGGTGGCAATTTTAGGTAATACGTTTTTAACATAATTGTGAATAAATAAATAACAATTTGATTGACAGTATTGGTTCTTGAGGCAAAGTTGTTCAGTATGAGGAGATCTATCATAATTTCTGCCCATTATGTGGATGATTTTTACCCCACCTGATTACAGAGATGGAAAATACCATTTACAGCCAATACAGGCAATTCACCATTGGGAATACATGGTTTTCAAAGCTTTTTAACAGTTATAGCGCCACCTATGGTCCGATCTCCATGAAACTTTGCATGCTTCTTCAGCATGTTATGTCACATATACATAACACTTTTCGTGAAGTTTTGAGTTTTCCTTTAGGATTTATAGGCTTTTGAGTGTATTTTGCTACGCCCCTCTTCTAAATGACCCTGTTATAGCCATACAAATGCAAAAGTTCAATTTTTTTTCAATAATTATTGATCTAGAGAGTCCAGAGAATTGTCCTAGACTGGTTTGATTCTGATCGGGCAAAAATCCAGGGACTAGTTCGCAAAAGTAGGTTTTAAACATAATCACAAATATTTAATGAACGATTTGATTGACAGCAATAGTTCATGAGGCAAAGTTGTTCAGTATGAGGAGATCTATCTAATGATATGCATATTTCGGGGATGTGTGCAACACCACGTGATTACAGAGCCTCAAAACTCGTTAGCGCCAAATAGTGGCCGATTTCTTTCAAAATTCTTACAGACCTCTAGGACCATGAGTCAAACATGCCCATCGAGTTTCGTTCCGATCGGCCTCCGTTAACCTTGTCTAATAGGTGCTCAAATTTAATTGGCTGTGGCGGCCATGTTTTTTGAGATACGCCAATTTCCTCATAGATATATATGGTACCTTGGACCAAGACACTGCATACCAATTTTCAAGTCAATTGGACTAATGGTCAGGTGGTCATAGCCTTTTTCATGTTATTTTCATGTTATAGCGCCACCAAGTGGCCAATCGTCGCGATTGTTTTATCGTGACCAAAGACTGAGCCTATACATATGTGTACCAAATTTGGTGAAGATATCTTATTTTGATCTAGAGTTATAGCCTTTTTAGTAAAATAGGCTCCGCCCTGAACATCAATTTTAAGCCCCCTAACAACCGTGAATCAAAATTATGACATTTTTTCAATGATTATTAATAATCAGACTCCAGAGAACATTTTGGCACTGGTTTGGTTCTGATCAGACAAAAAACCTAGGACTAGTTTGCAAAAGTAGTTTTTTGACAAAATTCAAAATGGCGGAAAAATTTGCATACCGGAAATGAAATCGGAGATATACGTTTTTTATGTAAGCTATTCAGCTTTCCAATAATATAAGACACTTGAGTCTACGACATACGGTTTAGGAGTTATGAGCAGTTTTGCGCAATTGATTGCTATAGCGCCACCTATAGGCCAATCGGGGTCATAATTTGATAACCTCTCCTCGATTTTTGTACTACCTATTGGCCAAGTTTCAAGTCTCTAGCCCTTACAGTTTGGTCTGCACGATGCGTTTTAGGTCTGAATAATAATAATAATAATAATAATAATAATAAAAATCAGCACAAATACAATAGGTGTTCAGCACTTCGTGCTTGAACCCCTAATAAAAACCCTTACAATTACAATAGGGTTTCAGCACTTCGTGCTTGAACCCCTAATAAAAATCAGTACAATTACAATAGGGTTTCAGCACTTCGTGCTTGAACCCCTAATTAAAGCTGCAAGCAGCATTTAGCGGGGTTCAAGCCTTTAAGGCCTTTAAGCACACAAGCATCAAAAGACATTAAGTTTTATTTAGCAAGATTTTAAACACTGAACTAATAGATGGAAAAGTCAATTTACAGGCAATATAGGCAATTTACCATAGAAAACATATGGTTTTAAAAGGTTTTTAATAGTTATAGCGCCACCTATGGTCCGATCTCTATAAAACTTTGCATGCTTGTTAAGGATGTTATGACACATATGCCCACCAATTTTCGTGAAGTTTTGAGTTTTCCCTTAGAATATATCAAATGATATGCATATTTCGTGGATGTGATTTCAGAGCCATAAAACTCATTAGCGCAAAGTAGTGGCCGATTTCTGTCAAAATTCTTACAGACCTCTAGGGCCATGAGACTTGTCTAATAGGTGCTCAAATTTAATTGGCTGTGGCAGCCATGTTTTTTGAGATACGCCAATGTCCTCATAGACATACTTGGTACCTTGGACCAAGACACTGCATACCAATTTTCAAGTCAATCAGACTAGCGGTCGGGTGGTTAAAGCCATTTTCATGTTTTTTCACGTTATTGCGCCACCAAGTGTTAAATCGTCGCGATTTTTTGATCGTGACCAAAGACTCAGCCTATACACATGTCTACCAAGATTGGTAAAGATATCTCATTTTGTTCTTGAGTTATAGCTTTTTTAGTAAATAGGCTCCGCCCTGAACAAATATTTTTACGCTCCTTAACAACCGTGAATATAAATTTCGACGTTTTTTTGATAATTATTGATAATCTGACACCAGAGAACATTTCGACACTGGTTTGGTTCCGATCGGGCAAAAAACCTAGGACTAGTTTGCAAAAGTAGTTTTTGACAAAATGCAAAATGGCGGAAAATCTTTCATGGCGGAAATGAAATCGGAGATATACGTTTTGTTCGTCATGGACTCACCTTTCCAATGATATAAGACACTTGAGTCTACGACATAGGTTTTAGGAGTTATGAGCCATTTCACGGTTTTGATTGCTGTAGCGCCACCTATTGGCCAATCGGGTTCATACTCTGACAACATTAGCCTCGATTATTGTACTACCATCTGATAAAGTTTCAAGTCTCTAGCATTTACGCTTTGGTCTGCACGATCACAGTTTAAATATGATTGAACAATATTAGTTTAGAGGATACCGTAAGCCAATGAGTGGTCTTCTGCTGCCATCTGGTGGCAATTTTAGGTAATACGCTATAATATATTTGAAATAAATTAATTTGACAAAATGTAATTGTAAATATTGTAATAGTGACTTTATAATGTCTAAATAGGAATTATAGAACATGATAAGTAAATAGTATGACAAAATGACCATTTAAGCCCAGCAGGTGGCAGCAGAGAACCACTCATTGGCTCATTTTCATTTTAAATGTCTGTTTTTCATTTAATGGGCACATTTTCCAAGTTAATGTCTTCAAACATGCTTAACTCACATGTACATTTTGTTGGAGATATAGATATTTGAAATAAATGATGGGTAACAAATAGCTTATTCCAGGTTTTCCCCTTTAAAACATATTTTCAGGCATTATTTTAATTGTAATTTAATAATTATTGTAAAAACATTAATCAAATGAACAAATTAATTGATAAACATTGACAAAATGTCATTTGCAACATTTATTATAATGATTTTATAAAGTTTAAATATGCTTAGTAAGCAGAATGAACCAATGAGTGGTCTTCTGCTGCCATCTGGTGGCAATTTTAGGTAATACGTTTTTAACATAATTGTGAATAAATAAATAACAATTTGATTGACAGTATTGGTTCTTGAGGCAAAGTTGTTCAGTATGAAGAGATCTATCATAATTTCTGCACATTATGTGGATGTTTTTTACCCCACCTGATTACAGAGATAGAAAATACCATTTACAGCCAATACAGGCAATTCACCATAGGGAATACATGGTTTTCAAAGCTTTTTAACAGTTATAGCGCAACCTATGGTCCGATCTCCATAAAACTTTGCATGCTTCTTCAGCATGTTATGTCACATATACATAACAATTTTCGTGAAGTTTTGAGTTTTCCTTTAGGATTTATAAGCTGTATAGTGTATTTTGCTACGCCCCTCTTCTAAATGACCCTGTTATAGCCATCCAAATGCAAAAGTTCAATTTTTTTTCAATAATTATTAATCTAGAGAGTCCAGAGAATTGTCCTAGACTGGTTTGGTTCCGATCAGGCAAAAATCCAGGGACTAGTTCGCAAAAGTAGGTTTTAAACATAATTGCAAATATTTAATGAACGCTTTGATTGACAGCAATGCTTCTAGAGGCAAAGTTATTCAGCATGAGGAGACCTATCATATGATATGTATATTTGGTTTATGTGTGCAACACCACGTGATTACAGGGCCATAAAACTCGTTAGCGCCAACTAGAGGCCGATTTCTTTCAAAATTCTTACAGACCTCTAGGGCCATGAGTCAAACATGCCCACCGAGTTTCATTCCGATCGGCCTCCGTTAACCTTGTCTTAGAGGTGCTCAAACTTCATTAGCCGATAGCGGCCATGTTTTTTGAGATACGCCAATGTCCTCATAGACATATATGGTACCTTGGACCAAGACACTGCATACCAATTTTCAAGTCAATTGGACTAGCGGTCGGGTGGTTATAGCCATTTTCATGTTTTTTTTGTGTTATAGCGCCACCAAGTGTTCAATCGTCGCGATTGTTTTATCGTGACCAAAGACTCAGCCCATACACATGTGTACCAAGTTTGGTAAAGATATCTCATTTTGTTCTTGAGTTATAGCCATTTTAGTAAAATAGGCTCCTCCCACAACATTCGTTTTCCGCACCTTAGCAACCGTGAATCGAAATTTCAACTTTTTTTCGATAATTATTGATATTCAGACTCCAGAGAACATTTCTGCACTGGTTTGGTTCCGATCGGGTTAAAATCCAGGGACTAGTTCGCAAAAGTAGTTTTTCAACAAAATTCAAAATGACGGAAAAATTTGCCTACCGGAAATGAAATCGGAGATATACATTATTTACGTCAGGTATTCAGCTTTCCAATGATATAAGACACTTGAGTCTATGACTTACGGTTTAGGAGTTATGAGCAGTTTCGCGCAATTGATTGCTATAGCGCCACCTATAGGCCAATTTGGCTCATAATTTGATAACCTCTCCTCGATTTTTGGGCTACCATCTGACAAAGTTTCAATGCTCCAGCCTTTACGGTTTGGGCTGCACGATGCGTTTTAGCGGAGAATAATAATAATAATTAAAGCTGCAAGCAGCATTTAGCGGGGTTCAAGCCTTTAAGGCCTTTAAGCACACAAGCATCAAAATACATTAAGTTTTATTTAACAAGATTTTAAACACTGAAATAATAGATGGAAAAGTCAATTTACAGGCAATATAGGCAATTTACCAGAGGAAACATATGGTTTTAAAAGCTTTTTAACAGTTATAGTGCCAACTATGGTCCGATCTCCATGAAACTTTGCATGCTTCTTCAGCATGTTATGTCACATATGCCCACCAATTTTCGTGAAGTTTTGAGTTTTCCTTTAGGATTTATAGGCTTTTGAGTGTATTTTGCTACGCCCCTTTTCTAAATGACCCAGTTATAGCCATCCAAATGCAAAAGTTCAACTTTTTTTCGATAATTATTGATATACAGAGTCCAGAGAATTGTCCTAGACTGGTTTGGTTCTGATCGGGCAAAAATCCAGGGACTAGTTCGCAAAAGTAGGTTTTAAACATAATCACGAATATTTAATGAACGATTTGATTGACAGCAAAAGTTCATGAGGCAAAGTTGTTCAGTATGAGGAGATCTATCAAAGGATATGCATATTTTGTGGATGTGTGCAACACCACGTGATTACAGAGCCATAAAACTCGTTAGCGCCAACTAGTGGCCGATTTCTTTCAAAATTCTTACAAACCTCTCGGGCCATGAGTCAAACATGCCCATCGAGTTTCGTTCCGATCGGCCTCCGTTAACCTTGTCTAATAGGTGCTCAAATTTAATTGGCTGTGGCGGCCATGTTTTTTGAGATACGCCAATTTCCTCATAGACATATATGCTACCTTGGACCAAGACACTGCATACCAATTTTCAAGTCAATCGGACTAATGGTCAGGTGATCATAGCTTTTTTCATGTTATTTTCATGTTATAGCGCCACCAAGTGGCCAATCGTCGCGATTGTTTTATCTTGACCAAAGACTCAGCCCATACACATGTGTACCAAGTTTGGTAAAGATATCTTATTTTGATCTAGAGTTATAGCCTTTTTAGTAAAATAGGCTCCGCCCTGGACGCCAATTTGTATGCCCCTTAACAACCGTGAATCCAAATTATGACTTTTTTTTCAATGATTATTGATATATTGACTCCAGAGAACATTTTGGCACTGGTTTGGTTCCGATCGGACAAAAAACCTTGGACTAGTTTGCAAAAGTAGTTTTTTGACAAAATTCAAAATGGCGGAAAATCTGTCATGGCGAAATGAAATCGGAGATAAACGTTTTGTTCGTCATGGACTCACCTTTCCAATGATATAAGACACTTGAGTCTACGACATACGGTTTAGGAGTTATGATCCATTTCGCGCTTTTGATTGCTGTAGCGCCACCTATTGGCCAATCGGGTTCATTCTCTGACAACATTAGCCTCGATTTTTGTACTACCATCTAGTAAAGTTTCAAGTCTCTAGTATTTAAGCTTTGGTCTGCACGATCACAGTTTAAATATGATTGAACAATATTAGTTTGGAGGATAAGCCAATGAGTGGTCTTCTGCTGCCATCTGGTGGCAATTTTAGGTAATACGCCATAATATATTTGAAATAAATTATTTAGACAAAATGTGATTGTAAATATTGTAATAGTGACTTTATAATGTCTAAATAGGAATTATAGAACATGATAAGTAAATAGTATGACAAAATGACCATTTAAGCCCAGCAGGTGGCAGCAGAGAACCACTCATTGGCTCATTTTCATTTTAAATGTCTGTTTTTCATTTAATGGGCACATTTTCCAAGTTAATGTCTTCAAACGTGCTTAACTCACATGCATATTTTGTTGGAGATATAGATATTTGAAATAAATGATGGGTAACAAATAGCTTATTCCAGGTTTTCCCCTTTAAAACATATTTTCAGGCATTATTTTAATTGTAATTTAATAATTATTGTAAAAACATTAATCAAATGAACAAATTAATTGATAAACATTGACAAAATGTCATTTGCAACATTTATTATAATGATTTTATAAAGTTTAAATATGCTTAGTAAGCAGAATGAACCAATGAGTGGTCTTCTGCTGCCATCTGGTGGCAATTTTAGGTAATACGTTTTTAACATAATTGTGAATAAATAAATAACAATTTGATTGACAGTATTGGTTCTTGAGGCAAAGTTGTTCAGTATGAGGAGATCTATCATAATTTCTGCATATTATGTGGATGTTTTTTACCCCACCTGATTACAAAGATGGAAAATACCATTTACAGCCAATACAGGCAATTCACCATAGGGAATACATGGTTTTCAAAGCTTTTTAACAGTTATAGCGCCACCTATGGTCCGATCTCCATGAAACTCTGCATGCTTCTTCAGCATGTTATGTCACATATATATAACAAGTTTCGTGAAGTTTTGAGTTTTCCTTTAGGATTTATAGGCTTTTGAGTGTATTTTGCTACGCCCCTCTTCTAAATGACGTTGTTATAGCCATTCAAATGCAAAAGTTCAACTTTTTTTGATAATTATTGATCTAGAGAGTCCAGAGAATTGTCCTAGAGTGGTTTGGTTCCAATCAATCAAAAATCCAGGGACTAGTTTGCAAAAAAAGGTTTTAAACATAATCACAAATATTTAATGAACGGTTTGATTGACAGCAATGCTTCTAAAGGCAAAGTTGTTCAGCATGAGGAGACCTATCATATGACATGTATATTTGGTTGATGTGTGCAACACCACGTGATTACAGAGCCATAAAACTCGTTAGCGCCAACTAGTGGCCGATTTCTTTCAAAATTCTTACAGACCTCTAGGGCCATGAGTCAAAGATGCCCACCGAGTTTCATTCCGATCGGCCTCCGTTAACCTTGTCTTAAAGGTGCTCAAACTTCATTGGCCAATAGCAGCCATGTTTTTTGAGATACGCCAATGTTCTCATAGACATATATGGTACCTTGGACCAAGACACTGCATACCAATTTTCAAGTCAATCGGACTAGCGGTCGGGTGGTTATAGCCATTTTCATGTTTTTTTCGTGTTATAGCGCCACCTAGAGCCCAATCATCGCGATTTTTTTATCGTGACCAAAAACTCAGCATATACACATGTGTACCAAGTTTGGTGAAGTTATCTCATTTACTTCCTAAGTTATAGCTTTTTTTAAATATTATGCTCCGCCCATTTAGATGTTTTGACGCCCCTTAGCAACCGTTAATCGAAATTTAAACTTTTTTTCGATAATTATTGATAATCAGACTCCAGAGAACATTTCTGCACTGGTTTGGTTCCAATCGGGCAAAAATCCAGGGACTAGTTCGCAAAAGTAGGTTTTGGACAAAATCCAAAATGGCGGGAAAATTTGCATACCGGAAATAAAAAACCTGCTATATTTTTTGTTCGGCTTGAGCCAAGGATTCCAATGATGTAAGACACTTGGATCTGGGACAAAGGGTTATTGAGATATAAGCAAAATATTGCAGTTTTTTTGTTTTTTGCGCTATAGCGCCACCTATTGGCCAATCAGGCTCATATTTTGATAACCTCTCCTCGATTTTTGTACTACCTTGTGACCAAGTTTCAAGTCTCTAGCACTTACGGTTTGGGCTGCGCGATGCGTTTTAGCGGAGAATAATAATAATAATAATAAAAATCAGTACAATTACAATAGGGTTTCAGCACTTCGTGCTTGAACCCCTAATTAAAGCTGCAAGCAGCATTTAGCGGGGTTCAAGCCTTTAAGGCCTTTAAGCACACAAACATCAAAAGACATTAATTTTTATTTAGCAAGATTTTAAACACTGAAATAATAGATGGAAAATACCATTTACAGTCAATACAGGCAATTTACAATAGGAAATACGTGGTTTTAAAAGGCTTTTAACAGTTATAGCGTCACCTATGGTCCGATTTCCATAAAACTTTGCATGCTTGTTAAAGATGTTATCTTACATATGCAAAAACAATTTTCGTGAAGTTTTGAGTTTTCCCTTAGAATTTATAGGCTTTTGAGTGTATGTTGCCACACCTCTTTTCTAAATGACCCTGTAATAGCCATTCAAATGCAAAAGTTCAACTTTTTTTCAATAATTATTGATCTAGAGAGTCCAGAGAATTATCCTAGACTAGTTTGGTTCCAATCGGGCAAAAAACCAGGGACTAGTTCGCAAAAGTAGGTTTTGAACATACTCAGGAATATTTAATGAACATATTAATTGACAGCAACAGTTCTAGAGAAAAAGTTGTTTGGTATGAGGAGATCTATCAAATGATATGCATATTTCGTGGATGTGTGCAACACCACGTGATTACAGAGCCGTAAAACTCGTTAGCGCCAACTAGTGGCCGATTTCTTTCAAAATTCTTACAGACCTCTAGGGCCATGAGACTTGTCTAATAGGTGCTCAAATTTAATTGGCTGTGGCAGCCATGTTTTTTAAGATACGCCAATGTCCTCATAGACATACTTGGTACCTTGGACCAAGACACTGCATACCAATTTTCAAGTCAATCGGACCAGCGGTCAGGTGGTTAAAGCCATTTTGATGTTTTTTCACGTTATTGTGCCACCAAGTGTTAAATCGTCGCGATTTTTTTATCGTGACCAAAGACTCAGCCTATACACATGTGTACCAAGTTTGGTGAAGATATCTCATTTTGTTCCTGAGTTATAGCCCTTTTAGTAAATAGGCTCCCCCCTGAACGATTATTTTTACGCTCCTTAACAACCTTGAATATAAATTTCGACTTTTTTTGATAATTATTGATAATCTGACTCCAGAGAACATTTTGACACTGGTTTGGTTCCGATCCGGCAAAAAACCTAGGACTAGTTTGCAAAAGTAGTTGTTTGACAAAATGCAAAATGGCGGAAAATCTATCATGGCGGAAATGAAATCGGAGATATACGTTTTATTCGTCATGGACTCACCTTTCCAATGATATAAGACACTTGAGTCTACGACATACGGTTTAGGAGTTATGAGCCATTTCGCCCTTTTGATTGCTGTAGCGCCACCTATTGGCCAATCAAGTTCATACTCTGACAACATTAGCCTCGATTTTTGTACTACCATCTGATAAAGTTTCAAGTCTCTAGCATTTACGCTTTGGTCTGCACGATCACAGTTTAAATATGATTGAACAATATTAGTTTAGAGGATAAGCCAATGAGTGGTCTTCTGCTGCCATCTGGTGGCAATTTTAGGTAATACGCCATAATATATTTGAAATAAATTAATTTGACAAAATGTAATTGTAAATATTGTAATAGTGACTTTATAATGTCTAAATAGGAATTATAGAACATGATAAGTAAATAGAATGACAAAATGACCATTTAAGCCCAGCAGGTGGCAGCAGAGAACCACTCATTGGCTCATTTTCATTTTAAATGTCTGTTTTTCATTTAATTGGCACATTTTCCAAGTTAATGTCTTCAGACGTGCTTAACTCACATGCACATTTTGTTGGAGATATAGATATTTGAAATAAATGATGGGTAACAAATAGCTTATTCCAGGTTTTCCCCTTTAAAACATATTTTCAGGCATTATTTTAATTGTAATTTAATAATTATTGTAAAAACATTAATCAAATGAACAAATTAATTGATAAACATTGACAAAATGTCATTTGCAACATTTATTATAATGATTTTATAAAGTTTAAATATGCTTAGTAAGCAGAATGAACCAATGAGTGGTCTTCTGCTGCCATCTGGTGGCAATTTTAGGTAATACGTTTTTAACATAATTGTGAATAAATAAATAACAATTTGATTGACAGTATTGGTTCTTGAGGCAAAGTTGTTCAGTATGAAGAGATCTATCATAATTTCTGCACATTATGTGGATGTTTTTTACCCCACCTGATTACAGAGATAGAAAATACCATTTACAGCCAATACAGGCAATTCACCATAGGGAATACATGGTTTTCAAAGCTTTTTAACAGTTATAGCGCAACCTATGGTCCGATCTCCATAAAACTTTGCATGCTTCTTCAGCATGTTATGTCACATATACATAACAATTTTCGTGAAGTTTTGAGTTTTCCTTTAGGATTTATAAGCTGTATAGTGTATTTTGCTACGCCCCTCTTCTAAATGACCCTGTTATAGCCATCCAAATGCAAAAGTTCAATTTTTTTTCAATAATTATTAATCTAGAGAGTCCAGAGAATTGTCCTAGACTGGTTTGGTTCCGATCAGGCAAAAATCCAGGGACTAGTTCGCAAAAGTAGGTTTTAAACATAATTGCAAATATTTAATGAACGCTTTGATTGACAGCAATGCTTCTAGAGGCAAAGTTATTCAGCATGAGGAGACCTATCATATGATATGTATATTTGGTTTATGTGTGCAACACCACGTGATTACAGGGCCATAAAACTCGTTAGCGCCAACTAGAGGCCGATTTCTTTCAAAATTCTTACAGACCTCTAGGGCCATGAGTCAAACATGCCCACCGAGTTTCATTCCGATCGGCCTCCGTTAACCTTGTCTTAGAGGTGCTCAAACTTCATTAGCCGATAGCGGCCATGTTTTTTGAGATACGCCAATGTCCTCATAGACATATATGGTACCTTGGACCAAGACACTGCATACCAATTTTCAAGTCAATTGGACTAGCGGTCGGGTGGTTATAGCCATTTTCATGTTTTTTTTGTGTTATAGCGCCACCAAGTGTTCAATCGTCGCGATTGTTTTATCGTGACCAAAGACTCAGCCCATACACATGTGTACCAAGTTTGGTAAAGATATCTCATTTTGTTCTTGAGTTATAGCCATTTTAGTAAAATAGGCTCCTCCCACAACATTCGTTTTCCGCACCTTAGCAACCGTGAATCGAAATTTCAACTTTTTTTCGATAATTATTGATATTCAGACTCCAGAGAACATTTCTGCACTGGTTTGGTTCCGATCGGGTTAAAATCCAGGGACTAGTTCGCAAAAGTAGTTTTTCAACAAAATTCAAAATGACGGAAAAATTTGCCTACCGGAAATGAAATCGGAGATATACATTATTTACGTCAGGTATTCAGCTTTCCAATGATATAAGACACTTGAGTCTATGACTTACGGTTTAGGAGTTATGAGCAGTTTCGCGCAATTGATTGCTATAGCGCCACCTATAGGCCAATTTGGCTCATAATTTGATAACCTCTCCTCGATTTTTGGGCTACCATCTGACAAAGTTTCAATGCTCCAGCCTTTACGGTTTGGGCTGCACGATGCGTTTTAGCGGAGAATAATAATAATAAAAACCCTTACAATTACAATAGGGTTTCAGCACTTCGTGCTTGAACCCCTAATTAAAGCTGCAAGCAGCATTTAGCGGGGTTCAAGCCTTTAAGGCCTTTAAGCATACAAGCATCAAAAGACATTAAGTTTTATTTAGCAAGATTTTAAACACTGAAATAATAGATGGAAAAGTGAATTTTAAGGCAATATAGGCAATTTACCATAGGAAACATTTGGTTTTAAAAGGTTTTTAACAGTTATAGCGCCACCTATGGTCCGAGCTCTATAAAACTTTGCAAGCTTGTTAAGGATCTAATGTCACATATGCCCACCAATTTTCGTGAAGTTTTGAGCTTTCCCTTAGAATTCATAGGCTTTTGAGTGTATTTTGCCACGCCTCTTTTCTAAATGACCCTGTTATAGCCATCCAAATGCAAAAGTTCAACTTTTCTGATAATTATTGATCTAGAGAGCCCAGAGAATTGTCCTAGACTGGTTTGGTTCCGATCGGGCAAAAAAACAGGGAATAGTTTGCAAAAGTAGGTTTTTAACATAATCACAAATATTTAATGAACGATTTGATTGACAGCATTGTTTCTAGAGGCAAAGTTGTTCAGTATGAGGAGATCTTATCAAATTATATCAATACTGTGGGAATATGTGAAACATCACGTTATTACAGAGCCGTAAACTCGTTGGCACCTACTAGTGGCCAATTTCTTAAAAAATTCTTACAGACCTCGAGGACCATGAGTCAAACATGCTCACCAAGTTTTGTTCCGATCAGCCTCCGTTAACCTTGTCTAATAGGTGCTCAAATTTCATTGGCCAATGGCGGCCATGTTTTTTGATTTACGCCAATTTCCTCATAGACATGCATGGTAACTTAGACCAAGACACTGCATACCAACTTTCAAGTCAATCGGACTGGCAGTCGGGTGGTTATAGCCCTTTTCATGTTTTTTTATGTTATAGCGCCACCAAGTGTTCAATCCTCACAATTCTTTTTACCTTGACCAAAGACTCATCCCATACACAAGTGTACCAAGTTTGGTGAAGATATCTCATTTCGTTCCTGAGTTATAGCCCTTTTAGTAAAATAGGCTCTGAAACAGGCTTCAAACCAGTTGTTCCATTATGCATGGTTACACACATACACACACACACACACACACACACACACACACAATATTTTTGAGATATGTTATTGTGAAAATATCTTTTAATGGTCTATAAGCATGTCACATTTTTTTGTGAAATGCACCACGTTCTAGTATTATTTACTATGATTAACCATGTATCTATAACCATAGATCAATATTAGAGTGTAGTACAATAAAATGAACAGCGGGGGGCAGCAAAAGACCACATATTGGTCATTATTTTCATAAGAACTCTGTTATTTTCACCTTTTTAACTGTTATAGAGGCAAATATTGTCCTATCTGTCTGAAAATTGTCATGCTTGTTTGGAGGCATATTACACATGTTCTGACTTGTTTTTAAGAATATCTGAGCATTCATTGAATAGATATAGGCATTTGGGGACACTTGGTCAAGGCCAGACACACACACACTTTTTTAATGCTATGGTCTATAATCATTTCACATAGCTCTTTGTAACTATTAATCAGATTTTTAAAAATGTATTCAGAAACATAGGACTACACACACACATTTTGTTGTAGTTATAGACATTTGAACTTTATGATGTTGCAGTAAACAAAATGTTTCCTGCAAGTCTCCTTCAAGATTCACATTTCTCAATGTGACAATTGTCAATAGTAATACTTAATAGATTAATTTTAACTAAATGTGATAGCAAATGTTAAAATAGTGATTTATTTAAAGCTGAAAATGACTTGTATATCAATATTAGAGTGTAGTACAATAAAATGAACAGCGGGGGGCAGCAAACGACCACTTATTGGCTTAATATACCATTATTTTCATAATTTTCAGCTTTTTAACTGTTATAGAGGCAAATATGGTCCTATCCGTCTGAAAATTTTCATGCTTGTTTAGAGGCATAGTACACATGTTCTGACTTGTTTTTAAGAATATCTGAGCATTCATTGAATAGATATAGGCATTTGGGGACACTTGGTCAAGGCCACATCTTGAAATAACCCAGTTATAGCCATTCAGATGCAAAAGTTTAACTTTTTTTAAAAATAATTATTGCTCTAAAGAGTCCAGAGAATTGTACTGCCCTGGGTTTGTTCTGATCAGGTTGAAAAATCTATGACTAGTTTGCAAAAGTAGGTTATTAACATAATTGTGAATGTTTAAATAACGATTTGATTGACAGTATTGGTTCTTGAGGCAAAGTTGTTCAGTATGAGGAGATCTATCATAATTTATGCATATTATGTGGATGTTTTTAACCCCACCTGATTACAGAGATGGAGAATACCATTTACAGCCAATACAGGCATTTCACCATAGGAATACATGGTTTTCAAAGCTTTTTAACAGTTATAGCGCCACCTATGGTCCGATCTCCATGAAACTTTGCATGCTTTTTCAACATGTTATGTTACATATACATAATAATTTTCGTGAAGTTTTGAGTTTTCCTTTAGGATTTATATGCTTTTGAGTGTATTTTGCTACGCCCCTCTTCTAAATGACCCTGTTATAGGCATTCAAATGCAAAAGTTCAACTTTTTTTTGATAATTATTGATCTAGAGAGTCCAGAGAATTGTCCTAGACTGGTTTGTTTCCGATCAGGCAAAAATCCAGAGACTAGTTCGCAAAAGTAGGTTTTAAACATAATCGCAAATATTTAATGAACGATTTGATTGACAGCAATGCTTTTAGAGGAAAAGTTGTTCAGTATGAGGAGCCCTATCATATGATGTGTATATTTGGTTGATGTGTGCAACACCACGTGATTACAGAGCCAAAAAACTCGTTAGCGCCAACTAGTGGCCGATTTCTTTCAAAATTCTTACAGACCTCTAAGTCCATGAGTCAAACATGCCCACCGAGTTTCATTCCGATCAGCCTCCGTTAACCTTGTCTTAGAGTTGCTCAAACTTCATTGGCCAATAGCAGCCATGTTTTTTGAGATACGCCAATGTCCTCATATACATATATGGTACCTTGGACCAAGACACTGCATACCAATTTTCAAGTCAATCGGACTAGCGGTCGGGTCGTTATAGCCATTTTCATGTTTTTTTCGTGTTATAGCGCCACCAAGTGTTCAATCGTCGCGATTCTTTTATCGTGACCCAAGACTCAGTCCATACACATGTGTACCAAGTTTGGTAAAGATATCTCATTTTGTTCTTGAGTTATAGCCATTTTAGTAAAATAGGCTCCTCCCACAACGTTCGTTTTCCGCCCCTTAGCGATCGTGAATAGAAATTTCAACTTTTTTTCGATAATTATTGATATTCATACTCCAGAGAACATTTCTGCACTGGTTTGGTTCCGATCGGGCAAAAATCCAGGGACTAGTTCGCAAAAGTAGTTTTTTAACAAAATTCAAAATGGCGGAAAATCTATAATGGCGGAAATGAAATCGGAGATATACATTTTTTACGTCAGGTATTCAGCTTTCCAATGATATAAGACACTTGAGTCTACGACATACGGTTTAGGAGTTATGAGCAGTTTTGCGCAATTGATTGCTATAGCGCCACCTATAGGCCAATCTGGCTCATAATTTGATAACCTCTCCTCGATTTTTGTACTACCATCTGACAAAGTTTCAAAGCTCCAGCTTCTACGGTTTGGGCTGCACGATGCGTTTTAGCGGAGAATAATACTAATAATAATAATAATTAAAGCTGCAAGCAGCATTTAGCGGGGTTCAAGCATTTAAGGCCTTTAAGCACACAAGCATCAAAATACATTAAGTTTTATTTAGCAAGATTTTAAACACTGAAATAATAGATGGAAAACTCAAATTACAGGCAATATAGGCAATTTACCATAGGAAACATATGGTTTTTAACAGTTATAGCGCCACCTATGGTCCGATCTCTATAAAGCTTTGTATGCTTGTTAAGGATCTAATGTCACACATGCCCACCAATTTTCCTGAAGTTTTGAGTTTTTCTTTAAGATTTATAGGCTATTGAGTGTGTTTTGCTATGTCCCTCTTCTAAATCACCCTGCTATAGCCATTCAAATGCAAAAGTTGAACTTTTTTTTGATAATTAATGATCTAGAGAGTCTAGAGAATTGTCCTAGACTGGTTTGGGTCCGATCGGGCAAAAAACCAGGGACTAGTTTGCAAAAGTAGGTTTTTAACATAATTGCAAATATTTAATGAACAATTTGATTGATAGCAATGGTTCTAGAGGCAAAGTTGTTCAATATGAGGAGATCTATCAAATGATATGCATATTTTGTGGATGTGTGCAACACCACGTGATTACAGAGCCATACAACTCGTTAGCGCCAACTAGTGGCTGATTTCTTTCAAAATTCTTATAGACCTCTAGGGCCATGAGTCAAACATGCCCATTGAGTTTCGTTCTGATCGGCCTCTGTTAACCTTGTCTAATAGGTGCTCAAATTTAATTGGCTGTGGCGGCCATGTTTTTTGAGATACGCCAATGTCCTTATAGACATACATGGGACCTTGGACCAAGACACTGCATACCAATTTCCAAGTCAATCGGACTAGCGGTCGGGTGGTTATAGCCCTTTTCCTGTTTTTTTCGTGTTATAGCGCCACCAAGTGTTCAATCGTCGCGATTTTTATATCGAGACCGAGGAATGAGCCCATAAACATGTGTACCAAGTTTGGTGAAGATATCTTATTTTGTTCTTGAGTTATAGCCATTTTAGTAAAATAGGCTCCACCCACAACATTCGTTTTCCACCCCTTAGCAACCGTGAATATAAATTTCGACGTTTTTTTGATAATTATTGATAATCTGACTCCAGAGAACATTTTGACACTGGTTTGGTTCCGATCCGGCAAAAAACCTAGGACTAGTTTGCAAAAGTAGTTTTTTGACAAAATGCAAAATGGCGGAAAATCTATCATGGCGGAAATGAAATCGGAGATATACGTTTTGTTCGTCATGGACTCACCTTTCCAATGATATAAGACACTTGAGTCTACGACATACGGTTTAGGAGTTATGAGCCATTTCGCGCTTTTGATTGCTGTAGCGCCACCTATTGGCCAATCGGGTTCATTCTCTGACAACATTAGCCTCGATTTTTGTACTACCATCTGATAAAGTTTCAAGTCCCTAGCATTTACGCTTTGGGCTGCACGATCACAGTTTAAATATGATTGAACAATATTAGTTTAGAGGATAAGCCAATGAGTGGTCTTCTGCTGCCATCTGGTGGCAATTTTAGGTAATACGCCATAATATATTTGAAATAAATAAATTAGACAAAATGTGATTGTAAATATTGTAATAGTGACTTTATAATGTCTAAATAGGAATTATAGAACATGATAAGTAAATAGTATGACAAAATGACAATTTAAGCCCAGCAGGTGGCAGCAGAGAACCACTCATTGGCTCATTTTCATTTTAAATGTCTGTTTTTCATTTAATGGGCACATTTTCAAAGTTAATGTCTTCAAACGTGCTTAACTCACATGCACATTTTGTTGGAGATATAGATATTTGAAATAAATGATGGGTAACAAACAGCTTATTCCAGGTTTTCCCCTTTAAAACATATTTTCAGGTATTATTTTAATTGTAATTTAATAATTATTGTAAAAACATTAATCAAATGAAAAAATTAATTGATAAACATTGACAAAATGTCATTTGCAACATTTATTATAATGATTTTATAAAGTTTAAATATGAATTTAAACTTTATGAACCAATGAGTGGTCTTCTGCTGCCATCTGGTGGCAATTTTAGGTAATACGTTTTTAACATAATTGTGAATAAATAAATAAATAACAATTTGATTGACAGTATTGGTTCTTGAGGCAAAGTTGTTCAGTATGAGGAGATCTATCATAATTTCTGCATACTATGTGGATGTTTTTTACCCCACCTGATTACAGAGATGGAAAATACCATTTACAGCCAATACAGGCAATTCACCATAGGGAATACATGGTTTTCAAAGCTTTTTAACAGTTATAGCGCCACCTATGGTCCGATCTCCATGAAACTTTGCATGCTTCTTCAGCATGTTATGTCACATATACATAACAATTTTCGTGAAGTTTTGAGTTTTCCTTTAGGATTTATAGGCTTTTGAGTGTATTTAGCTACGCCCCTCTTCTAAATGACCCTGTTATAGCCATCCAAATGCAAAAGTTCAACTTTTTTTCAATAATTATTGATCTAGAGAGTCCAGAGAATTGTCCTAGACTGGTTTGATTCTGATCGGGCAAAAATCCAGGGACTAGTTCGCAAAAGTAGGTTTTAAACATAATCACAAATATTTAATGAACAATTTGATTGACAGCAATAGTTCATGAGGCAAAGTTGTTCAGTATGAGGAGATCTATCAAATGATATGCATATTTCGGGGATGTGTGCAACACCACGTGATTACAGAGCCTCAAAACTCGTTAGCGCCAACTAGTGGCCGATTTCTTTCAAAATTCTTACAGACCTCTAAGACCATGAGCCAAACATGCCTATTGAGTTTCGTTCCGATCGGCCTCTGTTAACCTTGTCTAATAGGTGCTCAAATTTAATTGGCTGTGGCGGCCATGTTTTTTGAGATACGCCAATTTCCTCATAGACATATATGCTACCTTGGACCAAGACACTGCATACCAATTTTCAAGTCAATTGGACTAATGGTCAGGTGGTCATAGCCTTTTTCATGTTATTTTCATGTTATAGCGCCACCAAGTGGCCAATCGTCGCGTTTGTTTTATCGTGACCAAAGACTGAGCCCATACATATGTGTACCAAATTTGGTGAAGATATCTTATTTTGATCTAGAGTTATAGCCTTTTTAGTAAAATAGGCTCCGCCCTGAACATCAATTTTAAGCCCCCTAACAACCGTGAATCCAAATTATGTTTTTTTTTCAATGATTATTAATATTCAGACTCCAGAGAATATTTTGGCACTGGTTTGGTTCTGATCGGACAAAAAACCTAGGACAAGTTCGCAAAAGTAGTTTTTTGACAAAATTCAAAATGGCGGAAAAATTTGCATACCGGAAATGGAATCGGAGATATACGTTTTTTATGTCAGGTATTCAGCTTTCCAATGATATAAGACACTTGAGTCTACGACATACGGTTTAGGAGTTATGAGCAGTTTTGCGCAATTGATTGCTATAGCGCCACCTATAGGCCAATCGGGGTCATAATTTGATAACCTCTCCTCGATTTTTGTACTACCTATTGGCCAAGTTTCAAGTCTCTAGCCCTTACAGTTTGGTCTGCACGATGCGTTTTAGGTCTGAATAATAATAATAATAATTAAAGCTGCAAGCAGCATTTAGCGGGGTTCAAGCCTTTAAGGCCTTTAAGCACACAAGCATCAAAAGACATTAAGTTTTATTTAGCAAGATTTTAAACACTGAAATAATAGATGGAAAATACCATTTACAGTCAATACAGGCAATTTCCAATAGGAAATACGTGGTTTTAAAAGGTTTTAAACAGTTATAGCGCCACCCATGGTCTGATTTCCATAAAACTTTGCATGCTTGTTAAAGATGTGATCTCACATATGCATAACAATTTTCGTGAAGTTTTGAGTTTTCCCTTAGAATTTATAGGCTTTTGAGTGTATTTTGCCATGCCGCTTTTCTAAATTACCCTGTTATAGCCATTTAAATGCAAAAGTTAAACTTTTTTTCGATAATTATTGATCTAGAGAGTCCAGAGAATTATCCTAGACTAGTTTGGTTCCAATCGGGCAAAAATCCAGGGACTAGTTCGCAAAAGTAGGTTTTGAACATAAACGCAAATATTTAATGAACATATTAATTGACAGCAATAGTTCTAGAGGCAAAGTTGTTTGGTATGAGGAGTTCTATCAAATGATATGCATATTTCATGGATGTGTGCAACACCACGTGATTACAGAGCCGTAAAACTCGTTGGCGCCAACTAGTGGCTGATTTCTTTCAAACTTCTTACAGACCTCTAGGGCCATGAGTTAAACATGCCCACAGAGTTTCGTTCCGATCGGCCTCCGTTAACCTTGTCTAATAGGTGCTCAAATTTAATTGGCTGTGGCGGCCATGTTTTTTGACATACGCCAATGTCCTCATAGACATACATGGTACCTTGGACCAAGACACTGCATACCAATTTTCAAGTCAATCGGACTAGCGGTCGGGTGGTTATAGCCAATTTCATGTTTTTTTCATGTTATAGCGCCACCAAGTGTTCAATCGTCGGGATTTTTTTATCGTGACCAAAGACTCAGCCCATACACATGTGTACCAAGTTTGGTAAATATATCTCATTTTGTTCTTGAGTTAAAACCATTTTAGTAAAATAGGCTCCTCCCACAACATTCGTTTTCCGCCCCTTAGCAACCGTGAATCGAAATTTCAACTTTTTTTCGATAATTATTGATATTCAGACTCCAGAGAACATTTCTGCACTGGTTTGGTTCCGATCGGTCTAAAATCCAGGGACTAGTTCGCAAAAGTAGTTTTTTGACAAAATTCAAAATGGCGGAAAATCCATCATGGCGGAAATAAAATCGGAGATATACGTTTTGTTTGTCATGGACTCACCTTTCCAATGATATAAGACACTTGAGTCTACGACATACGGTTTAGGAGTTATGAGCAGTTTCGCGCAATTGATTGCTATAGCGCCACCTATAGGCCAATCTGGCTCATAATTTGATAACCTCTCCTCGATTTTTGTACTACCATCTGACAAAGTTTCAAAGCTCCAGCACTTACGGTTTGGGCTGCACGATGCGTTTTATGGCAGAATAATAATAATAATAATAATAATTAAAGCTGCAAGCAGCATTTAGCGGGGTTCAAGCCTTTAAGGCCTTTAAGCACACAAGCATCAAAAGACATTACCTTTCATTTAGCAAGATTTTAAACACTGAAATAACAGATGGAAAAGTCCATTTACAGGCAATATTGGCAATTTACCATAGAAAACATATGGTTTTAAAAGGTTTTTAATAGTTATAGCGCCACCTATGGTCCGATCTCTATAAAACTTTGCATGCTTGTTAATGATGTTATGACACACATGCCCACCAATTTTCGTGAAGTTTTGAGTTTTCCCTTAGAATATATCAAATGATATGCATATTTCGTGGATGTGTGCAACACCACGTGATTACAGAGCCATAAAACTCATTAGCGCCAACTAGTGGCCGATTTTTTTCAAAATTCTTACCGACCTCTAGGGCCATGAGACTTGTCTAATAGGTGCTCAAATTTAATTGGCTGTGGCAGCCATGTTTTTTGAGATATGCCAATGTCCTCACAGACATACTTGGTACCTTGGACCAAGACACTGCATACCAATTTTCAAGTCAATCGGACTAGCGGTCGGGTGGTTAAAGCCATTTTCATGTTTTTTTACGTTATTGCGCCACCAAGAGTTAAATCATCGCGATTTTTTTTATTGTGACCAAAGACTCAGCCTATACACATGTCTACCAAGTTTGGTAAAGATATCTCATTTTGTTCTTGAGTTATAGCTTTTTTAGTAAATAGGCTCCGCCCTGAACGACTATTTTTACGCTCCTTAACAACCGTGAATATAAATTTCGACTTTTTTTTGATAATTATTCATAACCTGACTCCAGAGAACATTTTGTCACTGGTTTGGTTCCGATCGGGCAAAAAACCTAGGACTAGTTTGCAAAAGTAGTTTTTTGACAAAATTCAAAATGGCGGAAAATCTTTAATGGCGGAAATTAAATCGGAGATATACGTTTTGTTCGTCATGGACTCACCTTTCCAATGATATAAGACACTTGAGTCTACGTCATACGGTTTAGGAGTTATAAGCCATTTCGCGCTTTTGATTGCTGTAGCGCCACCTATTGTCCAATCGGGTTCATACTCTGACAACATTAGCCTCGATTTTTGTACTATCATCTGATGAAGTTTCAAGTCTCTAGCATTTACGCTTTGGTCTGCACGATCACAGTTTAAATATGATTGAACAATATTAGTTTAGAGGATAAGCCAATGAGTGGTCTTCTGCTGCCATCTGGTGGCAATTTTAGGTAATACGCCATAATATATTTGAGATAAATTAATTTGACAAAATGTGATTGTAAATATTGTAATAATGACTTTATAATGTCTAAATAGGAATTATAGAACATGATAAGTAAATAGTATGAAAAAATTACTATTTATGCCCAGCAGGTGGCAGCAGAGAACCACTCATTGGCTCATTTTCATTTTAAATGTCTGTTTTTCATTTAATGGGCACATTTTCCAAGTTAATGTCTTCAAACGTGCTTAACTCACATGCCCATTTTGTTGGTGATATAAATATTTGAAATAAATGATGGGTAACAAATAGCTTATTCCAGGTCATCCCCTTTAAAACATATTTTCAGGCATTATTTTAATTGTAATTTAATAATTATTGTAAAAACATTAATCAAATGAACAAATTAATTGATAAACATTGACAAAATGTCATTTTCAATGCTATTATAATGTTTTTTTAGAGTTTATATATATGCTTAGTGGACAGAATGAACCAATGAGTGGTCTTCTGCTGCCCTCTGCTGGACATTCTACTTATTAATAAAGTCTTTTCACAGTTGCTTTGCAATAAACACTATAAAATCAGTTATATATCAAATTGGTCTTCCATGTTAATTCCATTATGCATGCTTATACACACACACACACACACACACACACACACACACACACACACACACACACACACACACACACACACACACACACACACACACACACACACACACTTTTTTAATGCTATGGTCTATAATCATTTCACATAGCTCTTTGTAACTATTAATCAGATTATTAAAAATGTATTCAGAAACATAGGACTACACACACACAATTTGTTGTAGATACAGACATTTGAACTATATGATGTTGCAGTAAACAAAATGTTTCCTGCAAGTCTCCTTCAAGATTCACATTTCTCAATGTGACAATTATTGTCAATGGTAATAGCTAATAGATTAATTTTGACTAAATGTGATTGTAAATGTTAAAATTGTGATTTTTTTTAAAGTCTGAATATGACTTATAGATCAATATTAGAGTGTAGTACAATAAAATGAACAGCGGGGGGCAGCAAACGACCACTTATTGGCTTAATATACCATTATTTTCATAATTTTCAGCTTTTTAACTGTTATAGAGGCAAATATTGTCCTATCTGTCTGAAATTTTTCATGCTTGTTTAGAGGCATAGTACACATGTTCTGACTTCTTTTTAAGAATATCTGAGCATTCATTGAATAGATATAGGCATTTTGGGACACTTGGTCAAGGCCAGACACACACACACACACACACACACACACACACACTTTTTTAATGCTATGGTCTATAATCATTTAACATAGCTCTTTGTAACTATTAATCAGATTTTTAAAAATGTATTCAGAAACATAGGACTACACACACACATTTTGTTGTAGATACAGACATTTGAACTTTATGATGTTGCAGTAAACAAAATGTTTCCTGCCAGTCTCCTTCAAGATTCACATTTCTCAATGTGAAAATTGTCAATAGTAATACTTAATAGATTCATTTTAACTAAATGTGATTGCAAATGTTAAAATAGTGATTTATTTTAAGCTGAATATGACTTGTAGATCAATATTAGAGTGTAGTACACTGAAATGAACAGCGGGGGGCAGCAAACGACCACTTATTGCTTAATATACCATTATTTTCATAATTTTCAGCTTTTTAACTGTTATAGAGGCAAATACTGTCCTATCTGTCTGAAATTTTTCATGCTTGTTTAGAGGCATAGTACACATGTTCTGACTTGTTTTTAAAAATATCTGAGCATTCATTGAATAGATATAGGCATTTGGGGACACTTGGTCAAGGCCACATCATGAAATAACCCTGTTATAGCCATTCAGATGCAAAAGTTTAACTTTTTTTAAAAATAATTATTGCTCTAAAGAGTCCAGAGAATTGTACTGCACTGGTTTGGTTCTGATCAGGTTGAAAAATCTATGACTAGTTTGCAAAAGTAGGTTATTAACATAATTGTGAATGTTTAAATAACGATTTGATTGACAGTATTGGTTCTTGAGGCAAAGTTGTTCAGTATGAGGAGATCTATCATAATTTATGCATATTATGTGGATGTTTATAACCCCACCTGATTACAGAGATGGAAAATACCATTTACAGCCAATACAGGCATTTCACCATAGGATTACATGGTTTTCAAAGCTTTTTAACAGTTATAGCGCCACCTATGGTCCGATCTCCATGAAACTTTGCATGATTTTTCAGCATGTTATGTTACATATACATAACAATTTTCGTGAAGTTTTGAGTTTTCCTTTAGGATTTATAGGCTTTTGAGTGTATTTTGCTACGCCCCTCTTCTAAATGACCCTGTTATAGCCATCCAAAGGCAAAAGTTCAACTTTTTTTCGATAATTATTGATCTAGAGAGTCCAGAGAATTGTCCTATACTGGTTTGGTTCCGATCAGGCAAAAATCCAGGGACTAGTTCGCAAAAGTAGGTTTTAAACATAATTGCAAATATTTAATGAACGATTTGATTGACAGCAATGCTTCTAGAGGAAAAGTTGTTCAGTATGAGGAGCCCTATCATATGATGTGTATATTT
>NC_137116.1:26754594-26954594 GCF_949357685.1 Gobio gobio | reverse complement strand
TTGAACCCCTAATTAAAGCTGCAAGCAGCATTTAGCGGGGTTCAAGCCTTTAAGGCCTTTAAGCACACAAGCATCAAAAGACATTTAGTTTTATTTAGCAAGATTTTAAACACTGAAAAAATAGATGGAAAAGTCAATTTTCAGGCAATATAGGCAATTTACCATAGGAAACATTTGGTTTTAAAAGGTTTTTAACAGTTATAGCACCACCTATGGTCCGAGCTCTATAAAACTTTGCAAGCTTGTTAAGGATCTAATGACACATATGCCCACCAATTTTCGTGAAGTTTTGAGTTTTCCCTTAGAATATATCAAATGATATGCATATTTCGTGGATGTGTGCAACACCATGTGATTACAGAGCCATAAAACTCATTAGCGCCAACTAGTGGCCGATTTCTTTCAAAATTCTTACAGACCTCTAGGGCCATGAGACTTGTCTAATAGGTGCTCAAATTGAATTGGCTGTGGCAGCCATGTTTTTTAAGATACGCCAATGTCCTCATAGACATACTTGGTACCTTGGACCAAGACACTGCATACCAATTTTCAAGTCAATCGGACTAGCGGTCAGGTGGTTAAAGCCATTTTGATGTTTTTTCACGTTATTGTGCCACCAAGTGTTAAATCGTCGCGATTTTTTTATCGTGACCAAAGACTCAGCCTATACACATGTGTACCAAGTTTGGTGAAGATATCTCATTTTGTTCCTGAGTTATAGCCCTTTTAGTAAATAGGCTCCCCCCTGAACGATTATTTTTATGCTCCTTAACAACCGTGAATATAAATTACGACTTTTTTTGATAATTATTGATAATCTGACTCCAGAGAACATTTTGACACTGGTTTGGTTCCGATCCGGCAAAAAACCTAGGACTAGTTTGCAAAAGTAGTTTTTTGACAAAATTCAAAATGGCGGAAAATCTATCATGGCGGAAATGAAATCTGAGATATATGTTTTGTTCGTCATGAACTCACCTTTCCAATGATATAAGACACTTGAGTCTACAACATACGGTTTAGGAGTTATGAGCCATTTCGCGCTTTTGATTGCTGTAGCGCCACCTATTGGCCAATCGGGTTCATACTCTGACAACATTAGCCTCACTTTTTGTACTACCATCTGATAAAGTTTCAAGTTTCTAGCATTTACGCTTTGGTCTACACGATCACAGTTTAAATATGATTGAACAATATTAGTTTAGAGGATAAGCCAATGAGTGGTCTTCTGCTGCCATCTGGTGGCAATTTTAGGTAATACGCCATAATATATTTGAAATAAATTAATTTGACAAAATGTAATTGTAAATATTGTAATAGTGACTTTATAATGTCTAAATAGGAATTATAGAACATGATAAGTAAATAGTATGACAAAATGACCATTTAAGCCCAGCAGGTGGCAGCAGAGAACCACTCATTGGCTCATTTTCATTTTAAATGTCTGTTTTTCATTTAATGGGCACATTTTCCAAGTTAATGTCTTCAAACGTGCTTAACATGCACATTTTGTTGGAGATATAGATATTTGAAATAAATGATGGGTAACAAATAGCTTATTCCAGGTTTTCCCCTTTAAAACATATTTTCAGGCATTATTTTAATTGTAATTTAATAATTATTGTAAAAACATTAATCAAATGAACAAATTAATTGATAAACATTGACAAAATGTCATTTGCAACATTTATTATAATGATTTTATAAAGTTTAAATATGCTTAGTAAGCAGAATGAACCAATGAGTGGTCTTCTGCTGCCATCTGGTGGCAATTTTAGGTAATACGTTTTTAACATAATTGTGAATAAATAAATAAATAAATAACAATTTGATTGACAGTATTGGTTCTTGAGGCAAAGTTGTTCAGTATGAGGAGATCTACCATAATTTCTGCATATTATGTGGATGTTTTTTACCCCATCAGATTACAGAGATGGAAAATACCATTTACAGCCAATACATGCAATTCACCATAGGGAATCCATGGTTTTCAAAGCTTTTTAACAGTTATAGCGCCACCTATGGTCCGATCTCCATGAAACTTTGCATGCTTCTTCAGCATGTTATGTCACATATACATAACAATTTTCGTGAAGTTTTGAGTTTTCCTTTAGGATTTATAGGCTTTTGAGTGTATTTTGCTACGCCCCTCTTCTAAATGACCCTGTTATAGCCATCCAAATGCAAAAGTTCAACTTTTTTTCAATAATTATTGATCTATAGAGTCCAGAGAATTGTCCTAGACTGGTTTGATTTTGATCGGGCAAAAATCCAGGGACTAGTTCGCAAAAGTAGGTTTTAAACATAATCACAAATATTTAATGAACGATTTGATTGACAGCAATAGTTCATGAGGCAAAGTTGTTCAGTATGAGGAGATCTATCAAATGATATGCATATTTCGGGGATGTGTACATCACCACGTGATTACAGAGCCTCAAAACTCGTTAGCGCCAACTAGTGGCCGATTTCTTTCAAAATTCTTACAGACCTCTAAGACCATGAGTCAAACATGCCCATCGAGTTTCGTTCCGATCGGCCTCTGTTAACCTTGTCTAATAGGTGCTCAAATTTAATTGGCTGTGGCGGCCATGTTTTTTGAGATACGCCAATTTCCTCATAGACATATATGCTACCTTGGACCAAGACACTGCATACCAATTTTCAAGTCAATTGGACTAATGGTCAGGTGGTCATAGCCTTTTTCATGTTATTTTCATGTTATAGCGCCACCAAGTGGCCAATCGTCGCGATTGTTTTATCGTGACCAAAGACTGAGCCCATACATATGTGTACCAAATTTGGTGAAGATATCTTATTTTGATCTAGAGTTATAGCCTTTTTAGTAAAATAGGCTCCGCCCTGAACATCAATTTTAAGCCCCCTAACAACCGTGAATCCAAATTATGACTTTTTTTCAATGATTATTAATAGACAGACTCCAGAGAACATTTTGGCACTGGTTTGGTTCTGATCGGACAAAAAACCTAGGACTAGTTTGCAAAAGTAGTTTTTTGACAAAATTCAAAATGGCGGAAAAATTTGCATACCGGAAATGAAATCGGAGATATACGTTTTTTATGTCAAGTATTCAGCTTTCCAATGATATAAGACACTTGAGTCTACGACATACGGTTTAGGAGTTATGAGCAGTTTTGCGCAATTGATTGCTATAGCGCCACCTATGGGCCAATCGGGGTCATAATTTGATAACCTCTCCTCGATTTTTGTACTACCTATTGGCCAAGTTTCAAGTCTCTAGCCCTTACAGTTTGGTCTGCACGATGCGTTTTAGGTCTGAATAATAATAATAATAATAATAAAAATCAGCACAAATACAATAGGTGTTCAGCACTTCGTGCTTGAACCCCTAATTAAAGCTGCAAGCAGCATTTAGCGGGGTTCAAGCCTTTAAGGCCTTTAAGCACACAAGCATCAAAATACATTAAGTTTTATTTAGCAAGATTTTAAACACTGAAATAATAGATGGAAAACTCAAATTACAGGCAATATAGGCAATTTACCATAGGAAACATATGGTTTTTAACAGTTATAGCGCCACCTATGGTCCGATCTCTATAAAGCTTTGTATGCTTGTTAAGGATCTAATGTCACACATGCCCACCAATTTTCCTGAAGTTTTGAGTTTTCCTTTAAGATTTATAGGCTATTGAGTGTGTTTTGCTATGTCCCTCTTCTAAATCACCCTGCTATAGCCATTCAAATGCAAAAGTTGAACTTTTTTTTGATAATTAATGATCTAGAGAGTCTAGAGAATTGTCCTAGACTGGTTTGGGTCCGATCGGGCAAAAAACCAGGGACTAGTTTGCAAAAGTAGGTTTTTAACATAATTGCAAATATTTAATGAACATATTGATTGACAGCAATGGTTCTAGAGGCAAAGTTGTTCAATATGAGGAGATCTATCAAATGATATGCATATTTTGTGGATGTGTGCAACACCACGTGATTACAGAGCCATACAACTCGTTAGCGCCAACTAGTGGCTGATTTCTTTCAAAATTCTTATAGACCTCTAGGGCCATGAGTCAAACATGCCCATTGAGTTTCGTTCTGATCGGCCTCTGTTAACCTTGTCTAATAGGTGCTCAAATTTAATTGGCTGTGGCGGCCATGTTTTTTGAGATACGCCAATGTCCTTATAGACATACATGGGACCTTGGACCAAGACACTGCATACCAATTTCCAAGTCAATCGGACTAGCGGTCGGGTGGTTATAGCCCTTTTCCTGTTTTTTTCGTGTTATAGCGCCACCAAGTGTTCAATCGTCGCGATTTTTATATCGAGACCGAGGAATGAGCCCATAAACATGTGTACCAAGTTTGCTGAAGATATCTTATTTTGTTCTTGAGTTATAGCCATTTTAGTAAAATAGGCTCCACCCACAACATTCGTTTTCCACCCCTTAGCAACCGTGAATATAAATTTCGACGTTTTTTTGATAATTATTGATAATCTGACTCCAGAGAACATTTTGACACTGGTTTGGTTCCGATCCGGCAAAAAACCTAGGACTAGTTTGCAAAAGTAGTTTTTTGACAAAATGCAAAATGGCGGAAAATCTGTCATGGCGGAAATGAAATCGGAGATATACGTTTTGTTCGTCATGGACTCACCTTTCCAATGATATAAGACACTTGAGTCTACGACATACGGTTTAGGAGTTATGACCCATTTCGCGCTTTTGATTGCTGTAGCGCCACCTATTGGCCAATCGGGTTCATTCTCTGACAACATTAGCCTCGATTTTTGTACTACCATCTGATAAAGTTTCAAGTCCCTAGCATTTACGCTTTGGTCTGCACGATCACAGTTTAAATATGATTGAACAATATTAGTTTAGAGGATAAGCCAATGAGTGGTCTTCTGCTGCCATCTGGTGGCAATTTTAGGTAATACGCCATAATATATTTGAAATAAATAAATTAGACAAAATGTGATTGTAAATATTGTAATAGTGACTTTATAATGTCTAAATAGGAATTATAGAACATGATAAGTAAATAGTATGACAAAATGATAATTTAAGCCCAGCAGGTGGCAGCAGAGAACCACTCATTGGCTCATTTTCATTTTAAATGTCTGTTTTTCATTTAATGGGCACATTTTCCAAGTTAATGTCTTCAAACGTGCTTAACTCACATGCACATTTTGTTGGAGATATAGATATTTGAAATAAATGATGGGTAACAAACAGCTTATTCCAGGTTTTCCCCTTTAAAACATATTTTCAGGTATTATTTTAATTGTAATTTAATAATTATTGTAAAAACATTAATCAAATGAACAAATTAATTGATAAACATTGACAAAATGTCATTTGCAACATTTATTATAATGATTTTATAAAGTTTAAATATGAATTTAAACTTTATGAACCAATGAGTGGTCTTCTGCTGCCATCTGGTGGCAATTTTAGGTAATACGTTTTTAACATAATTGTGAATAATTAAATAAATAACAATTTGATTGACAGTATTGGTTCTTGAGGCAAAGTTGTTCAGTATGAGGAGATCTATCATAATTTCTGCATACTATGTGGATGTTTTTTACCCCACCTGATTACAGAGATGGAAAATACCATTTACAGCCAATACAGGCAATTCACCATAGGGAATACATGGTTTTCAAAGCTTTTTAACAGTTATAGCGCCACCTATGGTCCGATCTCCATGAAACTTTGCATGCTTCTTCAACATGTTATGTCACATATACATAACAATTTTCGTGAAGTTTTGAGTTTTCCTTTAGGATTTATAGGCTTTTGAGTGTATTTAGCTACGCCCCTCTTCTAAATTACCCTGTTATAGCCATCCAAATGCAAAAGTTCAACTTGTTTTCAATAATTATTGATCTAGAGAGTCCAGAGAATTGTCCTAGACTGGTTTGATTCTGATCGGGCAAAAATCCAGGGACTAGTTCGCAAAAGTAGGTTTTAAACATAATCACAAATATTTAATGAACAATTTGATTGACAGCAATAGTTCATGAGGCAAAGTTGTTCAGTATGAGGAGATCTATCAAATGATATGCATATTTCGGGGATGTGTGCAACACCACGTGATTACAGAGCCTCAAAACTCGTTAGCGCCAACTAGTGGCCGATTTCTTTCAAAATTCTTACAGACCTCTAAGACCATGAGTCAAACATGCCTATTGAGTTTCGTTCCGATCGGCCTCTGTTAACCTTGTCTAATAGGTGCTCAAATTTAATTGGCTGTGCCGGCCATGTTTTTTGAGATACGCCAATTTCCTCATAGACATATATGCTACCTTGGACCAAGACACTGCATACCAATTTTCAAGTCAATTGGACTAATGGTCAGGTGGTCATAGCCTTTTTCATGTTATTTTCATGTTATAGCGCCACCAAGTGGCCAATCGTCGCGATTGTTTTATCGTGACCAAAGACTGAGCCCATACATATGTGTACCAAATTTGGTGAAGATATCTTATTTTGATCTAGAGTTATAGCCTTTTTAGTAAAATAGGCTCCGCCCTGAACATCAATTTTAAGCCCCCTAACAACCGTGAATCCAAATTATGACTTTTTTTCAATGATTATTAATATTCAGACTCCAGAGAATATTTTGGCACTGGTTTGGTTCTGATCGGACAAAAAACCTAGGACTAGTTCGCAAAAGTAGTTTTTTAACAAAATTCAAAATGGCGGAAAAATTTGCATACCGGAAATGGAATCGGAGATATACGTTTTTTATGTCAGGTATTCAGCTTTCCAATGATATAAGACACTTGAGTCTACGACATACGGTTTAGGAGTTATGAGCAGTTTCGCGCAATTGATTATTATAGCGCCACCTATAGGCCAATCGGGGTCATAATTTGATAACCTCTCCTCGATTTTTGTACTACCTATTGGCCAAGTTTCAAGTCTCTAGCCCTTACAGTTTGGTCTGCACGATGCGTTTTAGGTCTGAATAATAATAATAATAATTAAAGCTGCAAGCAGCATTTAGCGGGGTTCAAGCCTTTAAGGCCTTTAAGCACACAAGCATCAAAAGACATTAAGTTTTATTTAGCAAGATTTTAAACACTGAAATAATAGATGGAAAATACCATTTACAGTCAATACAGGCAATTTCCAATAGGAAATACGTGGTTTTAAAAGGTTTTAAACAGTTATAGCGCCACCTATGGTCTGATTTCCATAAAACTTTGCATGCTTGTTAAAGATGTGATCTCACATATGCACAACAATTTTCGTGAAGTTTTGAGTTCTCCCTTAGAATTTATAGGCTTTTGAGTGTATTTTGCCATGCCGCTTTTCTAAATTACCCTGTTATAGCCATTTAAATGCAAAAGTTAAACTTTTTTTCGATAATTATTGATCTAGAGAGTCCAGAGATTTATCCTAGACTAGTTTGGTTCCAATCGGGCAAAAATCCAGGGACTAGTTTGCAAAAGTAGGTTTTGAACATAAACGCAAATATTTAATGAACATATTAATTGACAGCAATAGTTCTAGAGGCAAAGTTGTTTGGTATGAGGAGTTCTATCAAATGATATGCATATTTCATGGATATGTGCAACACCACGTGATTACAGAGCCGTAAAACTCGTTAGCGCCAACTAGTGGCCAATTTCTTTCAAACTTTTTACAGACCTCTAGGGCCATGAGTTAAACATGCCCACAGAGTTTCGTTCCGATCGGCCTCCGTTAACCTTGTCTAATAGGTGCTCAAATTTAATTGGCTGTGGTGGCCATGTTTTTTGACATACGCCAATGTCCTCATAGACATACATGGTACCTTGGACCAAGACACTGCATACCAATTTTCAAGTCAATCGGACTAGCGGTCGGGTGGTTATAGCCAATTTCATGTTTTTTTCATGTTATAGCGCCACCAAGTGTTCAATCGTCGGGATTTTTTTATCGTGACCAAAGACTCAGCCTATACACATGTGTACCAAGTTTGGTAAATATATCTCATTTTGTTCTTGAGTTATAGCCATTTTAGTAAAATAGGCTCCTCCCACAACATTCGTTTTCCGCCCCTTAGCAACCGTGAATCGAAATTTCAACATTTTTTCGATAATTATTAATATTCAGACTCCAGAAAACATTTCTGCACTGGTTTGGTTCCGATCGGTCTAAAATCCAGGGACTAGTTCGCAAAAGTAGTTTTTCGACAAAATTCAAAATGGCGGAAAATCCATCATGGCGGAAATGAAATCGGAGATATACGTTTTGTTTGTCATGGACTCACCTTTCCAATGATATAAGACACTTGAGTCTACGACATACGGTTTAGGAGTTATGAGCAGTTTCGCGCAATTGATTGCTATAGCGCCACCTATTGGCCAATCTGGCTCATAATTTGATAACCTCTCCTCGATTTTTGTACTACCATCTGACAAAGTTTCAACGCTCCAGCCCTTACGGTTTGGGCTGCACGATGCGTTTTAGCGGAGAATAATAATAATAATTAAAGCTGCAAGCAGCATTTAGCGGGGTTCAAGCCTTTAAGGCCTTTAAGCACACAAGCATCAAAAGACATTAAGTTTTATTTAGCAAGATTTTAAACACTGAAATAATAGATGGAAAATACCATTTACAGTCAATACAGGCAATTTCCAATAGGAAATACGTGGTTTTAAAAGGTTTTAAACAGTTATAGCGCCACCTATGGTCTGATTTCCATAAAACTTTGCATGCTTGTTAAAGATGTGATCTCACATATGCACAACAATTTTCGTGAAGTTTTGAGTTTTCCCTTAGAATTTATAGGCTTTTGAGTGTATTTTGCCATGCCGCTTTTCTAAATTACCCTGTTATAGCCATTTAAATGCAAAAGTTAAACTTTTTTTCGATAATTATTGATCTAGAGAGTCCAGAGAATTATCCTAGACTAGTTTGGTTCCAATCGGGCAAAAATCCAGGGACTAGTTTGCAAAAGTAGGTTTTGAACATAAACGCAAATATTTAATGAACATATTAATTGACAGCAATAGTTCTAGAGGCAAAGTTGTTTGGTATGAGGAGTTCTATCAAATGATATGCATATTTCATGGATATGTGCAACACCACGTGATTACAGAGCCATAAAACTCGTTAGCGCCAACTAGTGGCCAATTTCTTTCAAACTTCTTACAGACCTCTAGGGCCATGAGTTAAACATGCCCACAGAGTTTCGTTCCGATCGGCCTCCGTTAACCTTGTCTAATAGGTGCTCAAATTTAATTGGCTGTGGCGGCCATGTTTTTTGACATACGCCAATGTCCTCATAGACATACATGGTACCTTGGACCAAGACACTGCATACCAATTTTCAAGTCAATCGGACTAGCGGTCGGGTGGTTATAGCCAATTTCATGTTTTTTTCATGTTATAGCGCCACCAAGTGTTCAATCGTCGGGATTTTTTTACCGTGACCAAAGACTCAGCCTATACACATGTGTACCAAGTTTGGTAAATATATCTCATTTTGTTCTTGAGTTATAGCCATTTTAGTAAAATAGGCTCCTCCCACAACATTCGTTTTCCGCCCCTTAGCAACCGTGAATCGAAATTTCAACATTTTTTCGATAATTATTAATAATCAGACTCCAGAGAACATTTCTGCACTGGTTTGGTTCCGATCGGTCTAAAATCCAGGGACTAGTTCGCAAAAGTAGTTTTTCGACAAAATTCAAAATGGCGGAAAATCCATCATGGCGGAAATGAAATCGGAGATATACGTTTTGTTTGTCATGGACTCACCTTTCCAATGATATAAGACACTTGAGTCTACGACATACGGTTTAGGAGTTATGAGCAGTTTCGCGCAATTGATTGCTATAGCGCCACCTATTGGCCAATCTGGCTCATAATTTGATAACCTCTCCTCGATTTTTGTACTACCATCTGACAAAGTTTCAACGCTCCAGCCCTTACGGTTTGGGCTGCACGATGCGTTTTAGCGGAGAATAATAATAATAATAATAATAATAATAATAATAATTAAAGCTGCAAGCAGCATTTAGCGGGGTTCAAGCCTTTAAGGCCTTTAAGCACACAAGCATCAAAAGATGTTAAGTTTTATTTAGCAAGATTTTAAACACTGAAATAATAGATGGAAAATTCAATTTACAGGCAATTCACCATAGGAAACATGGTTTTAAAAGGTTTTTAACAGTTATAGCGCCACCTATGGTCCGATCTCTATAAAACGTTTAATGCTTGTTAAGGATCTAATCTCACACATGGCCACCAATTTTCGTGAAGTTTTGAGCTTTCCCTTAGAATTTATAGGCTTTTGAGGGTTTTTTGCCACGCCTCTTTTCGAAATGACCCTGTTATAGCCATCCAAATGCAAAAGTTAAACTTTTTTTGATAATTATTGATCTAGAGAGTCCAGAGAATTGTCCTAGACTGGTTTGGTTCCGATCGGGCAAAAAAACAGGGACTTATTTGCAAAAGTAGGTTTTTAACATAATCACAAATATTTAATGAACGATTTGATTGACAGCAATGTTTCTAGAGACAAAGTTGTTCAGTATGAGGAGATCTATCAAATTATATCAATATTGTGAGAATATGTGAAACATCACGTGATTACAGAGCCATAAAACTAATTGGCGCCTACTAGTGGCCAAATTCTTAAAAAATTATTACAGACCTCTAGGACCCTGAGTCAAACATGCTCGCCAACTTTTGTTCCGATCGGCCTCTGTTAACCTTGTCTAATAAGTGCTCACATTTCATTGGCCAATGGCGGCCATGTTTTTTGAGCTACGCCAATTTCCTTTATAGACATGCGTGGTACCTTGGACCAAGACACTGCATACCAACTTTCAAGTCAATCGGACTGACAGTCGGGTGGTTATAGCCCTTTTCATGTTTTTTTATGTTATAGCGCCACCAAGTGTTCAATCCTCACAATTCTTTTTACCTTGACCAAAGACTCATCCCATACACAAGTGTACCAAGTTTGGTGAAGATATCTCATTTCGTTCCTGAGTTATAGCCCTTTTAGTAAAATAGGCTCTGAAACAGGCTTCAAACCAGTTGTTCCATTATGCATGGTTACACACACACACACACACACACACACACACACACACACACACACACACACACACAATATTTTTGAGATATGTTATTGTGAAAATATCTTTTAATGGTCTATGAGCATGTCACATTTTTTTGTGAAATGCACCACGTTCTAGTATTATTTACTATGATTAACCATGTATCTATAACCATAGATCAATATTAGAGTGTAGTACAATAAAATGAACAGCGGGGGGCAGCAAAAGACCACATATTGGTCATTATTTTCATATGAACTCTGTCATTTTCACCTTTTTAACTGTTATAGAGGCAAATATTGTCCTATCTGTCTGAAAATTGTCATGCTTGTTTGGAGGCATATTACACATGTTCTGACTTGTTTTTAAGAATATCTGAGCATTCATTGAATAGATATAGGCATTTGGGGACACTTGGTCAAGGCCAGACACACACACACTTTTTTAATGCTATGGTCTATAATCATTTCACATAGCTCTTTGTAACTATTAATCAGATTTTTAAAAATGTATTCAGAAACATAGGACTACACACACACATTTTGTTGTAGTTACAGACATTTGAACTTTATGATGTTGCAGTAAACAAAATGTTTCCTGCAAGTCTCCTTCAAGATTCACATTTCTCAATGTGACAACTGTCAATAGTAATACTTAATAGATTAATTTTAACTAAATGTGATAGCAAATGTTAAAATAGTGATTTATTTAAAGCTGAAAATGACTTGTATATCAATATTAGAGTGTAGTACAATAAAATGAACAGCGGGGGGCAGCAAACGACCACTTATTGGCTTAATATACCATTATTTTCATAATTTTCAGCTTTTTAACTGTTATAGAGGCAAATATGGTCCTATCTGTCTGAAAATTTTCATGCTTGTTTAGAGGCATAGTACACATGTTCACATGTTCATGTTAAGAATATCTGAGCATTCATTGAATAGATATAGGCATTTGGGGACACTTGGTCAAGGCCACATCTTGAAATAACCCAGTTATAGCCATTCAGATGCAAAAGTTTAACTTTTTTTTAAAATAATTATTGCTCTAAAGAGTCCAGAGAATTGTACTGCCCTGGGTTGGTTCTGATCAGGTTGAAAAATCTATGACTAGTTTGCAAAAGTAGGTTATTAACATAATTGTGAATGTTTAAATAACGATTTGATTGACAGTATTGGTTCTTGAGGCAAAGTTGTTCAGTATGAGGAGATCTATCATAATTTATGCATATTATGTGGATGTTTTTAACCCCACCTGATTACAGAGATGGAGAATACCATTTACAGCCAATACAGGCATTTCACCATAGGAATACATGGTTTTCAAAGCTTTTTAACAGTTATAGCGCCACCTATGGTCCGATCTCCATGAAACTTTGCATGCTTTTTCAGCATGTTATGTTACATATACATAATAATTTTCGTGAAGTTTTGAGTTTTCCTTTAGGATTTATATGCTTTTGAGTGTATTTTGCTACGCCCCTCTTCTAAATGACCCTGTTATAGGCATTCAAATGCAAAAGTTCAACTTTTTTTTTATAATTATTGATCTAGAGAGTCCAGAGAATTGTCCTAGACTGGTTTGTTTCCGATCAGGCAAAAATCCAGAGACTAGTTCGCAAAAGTAGGTTTTAAACATAATCGCAAATATTTAATGAACGATTTGATTGACAGCAATGCTTTTAGAGGAAAAGTTGTTCAGTATGAGGAGCCCTATCATATGATGTGTATATTTGGTTGATGTGTGCAACACCACGTGATTACAGAGCCAAAAAACTCGTTAGCGCCAACTAGTGGCCGATTTCTTTCAAAATTCTTACAGACCTCTAAGTCCATGAGTCAAACATGCCCACCGAGTTTCATTCCGATCAGCCTCCGATAACCTTGTCTTAGAGGTGCTCAAACTTCATTGGCCAATAGCAGCCATGTTTTTTGAGATACGCCAATGTCCTCATAGACATATATGGTACCTTGGACCAAGACACTGCATACCAATTTTCAAGTCAATCGGACTAGCGGTCGGGTCGTTATAGCCATTTTCATGTTTTTTTCGTGTTATAGCGCCACCAAGTGTTCAATCGTCGCGATTATTTTATCGTGACCCAAGACTCAGTCCATACACATGTGTACAAAGTTTGGTAAAGATATCTCATTTTGTTCTTGAGTTATAGCCATTTTAGTAAAATAGGCTCCTCCCACAACGTTCGTTTTCCGCCCCTTAGCGATCGTGAATAGAAATTTCAATTTTTTTTCGATAATTATTGATATTCATACTCCAGAGAACATTTCTGCACTGGTTTGGTTCCGATCGGGCAAAAATCCAGGGACTAGTTCGCAAAAGTAGTTTTTTGACAAAATTCAAAATGGCGGAAAATCTATAATGGCGGAAATGAAATCGGAGATATACATTTTTTACGTCAGGTATTCAGCTTTCCAATGATATAAGACACTTGAGTCTACGACATACGGTTTAGGAGTTATGAGCAGTTTTGCGCAATTGATTGCTATAGCGCCACCTATAGGCCAATCTGGCTCATAATTTGATAACCTCTCCTCGATTTTTGTACTACCATCTGACAAAGTTTCAACGCTCCAGCCCTTACGGTTTGGGCTGCACGATGCGTTTTAGCGGAGAATAATAATAATAATAATAATAATAATAAAAATTAAAGCTGCAAGCAGCATTTAGCGGGGTTCAAGCCTTTAAGGCCTTTAAGCACACAAGCATCAAAAGACATTAAGTTTTATTTAGCAAGATTTTAAACGCTGAAATAATAGATGGAAAATTCAATTTACAGGCAATTCACCATAGGAAACATGGTTTTAAAAGGTTTTTAACAGTTATAGCGCCACCTATGGTCCGATCTCTATAAAACGTTTAATTCTTGTTAAGGATCTAATCTCACACATGGCCACCAATTTTCGTGAAGTTTTGAGCTTTCCCTTAGAATTTATAGGCTTTTGAGGGTTTTTTGCCACGCCTCTTTTCGAAATGACCCTGTTATAGCCATCCAAATGCAAAAGTTAAACTTTTTTTGATAATTATTGATCTAGAGAGTCCAGAGAATTGTCCTAGACTGGTTTGGTTCCGATCGGGCAAAAAAACAGGGACTTATTTGCAAAAGTAGGTTTTTAACATAATCACAAATATTTAATGAACGATTTGATTGACAGCAATGCTTCTAGAGACAAAGTTGTTCAGTATGAGGAGATCTATCAAATTATATCAATATTGTGAGAATATGTGAAACATCACGTGATTACAGAGCCATAAAACTAATTGGCGCCTACTAGTGGCCAAATTCTTAAAAAATTATTACAGACCTCTAGGACCCTGAGTCAAACATGCTCGCCAACTTTTGTTCCGATCGGCCTCTGTTAACCTTGTCTAATAAGTGCTCACATTTCATTGGCCAATGGCGGCCATGTTTTTTGAGCTACGCCAATTTCCTTTATAGACATGCGTGGTACCTTGGACCAAGACACTGCATACCAACTTTCAAGTCAATCGGACTGGCAGTCGGGTGGTTATAGCCCTTTTCATGTTTTTTTATGTTATAGCCCCACCAAGTGTTCAATCCTCACAATTCTTTTTACCTTGACCAAAGACTCATCCCATACACAAGTGTACCAAGTTTGGTGAAGATATCTCATTTCGTTCCTGAGTTATAGCCCTTTTAGTAAAATAGGCTCTGAAACAGGCTTCAAACCAGTTGTTCCATTATGCATGGTTACACACACACACACACACACACACACACACACACAATATTTTTGAGATATGTTATTGTGAAAATATCTTTTAATGGTCTATGAGCATGTCACATTTTTTTGTGAAATGCACCACGTTCTAGTATTATTTACTATGATTAACCATGTATCTATAACCATAGATCAATATTAGAGTGTAGTACAATAAAATGAACAGCGGGGGTCAGCAAAAGACCACATATTGGTCATTATTTTCATATGAACTCTGTCATTTTCACCTTTTTAACTGTTATAGAGGCAAATATTGTCCTATCTGTCTGAAAATTGTCATGCTTGTTTGGAGGCATATTACACATGTTCTGACTTGTTTTTAAGAATATCTGAGCATTCATTGAATAGATATAGGCATTTGGGGACACTTGGTCAAGGCCAGACACACACACACACTTTTTTAATGCTATGGTCTATAATCATTTCACATAGCTCTTTGTAACTATTAATCAGATTTTTAAAAATGTATTCAGAAACATAGGACTACACACACACATTTTGTTGTAGTTACAGACATTTGAACTTTATGATGTTGCAGTAAACAAAATGTTTCCTGCAAGTCTCCTTCAAGATTCACATTTCTCAATGTGACAATTGTCAATAGTAATACTTAATAGATTAATTTTAACTAAATGTGATAGCAAATGTTAAAATAGTGATTTATTTAAAGCTGAAAATGACTTGTATATCAATATTAGAGTGTAGTACAATAAAATGAACAGCGGGGGGCAGCAAACGACCACTTATTGGCTTAATATACCATTATTTTCATAATTTTCAGCTTTTTAACTGTTATAGAGGCAAATATGGTCCTATCTGTCTGAAAATTTTCATGCTTGTTTAGAGGCATAGTACACATATTCTGACTTTTTTTTAAGAATATCTGAGCATTCATTGAATAGATATAGGCATTTAGGGACACTTGGTCAAGGCCACATCTTGAAATAACCCAGTTATAGCCATTCAGATGCAAAAGTTTAACTTTTTTTAAAAATAATTATTGCTCTAAAGAGTCCAGAGAATTGTACTGCCCTGGGTTGGTTCTGATCAGGTTGAAAAATCTATGACTAGTTTGCAAAAGTAGGTTATTAACATAATTGTGAATGTTTAAATAACGATTTGATTGACAGTATTGGTTCTTGAGGCAAAGTTGTTCAGTATGAGGAGATCTATCATAATTTATGCATATTATGTGGATGTTTTTAACCCCACCTGATTACAGAGATGGAGAATACCATTTACAGCCAATACAGGCATTTCACCATAGGAATACATGGTTTTCAAAGCTTTTTAACAGTTATAGCGCCACCTATGGTCCGATCTCCATGAAACTTTGCATGCTTTTTCAGCATGTTATGTTACATATACATAATAATTTTCGTGAAGTTTTGAGTTTTCCTTTAGGATTTATATGCTTTTGAGTGTATTTTGCTACGCCCCTCTTCTAAATGACCCTGTTATAGGCATTCAAATGCAAAAGTTCAACTTTTTTTTGATAATTATTGATCTAGAGAGTCCAGAGAATTGTCCTAGACTGGTTTGTTTCCGATCAGACAAAAATCCAGAGACTAGTTCGCAAAAGTAGGTTTTAAACATAATCGCAAATATTTAATGAACGATTTGATTGACAGCAATGCTTTTAGAGGAAAAGTTGTTCAGTATGAGGAGCCCTATCATATGATGTGTATATTTGGTTGATGTGTGCAACACCACGTGATTACAGAGCCAAAAAACTCGTTAGCGCCAACTAGTGGCCGATTTCTTTCAAAATTTTTACAGACCTCTAAGTCCATGAGTCAAACATGCCCACCGAGTTTCATTCCGATCAGCCTCCGTTAACCTTGTCTTAGAGGTGCTCAAACTTCATTGGCCAATAGCAGCCATGTTTTTTGAGATACGCCAATGTCCTCATAGACATACATGGTACCTTGGACCAAGACACTGCATACCAATTTTCAAGTCAATCGGACTAGCGGTCGGGTCGTTATAGCCATTTTCATGTTTTTTTCGTGTTATAGCGCCACCAAGTGTTCAATCGTCGCGATTCTTTTATCGTGACCCAAGACTCAGTCCATACAAATGTGAACAAAGTTTGGTAAAGATATCTCATTTTGTTCTTGAGTTATAGTCATTTTAGTAAAATAGGCTCCTCCCACAACGTTCGTTTTCCGCCCCTTAGCGATCGTGAATAGAAATTTCAACTTTTTTTCAATAATTATTGATATTCAGACTCCAGAGAACATTTCTGCACTGGTTTGGTTCCGATCGGGCAAAAATCCAGGGACTAGTTCGCAAAAGTAGTTTTTTGACAAAATTCAAAATGGCGGAAAATCTATAATGGCGGAAATGAAATCGGAGATATACATTTTTTACGTCAGGTATTCAGCTTTCCAATGATATAAGACACTTGAGTCTACGACATACGGTTTAGGAGTTATGAGCAGTTTTGCGCAATTGATTGCTATAGCGCCACCTATAGGCCAATCTGGCTCATAATTTGATAACCTCTCCTCGATTTTTGTACTACCATCTGACAAAGTTTCAAAGCTCCAGCTTCTACGGTTTGGGCTGCATGATGCGTTTTAGCGGAGAATAATAATAATAATAATAATAATAATAAAAATCAATACAATTACAATAGGGTTTCAGCACTTCGTGCTTGAACCCCTAATTAAAGCTGCAAGCAGCATTTAGCGGGGTTCAAGCCTTTAAGGCCTTTAAGCACACAAGCATCAAAAGACATTACCTTTCATTTAGCAAGATTTTAAACACTGAAATAACAGATGGAAAAGTCCATTTACAGGCAATATTGGCAATTTACCATAGAAAACATATGGTTTTAAAAGGTTTTTAATAGTTATAGCGCCACCTATGGTCCGATCTCTATAAAACTTTGCATGCTTGTTAATGATGTTATGACACACATGCCCACCAATTTTCGTGAAGTTTTGAGTTTTCCCTTAGAATATATCAAACGATATGCATATTTCGTGGATGTGTGCAACACCACGTGATTACAGAGCCATAAAACTCATTAGCGCCAACTAGTGGCCGATTTTTTTCAAAATTCTTACCGACCTCTAGGGCCATGAGACTTGTCTAATAGGTGCTCAAATTTAATTGGCTGTGGCAGCCATGTTTTTTGAGATATGCCAATGTCCTCACAGACATACTTGGTACCTTGGACCAAGACACTGCATACCAATTTTCAAGTCAATCGGACTAGCGGTCGGGTGGTTAAAGCCATTTTCATGTTTTTTTATGTTATTGCGCCACCAAGAGTTAAATCGTCGCAATTTTTTTTATTGTGACCAAAGACTCAGCCTATACATATATCTACCAAGTTTGGTAAAGATATCTCATTTTGTTCTTGAGTTATAGCTTTTTTAGTAAATAGGCTCCGCCCTGAACGACTATTTTTACGCTCCTTAACAACCGTGAATATAAATTTCGACTTTTTTTTGATAATTATTCATAAACTGACTCCAGAGAACATTTTGTCACTGGTTTGGTTCCAATCGGGCAAAAAACCTAGGACTAGTTTGCAAAAGTAGTTTTTTGACAAAATTCAAAATGGCGGAAAATCTATCATGGCGGAAATTAAATCGGAGATATACGTTTTGTTCGTCATGGACTCACCTTTCCAATGATATAAGACACTTGAGTCTACGTCATACGGTTTAGGAGTTATAAGCCATTTCGCGCTTTTGATTGCTGTAGCGCCACCTATTGTCCAATCGGGTTCATACTCTGACAACATTAGCCTCGATTTTTGTACTATCATCTGATGAAGTTTCAAGTCTCTAGCATTTACGCTTTGGTCTGCACGATCACAGTTTAAATATGATTGAACAATATTAGTTTAGAGGATAAGCCAATGAGTGGTCTTCTGCTGCCATCTGGTGGCAATTTTAGGTAATACGCCATAATATATTTGAGATAAATTAATTTGACAAAATGTGATTGTAAATATTGTAATAATGACTTTATAATGTCTAAATATGAATTATAGAACATGATAAGTAAATAGTATGAAAAAATGACTATTTATGCCCAGCAGGTGGCAGCAGAGAACCACTCATTGGCTCATTTTCATTTTAAATGTCTGTTTTTCATTTAATGGGCACATTTTCCAAGTTAATGTCTTCAAACGTGCTTAACTCACATGCACATTTTGTTGGTGATATAAATATTTGAAATAAATGATGGGTAACAAATAGCTTATTCCAGGTCTTCCCCTTTAAAACATATTTTCAGGCATTATTTTAATTGTAATTTAATAATTATTGTAAAAACATTAATCAAATGAACAAATTAATTGATAAACATTGACAAAATGTCATTTTCAATGCTATTATAATGTTTTTTTAGAGTTTATATATATGCTTATTGGACAGAATGAACCAATGAGTGGTCTTCTGCTGCCCTCTGCTGGACATTCTACTTATTAATAAAGTCTTTTCACAGTTGCTTTGCAATAAACACTATAAAATCAGTTATATATCAAATTGGTCTTCCATGTTAATTCCATTATGCATGCTTATACACACACACACACACACACACACACACACACACACACACACACACACACACACACACACACACACACACACACACACACACACACACACACACACTTTTTTAATGCTATGGTCTATAATCATTTCACATAGCTCTTTGTAACTATTAATCAGATTATTAAAAATGTATTCAGAAACATAGGACTACACACACACAATTTGTTGTAGATACAGACATTTGAACTATATGATGTTGCAGTAAACAAAATGTTTCCTGCAAGTCTCCTTCAAGATTCACATTTCTCAATGTGACAATTATTGTCAATGGTAATAGCTAATAGATTAATTTTGACTAAATGTGATTGTAAATGTTAAAATTGTGATTTTTTTTAAAGTCTGAATATGACTTATAGATCAATATTAGAGTGTAGTACAATAAAAAGAACAGCGGGGGGCAGCAAACGACCACTTATTGGCTTAATATACCATTATTTTCATAATTTTCAGCTTTTTAACTGTTATAGAGGCAAATATTGTCCTATCTGTCTGAAATTTTTCATGCTTGTTTAGAGGCATAGTACACATGTTCTGACTTGTTTTTAAGAATATCTGAGCATTCATTGAATAGATATAGGCATTTTGGGACACTTGGTCAAGGCCAGACACACACACACACACACACACACACACACACACACTTTTTTAATGCTATGGTCTATAATCATTTAACATAGCTCTTTGTAACTATTAATCAGATTTTTAAAAATGTATTCAGAAACATAGGACTACACACACACATTTTGTTGTAGATACTGACATTTGAACTTTATGATGTTGCAGTAAACAAAATGTTTCCTGCCAGTCTCCTTCAAGATTCACATTTCTCAATGTGAAAATTGTCAATAGTAATACTTAATAGATTCATTTTAACTAAATGTGATTGCAAATGTTAAAATAGTGATTTATTTTAAGCTGAATATGACTTGTAGATCAATATTAGAGTGTAGTACACTAAAATGAACAGCGGGGGGCAGCAAACGACCACTTATTGCTTAATATACCATTATTTTCATAATTTTCAGCTTTTTAACTGTTATAGAGGCAAATATTGTCCTATCTGTCTGAAATTTTTCATGCTGGTTTAGAGGCATAGTACACATGTTCTGACTTGTTTTTAAGAATATCTGAGCATTCATTGAATAGATATAGGCATTTGGGGACACTTGGTCAAGGCCACATCATGAAATAACCCTGTTATAGCCATTCAGATGCAAAAGTTTAACTTTTTTTAAAAATAATTATTGCTCTAAAGAGTCCAGAGAATTGTACTGCACTGGTTTGGTTCTGATCAGGTTGAAAAATCTATGACTAGTTTGCAAAAGTAGGTTATTAACATAATTGTGAATGTTTAAATAACGATTTGATTGACAGTATTGGTTCTTGAGGCAAAGTTGTTCAGTATGAGGAGATCTATCATAATTTATGCATATTATGTGGATGTTTATAACCCCACCTGATTACAGAGATGGAGAATACCATTTACAGCCAATACAGGCATTTCACCATAGGAATACATGGTTTTCAAAGCTTTTTAACAGTTATAGCGCCACCTATGGTCCGATCTCCATGAAACTTTGCATGCTTTTTCAGCATGTTATGTTACATATACATAATAATTTTCGTGAAGTTTTGAGTTTTCCTTTAGGATTTATATTCTTTTGAGTGTATTTTGCTACGCCCCTCTTCTAAATGACCCTGTTATAGGCATTCAAATGCAAAAGTTCAACTTTTTTTTTGATAATTATTGATCTAGAGAGTCCAGAGAATTGTCCTAGACTGGTTTGTTTCCGATCAGGCAAAAATCCAGAGACTAGTTCGCAAAAGTAGGTTTTAAACATAATCGCAAATATTTAATGAACGATTTGATTGACAGCAATGCTTTTAGAGGAAAAGTTGTTCAGTATGAGGAGCCCTATCATATGATGTGTATATTTGGTTGATGTGTGCAACACCACGTGATTACAGAGCCAAAAAACTCGTTAGCGCCAACTAGTGGCCGATTTCTTTCAAAATTCTTACAGACCTCTAAGTCCATGAGTCAAACATGCCCACCGAGTTTCATTCCGATCAGCCTCCGTTAACCTTGTCTTAGAGGTGCTCAAATTTCATTGGCCAATAGCAGCCATGTTTTTTGAGATACGCCAATGTCCTCATAGACATATATGGTACCTTGGACCAAGACACTGCATACCAATTTTCAAGTCAATCGGACTAGCGGTCGGGTCGTTATAGCCATTTTCATGTTTTTTTCGTGTTATAGCGCCACCAAGTGTTCAATCGTCGCGATTCTTTTATCGTGACCCAAGACTCAGTCCATACACATGTGTACAAAGTTTGGTAAAGGTATCTCATTTTGTTCTTGAGTTATAGCCATTTTAGTAAAATAGGCTCCTCCCACAACGTTCGTTTTCCGCCCCTTAGCGATCGTGAATAGAAATTTCAACTTTTTTTCGATAATTATTGATATTCATACTCCAGAGAACATTTCTGCACTGGTTTGGTTCCGATCGGGCAAAAATCCAGGGACTAGTTCGCAAAAGTAGTTTTTTGACAAAATTCAAAATGGCGGAAAATCTATAATGGCGGAAATGAAATCGGAGATATACATTTTTTACGTCAGGTATTCAGCTTTCCAATGATATAAGACACTTGAGTCTACGACATACGGTTTAGGAGTTATGAGCAGTTTTGCGCAATTGATTGCTATAGCGCCACCTATAGGCCAATCTGGCTCATAATTTGATAACCTCTCCTCGATTTGTGTACTACCATCTGACAAAGTTTCAACGCTCCAGCCCTTACGGTTTGGGCTGCACGATGCGTTTTAGCGGAGAATAATAATAATAATTAAAGCTGCGAGCAGCATTTAGCGGGGTTCAAGCCTTTAAGGCCTTTAAGCACACAAGCATCAAAAGACATTACATTTTATTTAGCAAGATTTTAAACACTGAAATAATAGATGGAAAAGTCAATTTACAGGCAATTTACCATAGGAAACATGGTTTTAAAAGGTTTTTAACAGTTATAGCGCCACCTATGGTCCGATCTCTATAAAACGTTTAATGCTTGTTAAGGATCTAATGTTACATGTGCCCACCAATTTTCGTGAAGTTTTGAGCTTTCCCTTAGAATTTATAGGCTTTTGAGTGTTTTTTGCCACGCCTCTTTTCGAAATGACCCTGTTATAGCCATCCAAATGCAAAAGTTCAACTTTTTTTGATAATTATTGATCTAGAGAGTCCAGAGAATTGTCCTAGACTGGTTTGGTTCCGATCGGGCAAAAAAACAGGGACTTATTTGCAAAAGTAGGTTTTTTAACATAATCACAAATATTTAATGAACGATTTGATTGACAGCAATGTTTCTAGAGACAAAGTTGTTCAGTATGAGGAGATCTATCAAATTATATCAATATTGTGAGAATATGTGAAACATCACGTGATTACAGAGCCATAAAACTAATTGGCGCCTACTAGTGGCCAAATTCTTAAAAAATTATTACAGACCTCTAGGACCCTGAGTCAAACATGCTCGCCAACTTTTGTTCCGATCGGCCTCTGTTAACCTTGTCTAATAAGTGCTCACATTTCATTGGCCAATGGCGGCCATGTTTTTTGAGCTACGCCAATTTCCTTTATAGACATGCGTGGTACCTTGGACCAAGACACTGCATACCAACTTTCAAGTCAATCGGACTGGCAGTCGGGTGGTTATAGCCCTTTTCATGTTTTTTTATGTTATAGCGCCACCAAGTGTTCAATCCTCACAATTCTTTTTACCTTGACCAAAGACTCATCCCATACACAAGTGTACCAAGTTTGGTGAAGATATCTCATTTCGTTCCTGAGTTATAGCCCTTTTAGTAAAATAGGCTCTGAAACAGGCTTCAAACCAGTTGTTCCATTATGCATGGTTACACACACACACACACACACACACACACACACACACACACACACAATATTTTTGAGATATGTTATTGTGAAAATATCTTTTAATGGTCTATGAGCATGTCACATTTTTTTGTGAAATGCACCACGTTCTAGTATTATTTACTATGATTAACCATGTATCTATAACCATAGATCAATATTAGAGTGTAGTACAATAAAATGAACAGCGGGGGGCAGCAAAAGACCACATATTGGTCATTATTTTCATATGAACTCTGTCATTTTCACCTTTTTAACTGTTATAGAGGCAAATATTGTCCTATCTGTCTGAAAATTGTCATGCTTGTTTGGAGGCATATTACACATGTTCTGACTTGTTTTTAAGAATATCTGAGCATTCATTGAATAGATATAGGCATTTGGGGACACTTGGTCAAGGCCAGACACACACACACTTTTTTAATGCTATGGTCTATAATCATTTCACATAGCTCTTTGTAACTATTAATCAGATTTTTAAAAATGTATTCAGAAACATAGGACTACACACACACATTTTGTTGTAGTTACAGACATTTGAACTTTATGATGTTGCAGTAAACAAAATGTTTCCTGCAAGTCTCCTTCAAGATTCACATTTCTCAATGTGACAATTGTCAATAGTAATACTTAATAGATTCATTTTAACTAAATGTGATAGCAAATGTTAAAATAGTGATTTATTTAAAGCTGAAAATGACTTGTATATCAATATTAGAGTGTAGTACAATAAAATGAACAGCGGGGGGCAGCAAACGACCACTTATTGGCTTAATATACCATGATTTTCATAATTTTCAGCTTTTTAACTGTTATAGAGGCAAATATGGTCCTATCTGTCTGAAAATTTTCATGCTTGTTTAGAGGCATAGTACACATGTTCTGACTTGTTTTTAAGAATATCTGAGCATTCATTGAATAGATATAGGCATTTGGGGACACTTGGTCAAGGCCACATCTTGAAATAACCCAGTTATAGCCATTCAGATGCAAAAGTTTAACTTTTTTAAAAAATAATTATTGCTCTAAAGAGTCCAGAGAATTGTACTGCCCTGGGTTGGTTCTGATCAGGTTGAAAAATCTATGACTAGTTTGCAAAAGTAGGTTATTAACATAATTGTGAATGTTTAAATAACGATTTGATTGACAGTATTGGTTCTTGAGGCAAAGTTGTTCAGTATGAGGAGATCTATCATAATTTATGCATATTATGTGGATGTTTTTAACCCCACCTGATTACAGAGATGGAGAATACCATTTACAGCCAATACAGGCATTTCACCATAGGAATACATGGTTTTCAAAGCTTTTTAACAGTTATAGCGCCACCTATGGTCCGATCTCCATGAAACTTTGCATGCTTTTTCAGCATGTTATGTTACATATACATAATAATTTTCGTGAAGTTTTGAGTTTTCCTTTAGGATTTATATGCTTTTGAGTGTATTTTGCTACGCCCCTCTTCTAAATGACCCTGTTATAGGCATTCAAATGCAAAAGTTCAACTTTTTTTTGATAATTATTGATCTAGAGAGTCCAGAGAATTGTCCTAGACTGGTTTGTTTCCGATCAGGCAAAAATGCAGAGACTAGTTCGCAAAAGTAGGTTTTAAACATAATCGCAAATATTTAATGAACGATTTGATTGACAGCAATGCTTTTAGAGGAAAAGTTGTTCAGTATGAGGAGCCCTATCATATGATGTGTATATTTGGTTGATGTGTGCAACACCACGTGATTACAGAGCCAAAAAACTCGTTAGCGCCAACTAGTGGCCGATTTCTTTCAAAATTCTTACAGACCTCTAAGTCCATGAGTCAAACATGCCCACCGAGTTTCATTCCGATCAGCCTCCGTTAACCTTGTCTTAGAGGTGCTCAAACTTCATTGGCCAATAGCAGCCATGTTTTTTGAGATACGCCAATGTCCTCATAGACATATATGGTACCTTGGACCAAGACACTGCATACCAATTTTCAAGTCAATCGGACTAGCGGTCGGGTCGTTATAGCCATTTTCATGTTTTTTTTGTGTTATAGCGCCACCAAGAGTTCAATCGTCGCGATTCTTTTACCGTGACCCAAGACTCAGTCCATACACATTTGTACAAAGTTTGGTAAAGATATCTCATTTTGTTCTTGAGTTATAGCCATTTTAGTAAAATAGGCTCCTCCCACAACGTTCGTTTTCCGCCCCTTAGCGATCGTGAATAGAAATTTCAACTTTTTTTTGATAATTATTGATATTCATACTCCAGAGAACATTTCTGCACTGGTTTGGTTCCGATCGGGCAAAAATCCAGGGACTAGTTCGCAAAAGTAGTTTTTTGACAAAATTCAAAATGGCGGAAAATCTATAATGGCGGAAATGAAATCGGAGATATACATTTTTTACGTCAGGTATTCAGCTTTCCAATGATATAAGACACTTGAGTCTACGACATACGCTTTAGGAGTTATGAGCAGTTTTGCGCAATTGATTGCTATAGCGCCACCTATAGGCCAATCTGGCTCATAATTTGATAACCTCTCCTCGATTTTTGTACTACCATCTGACAAAGTTTCAAAGCTCCAGCTTCTACGGTTTGGGCTGCACGATGCGTTTTAGCGGAGAATAATAATAATAATAATAATAATAATAAAAATCAATACAATTACAATAGGGTTTCAGCACTTCGTGCTTGAACCCCTAATAATAATTAAAGCTGCAAGCAGCATTTAGCGGGGTTCAAGCCTTTAAGGCCTTTAAGCACACAAGCATCAAAATACATTAAGTTTTATTTAGCAAGATTTTAAACACTGAAATAATAGATGGAAAACTTAAATTACAGGCAATTTACCATAGGAAACATATGGTTTTTAACAGTTATAGCGCCACCTATGGTCCGATCTCTGTAAAGCTTTGCATGCTTGTTAAGGATCTAATGTCACACATGCCCACCAATTTTCGTGAAGTTTTGAGTTGTCCCTTAGAATTTATAGGCTTTTGAGTGTATTTTGCCACGTCTCTTTTCTAAATGACCCTGTTATAGCCATCCAAATGCAAAAGTTCAACTTTCTTTTGATAATTATTGATCGAGAGAGTCCAGAGAATTGTCCTAGACTGGTTTGGTTCCAATCGGGCAAAAAAACAGGGACTAGTTTGCAAAATTAGGTTTTTAACATAGTGGTGAATATTTAATGAACGATTTGATTGACAGCAATGATTCTAGAGGCAAAGTTGTTCAGTATGAGGAGATCTATCAAATGATATCAATATTGTGGGAATATGTGAAACATGACGTGATTACAGAGCCATAAAACTCGTTAGCGCCTGCTAGTGGCCAATTTCTTTAAATTCTTATAGACCTCTAGGGCCATGAGTCAAACATGCCCATCAAGTTTTGTTCCGATCGGCCTCCGTTAACCTTGTCTAATAGGTTCTCAAATTTCATTGGCCAATAGCGGCCATGTTTTTTGAGTTACACCATATTCCTCATAGACATGCATGGTACCTTGGACCAAGACACTGCATACCAACTTTCAAGTCAATCGGACTAGCAGTCGGGTGGTTATAGCCCTTTTCATGTTTCCTTCATGTTATAGCGCCACCAAGTGTTCAATCCTCACAATTATTTTTACTGTGACCAAAGACTGAGCCCATGCACATGTGTACAAAGTTTGGTGAAGATATCTCATTTCGTTCTTGAGTTATAGCCCTTTTAGTAAAATAGGCTCTGAAACAGGCTTCAAACCAGTTGTTCCATTATGCATGCTTACACACACACACACACACACACACACACACACACACACACACACACACACACACACACACACACACACACACACACACACACACACACACACACACACATTTTTTTTAATGCTATGGTCTATAATCATTTCACATAGATCTTTGTAACTATTAATCAGATTATTAAAAGTGTATTCAGAAACATTGGACTACACACAAATTATGTTGTAGATACAGACATTATAACTATATGATGTTGTAGTAAACATAACAAAATTCCTGCAAGTCTCCTTCAAGATTCACATTTCTCAATGTGACACAATTGTCAGTAGTAATACTTAATAGATTAATTTTGACTACATGTGATGTACGTTTTTAAATAGTGATTTTTTTAAAGTCTAAATATGACTTATAGATAAAAAATTTTGTGTGTAGTACAATAAAATGAACAGCGGGGGGCAGCAAACGACCACTTATTGGCTTATTATAACCAAGACTAAGCCCATACACATGTGTACCAAGTTTGGTGAAGATATCTCATTTTGTTCTTGAGTTATAGCCATTTTAGTAAAATAGGCTCCTCCCACAACATTCGTTTAACATATTAGTTTTGTTCATCATGGACTCACCTTTCTAATGATACAAGACACTTGAGTCTACGACATACGGTTTAGGAGTTATGAGCAGTTAAATATGACTTAGAGATCAATTATTTTGTGTGTAGTACAATAAAATGAACAGCGGGGGGCAGCAAACGACCACTTATTGGCTTAATATACCATTATTTTGATATGAACTCTGTAATTTTCACCTTTTTAACTGTTATAGAGGCAAATATTGTCCGATCTGTCTGAAATTTTTCATGCTTGTTAAGAGGCATAGGATACATGTACTGACTTGTTTTTAAGTAGATCTGAGCATTCATTGAATAGATATAGGCATTTGGAGACACTTGGTCAAGGCCACATCTTGAAATTACCCTGTTATAACCATTCAGATGCAAAAGTTTAACTTTTTTTTATAATTATTGCTCTAAAGAGTCCAGAGAATTGTACTGCACTGGTTTGGTTCTGATCAGGTCGAAAAATCTATTACTAGTTTGCAAAAAGAGGTTTTTAACATAATCGTTAATATTTAATGAACGATTTGATTGACAGTATTGGTTCTTGAGGCAAAGTTGTTTAGCATGAGGAGATCTATCATAATATATGCATATTATGTGGATGTTTTTAACCCCACCTGATTACAGAGATGGAAAATACCATTTACAGCCAATACAGGCAATTCATCATAGGGAATACATGGTTTTCAAAGCTTTTTAACAGTTATAGCGCCACCTATGGTCCAATCTCCATGAAACTTTGCACACTTCTTCAGCATGTTATGTCACATATACATAACAATTTTAGTGACGTTTTGAGTTTTCCATTAAGATTTATAGGCTATTGAGTGTATTTTGCTACATCCCTCTTCTAAATGACACTGTTATAGCCATCTAAATGCAAAAGTTGGACTTTTTTTTGATAATTATTGATCTAGAGAGTCCAAAGAATTGTCCTAGACTGGTTTGGTTCTGATCGGGCAAAAAACCAGGGACTAGTTCGCAAAAGTAGGTTTTTAACATAATTGCAAATATTTAATGAACGGTTTGATTGACAGCAATGCTTCTAGAGGCAAAGTTGTTCAGCATGAGGAGACCTATAATATGATGTGTATATTTGGTTGATGTGTGCAACACCACGTGATTAAAGAGCCATAAAACTCGTTAGCGCCAACTAGTGGCTGATTTCTTTCAAAATTCTTACAGACCTCTAGGGCCATGAGTCAAAGATGCCCACCAAGTTTCATTCCGATCGGCCTCCGTTAACCTTGTCTTAGAGGTGCTCAAACTTCATTAGCCGATAGCAGCCATGTTTTTTGAGATACGCCAATGTCCTCATAGACATATATGTTAGCTTGGACCAAGACACGGCATACCAATTTTCAAGTCAATCGGACTAGCGGTCGGGTGGTTATAGCCATTTTCATATTTTTTTGGTGTTATAGCGCCACCAAGTGGTCAATCGTCGCGATTTTTTTATCGTGACCAAAGACTTAGCCCACACACATGTGTACCAAGTTTGGTAAAGATATCTCATTTTGTTCTTGAGTTATAGCCATTTAAGTAAAATAGGCTCCTCCCACAACATTCGTTTTCCGCCCCTTTGCAACCTTGAAGTGAAATTTATACTTTTTTTCGATAATTATTGATATTCAGACTCCAGAGAACATTTCTGCACTGGTTTGGTTCCGATCGGGCAAAAATCCAGGGACTAGTTCGCAAAAGTAGTTTTTTGACAAAATTCAAAATGGCGGAAAATCTATTATGACGGAAATGAAATCGGAGATATACGTTTTTTTCGTCAGGGACTCACCTTTCCAATGATATAAGACACTTGAGTCTACGACATACGGTTTAGGAGTTATGAGCAGTTTCGCGCAATTGATTGCTATAGCGCCACCTATAGGCCAATCTGGCTCATAATTTGATAACCTCTCCTCGATTTTTGTACTACCATCTGACAAAGTTTCAAAGCTCCAGCACTTACGGTTTGGGCTGCACGATGCGTTTTACGGCAGAATAATAATAATAATAATAATAATAATAAAAATCAGCACAAATACAATAGGTGTTCAGCACTTCGTGCTTGAACCCCTAATAATAATAAAAATCAATACAATTACAATAGGGTTTCAGCACTTCGTGCTTGAACCCCTAACAATACAATTACAATAGGGTTTCAGCACTTCGTGCTTGAACCCCTAATTAAAGCTGCAAGCAGCATTTATCGGGGTTCAAGCAGTTAAGGCCTTTAAGCACACAAGCATCAAAAGACATTAAGTTTTATTTAGCAAGCATTTAACAACTGCCATCATAGATGAAAAAGTCAATTTACAGCCTATACAGGCAGTTTACCATAGGAAATATATGGTTTTAAAGCGTTTTTACAGTTATAGCACCTTTTGCCTGAGTCTTCTTATAGTCTTGCCTGATCTCCACCACTTTTATTAGTAGTACTCAAAGTGTGCCCATACTGTATATATGTGGAGGGAGTTTGATTGACAGGCGATCTGACTAATCATAATCCGCCATTTTGTCCAACAAAGCAGTCAGGAAAGTTAGTAGATTAACATAGGAGGAATTAAATTTGAAAAACAAAATGTACTGACGTCTTAGCACCTTAAAACAACATTCCTTTTATGTTCATTCATGTTTATTTTAATGATATAAATTAACTAGAAGGAAGAGATGATCGGTTCACAAGCAGCTTTAACTGAGCCTCGAGTCTACAGCAATCTATCAGACACATTAAAGAGTCACAAAATGGTATTTATTGTTTAAATGTCTCTAAAAATTGACTACATTTGAAAGGTGAGACTTTGTTTCATATCAAAAGTACTTGTCTGTCAGCACGCAGTCTTTTCTCTGATCCGCAATGTATTTTTCAATGCGCGAGAACTTGGTGTGGTGTGAGAGTGGCGTCGCTTGTCAGACATAGCAACAGTAACTAAAGTGGGCGGGTCTTTGCAAACGGTCATTGACAGTATGGACGGGGATTCGCCAGTCCCAATTCAGAACAAATTTCATCACAATCCATCATTGTTCGTTTCAAACATGTGAGAGCATCAAAATGATCTATGGGTGAAATTGATTGGATTTAATAAATTTTTTTGTCAGTTCCTATCATAATTTTAACATTTTGGCGTTATTGTTTAGCTATTTACCTATGTTTACAAATTTCCTTCGTTTTTTTGTTGTTGTCTCGATCAGACTAACAGCTTTGAAGATAACCACAATTTTTTAAAGCTCTAAATGACACTTACAAAAACCATAAGGCAAAACCTGGCATGTTTGGTATTGTTGGACTCGGCAAGGATTCTTAGGAGGTCACTCCTGTGAAAAAAAACACGGGCTTGAAACTTCTAAGGCTCCTTCAATGTTCTCATAGACTATCATGGCACCCTGGACAAAGACACTGCATGCCAATTTTCAGTAGACTAACGATTGGGTGCGCTTATAGCTATTTTCATGATTTCTTTCACTGTTATAGCGCCACCAAGTGGCCAATTGTCACGATTCTTTTCATGTCAACTCAGATTGAGCTTATGAACATGTGTCCCAAGTTTAGCAAAAATATCTCTTTCCGTTCACAAGTTATAAACATTTTATAGCGCCACCAAGTGTACAATTGTCATGATTTTTTTTCACATGACCTCAGAATGAGCTCATGAACATGTGTCCCAAGTTTTGCGAAAATATCCCTTTCCTTTCACAAGTTATAACCGTTTTATAGTGCCACCTAGTGGCCAATCGTTGCAATTTTTTTCAAGTGATCTCAGAATGAGCTCACGAAGATGTATCCCAAGTTTAGCAAAAAAATCTCTTTCCGTTCACAATTTATAACCATTTTAGTAAAAATTGCCCTGGTGCAATCAAAGATTTTGGTTCCCCTTATCGACCGTTAATTGAAATTTTGAATTTTTTGGATGATTATTGATTGTCCGACTCCAGAGAATAGTCTTGCAGTGGTTTGGTTCCAATCGGGCCAAAAACCTAGGAGAAGTCAGCAAAAATATGTTTTAAAAAAAAATGCAATTTACTCGAAATTGGCAATTGAAGGGCGAGAAAATCGGAGATAGCCATTTTGTCCGACTTGAGCCACGAATTCCAACGATATAAGACACTTGATCCTGGGACAATCGGTCTAAAAGTTATGAGCAATTTTGAACTTTTGGTTGCTGTAGCGCCACCTATGGGCCATTCGGGGTCATACTCTGATAGGTTGTCCCCAAGTTGAGGCCTACCATCTGGCCAGGTTTCAAGTCTCTAGGCTTTACGGTTTGGCCTGCACGATGCGTTTTACGAATCCTTACAATTACAATAGGGTTTCAGCATTTCATGCTTGAACCCCTAAAAAGAAGGAAGGCTTTTTGCCAGTTATAGCGCCACCTATGGTCCGATCTCCATGAAACTCTGCATGCTTCCTCACCATGTTCTGACACATATGGTCATCAATTTTGGTGAAGTTCTGAGTTTTCATTTGGGATTAATAGGCTTTTTAGTGTATTTTGCCACGCCCCTTTTGTAAATGACCCTGTTACAGCCACCCAAATGCCAAAGTTCAACTTTTTTTTGATAATTATTGATCTAAAGAGTCCAGAGAATTGTCCTAGACTGGTTCGGTTCCGATCGGGCGAAAAACCAGGGACTAGTTTGCAAAAGTAGCTTTTGGACAAAATTCGACATAGCAGAAACTTTTCCCTGCCTACATCAAAATCGGAGATAGCCATTTTGTCTGCCTTGAGCCAAGGATTCCAAGGATATAAGACACTTGATCCTGAGACAAACAGTCTAAGAGTTATGAGCAATTTTGAACTTTTGGTTGCTGTAGCGCCACCTATGGGCTATTCGGGGTCATACTCTGATAGGTTGTCCCCAAACTGAGGCCTACCATCTGGCCAGGTTTCATGTCTCTAGGCCTTACGGTTTGGCCTGCACGATGCGTTTTACGAATCCTTACAATTACCATAGGGTTTCAGCATTTCATGCTTGAACCCCTAATAAGAATGAAGGCTTTTTGCCAGTTATAGCGCCACCTATGGTCCGATCTCCATGAAACTCTGCATGATTCCTCACCATGTTCTGACACATATGGTCATCAATTTTGGTGAAGTTCTGAGTTTTCATTTGGGATGTATAGGCTTTTTAGTGTATTTTGCCACGCCCCTTTTCTAAATGACCCTGTTACAGCCACCCAAATGCCAAAGTTCCACTTTTTGTTTGATAATTATTGATCTAGAGAGTCCAGAGAATTGTCCTAGACTGGTTCGGTTCCGATCGGGCGAAAAACCAGGGACTAGTTTGCAAAAGTAGCTTTTGGACAAAATTCGACATAGCAGAAACTTTTCCCTGCCTACATCAAAATCGGAGATAGCCATTTTCTCTGCCTTGAGCCAAGGATTCCAACGATATAAGACACTTGATCCTGAGACAAACAGTCTAAGAGTTATGAGCAATTTTGAACTTTTGTTTGCTGTAGCGCCACCTATGGGCCATTCGGGGTCAAACTCTGATAGGTTGTCCCCAAGTTGAGGCCTACCATCTGGCCAGGTTTCAAGTCTCTAGGCCTTACGGTTTGGCCTGCACGATGCGTTTTACGAATCCCTACAATTACAATAGGGTTTCAGCATTTCATGCTTGAACCCCTAATAAGAATGAAGGCTTTTTGCCAGTTATAGCGCCACCTATGGTCCAATCTCCATGAAACTCTGCATGCTTCCTCACCATGTTCTGACACATATGCTCTTCGATTTTGGTGAAGTTCTGAGTTTTCATTTGGGATGTATAGGCTTTTTAGTGTATTTTGCCACGCCCCTTTTCTAAATGACCCTGTTACAGCCACCCAAATGCCAAAGTTCAACTTTTTTTCGATGATTATTGATCTAGAGCGTCCAGAGAATTGTCCTAGACTGGTTTGGTTCCGATCGGGCGAAAAACCAGGGACTAGTTTGCAAAAGTAGGTTTTGGACAAAATTCAACATAGCAGAACATTTTCCCTGCCTACATCCTAATCGGAGATAGCCATTTTGTCTGCCTTGAGCCAAGGATTCCAACGATATAAGACACTTGATCCTGGGACAAACAGTCTAAGAGTTATGAGCAATTTTGAACTTTTGTTTGCTGTAGCGCCACCTATGGGCCATTCGGGGTCATACTCTGATAGGTTGTCCCCAAACTGAGGCCTACCATCTGGCCAGGTTTCATGTCTCTAGGCCTTACGGTTTGGCCTGCACGATGCGTTTTACGAATCCCTACAATTACAATAGGGTTTCAGCATTTCATGCTTGAACCCCTAATAAGAATGAAGGCTTTTTGCCAGTTATAGCGCCACCTATGGTCCAATCTCCATGAAACTCTGCATGCTTCCTCACCATGTTCTGACACATATGCTCTTCGATTTTGGTGAAGTTCTGAGTTTTCATTTGGGATGTATAGGCTTTTTAGTGTATTTTGCCACGCCCCTTTTCTAAATGACCCTGTTACAGCCACCCAAATGCCAAAGTTCAACTTTTTTTCGATGATTATTGATCTAGAGCGTCCAGAGAATTGTCCTAGACTGGTTTGGTTCCGATCGGGCGAAAAACCAGGGACTAGTTTGCAAAAGTAGGTTTTGGACAAAATTCAACATAGCAGAACATTTTCCCTGCCTACATCCTAATCGGAGATAGCCATTTTGTCTGCCTTGAGCCAAGGATTCCAACGATATAAGACACTTGATCCTGGGACAAACAGTCTAAGAGTTATGAGCAATTTTGAACTTTTGTTTGCTGTAGCGCCACCTATGGGCCATTCGGGGTCAAACTCTGATAGGTTGTCCCCAAGTTGAGGCCTACCATCTGGCCAGGTTTCAAGTCTCTAGGCCTTACGGTTTGGCCTGCACGATGCGTTTTACGAATCCCTACAATTACAATAGGGTTTCAGCATTTCATGCTTGAACCCCTAATAAGAATGAAGGCTTTTTGCCAGTTATAGCGCCACCTATGGTCCAATCTCCATGAAACTCTGCATGCTTCCTCACCATGTTCTGACACATATGCTCTTCGATTTTGGTGAAGTTCTGAGTTTTCATTTGGGATGTATAGGCTTTTTAGTGTATTTTGCCACGCCCCTTTTGTAAATGACCCTGTTACAGCCACCCAAATGCCAAAGTTCAACTTTTTTTCAATGATTATTGATCTAGAGCGTCCAGAGAATTGTCCTAGACTGGTTTGGTTCCGATCGGGCGAAAAACCAGGGACTAGTTCGCAAAAGTAGGTTTTGGACGAAAATCAACATAGCAGAAAATGTTCCCTGCCTACATCAAAATCGGAGATAGCCATTTTGTCCGCCTTGAGCCAAGGATTCCAACGATATAAGACACTTGATCCTGGGACAAACAGTCTAAGAGTTATGAGCAATTTTGAACTTTTGTTTGCTGTAGCGCCACCTATGGGCCATTCGGGGTCAAACTCTGATAGGTTGTCCCCAAGTTGAGGCCTACCATCTGGCCAGGTTTCAAGTCTCTAGGCCTTACGGTTTGGCCTGCACGATGCGTTTTACGAATCCCTACAATTACAATAGGGTTTCAGCATTTCATGCTTGAACCCCTAATAAGAATGAAGGCTTTTTGCCAGTTATAGCGCCACCTATGGTCCAATCTCCATGAAACTCTGCATGCTTCCTCACCATGTTCTGACACATATGCTCTTCGATTTTGGTGAAGTTCTGAGTTTTCATTTGGGATGTATAGGCTTTTTAGTGTATTTTGCCACGCCCCTTTTCTAAATGACCCTGTTACAGCCACCCAAATGCCAAAGTTCAACTTTTTTTCGATGATTATTGATCTAGAGCGTCCAGAGAATTGTCCTAGACTGGTTTGGTTCCGATCGGGCGAAAAACCAGGGACTAGTTCGCAAAAGTAGGTTTTGGACAAAATTCAACATAGCAGAACATTTTCCCTGCCTACATCCAAATCGGAGATAGCCATTTTGTCTGCCTTGAGCCAAGGATTCCAACGATATAAGACACTTGATCCTGGGACAAACAGTCTAAGAGTTATGAGCAATTTTGAACTTTTGTTTGCTGTAGCGCCACCTATGGGCCATTCGGGGTCATACTCTGATAGGTTGTCCCCAAACTGAGGCCTACCATCTGGCCAGGTTTCATGTCTCTAGGCCTTACGGTTTGGCCTGCACGATGCGTTTTACGAATCCCTACAATTACAATAGGGTTTCAGCATTTCATGCTTGAACCCCTAATAATAATAATTAAAGCTGCAAGCAGCATTTAGCGGGGTTCAAGCCTTTAAGGCCTTTAAGCACACAAGCATCAAAAGACATTAAGTTTTATTTAGCAAGATTTTAAACGCTGAAATAATAGATGGAAAATTCAATTTACAGGCAATTCACCATAGGAAACATGGTTTTAAAAGGTTTTTAACAGTTATAGCGCCACCTATGGTCCGATCTCTATAAAACGTTTAATGCTTGTTAAGGATCTAATCTCACACATGGCCACCAATTTTCGTGAAGTTTTGAGCTTTCCCTTAGAATTTATAGGCTTTTGAGGGGTTTTTTGCCACGCCTCTTTTCGAAATGACCCTGTTATAGCCATCCAAATGCAAAAGTAAAACTTTTTTTGATAATTATTGATCTAGAGAGTCCAGAGAATTGTCCTAGACTGGTTTGGTTCCGATCGGGCAAAAAAACAGGGACTTATTTGCAAAAGTAGGTTTTTAACATAATCACAAATATTTAATGAACGATTTGATTGACAGCAATGTTTCTAGAGACAAAGTTGTTCAGTATGAGGAGATCTATCAAATTATATCAATATTGTGAGAATATGTGAAACATCACGTGATTACAGAGCCATAAAACTAATTGGCGCCTACTAGTGGCCAAATTCTTAAAAAATTATTACAGACCTCTAGGACCCTGAGTCAAACATGCTCGCCAACTTTTGTTCCGATCGGCCTCTGTTAACCTTGTCTAATAAGTGCTCACATTTCATTGGCCAATGGCGGCCATGTTTTTTGAGCTACGCCAATTTCCTTTATAGACATGCGTGGTACCTTGGACCAAGACACTGCATACCAACTTTCAAGTCAATCGGACTGGCAGTCGGGTGGTTATAGCCCTTTTCATGTTTTTTTATGTTATAGCGCCACCAAGTGTTCAATCCTCACAATTCTTTTTACCTTGACCAAAGACTCGACCCATACACAAGTGTACCAAGTTTGGTGAAGATATCTCATTTAGTTCCTGAGTTATAGCCCTTTTAGTAAAATAGGCTCTGAAACAGGCTTCAAACCAGTTGTTCCATTATGCATGGTTACACACACACACACACACACACACACACACACACAATATTTTTGAGATATGTTATTGTGAAAATATCTTTTAATGGTCTATGAGCATGTCACATTTTTTTGTGAAATGCACCACGTTCTAGTATTATTTACTATGATTAACCATGTATCTATAACCATAGATCAATATTAGAGTGTAGTACAATAAAATGAACAGCGGGGGGCAGCAAAAGACCACATATTGGTCATTATTTTCATATGAACTCTGTCATTTTCACCTTTTTAACTGTTATAGAGGCAAATATTGTCCTATCTGTCTGAAAATTGTCATGCTTGTTTGGAGGCATATTACACATGTTCTGACTTGTTTTTAAGAATATCTGAGCATTCATTGAATAGATATAGGCATTTGGGGACACTTGGTCAAGGCCAGACACACACACACTTTTTTAATGCTATGGTCTATAATCATTTCACATAGCTCTTTGTAACTATTAATCAGATTTTTAAAAATGTATTCAGAAACATAGGACTACACACACATTTTGTTGTAGTTACAGACATTTGAACTTTATGATGTTGCAGTAAACAAAATGTTTCCTGCAAGTCTCCTTCAAGATTCACATTTCTCAATGTGACAATTGTCAATAGTAATACTTAATAGATTAATTTTAACTAAATGTGATAGCAAATGTTAAAATAGTGATTTATTTAAAGCTGAAAATGACTTGTATATCAATATTAGAGTGTAGTACAATAAAATGAACAGCGGGGGGCAGCAAACGACCACTTATTGGCTTAATATACCATTATTTTCATAATTTTCAGCTTTTTAACTGTTATAGAGGCAAATATGGTCCTATCTGTCTGAAAATTTTCATGCTTGTTTAGAGGCATAGTACACATGTTCTGACTTGTTTTTAAGAATATCTGAGCATTCATTGAATAGATATAGGCATTTGGGGACACTTGGTCAAGGCCACATCTTGAAATAACCCAGTTATAGCCATTCAGATGCAAAAGTTTAACTTTTTTTAAAAATAATTATTGCTCTAAAGAGTCCAGAGAATTGTACTGCCCTGGGTTGGTTCTGATCAGGTTGAAAAATCTATGACTAGTTTGCAAAAGTAGGTTATTAACATAATTGTGAATGTTTAAATAACGATTTGATTGACAGTATTGGTTCTTGAGGCAAAGTTGTTCAGTATGAGGAGATCTATCATAATTTATGCATATTATGTGGACGTTTTTAACCCCACCTGATTACAGAGATGGAGAATACCATTTACAGCCAATACAGGCATTTCACCATAGGAATACATGGTTTTCAAAGCTTTTTAACAGTTATAGCGCCACCTATGGTCCGATCTCCATGAAACTTTGCATGCTTTTTCAGCATGTTATGTTACATATACATAATAATTTTCGTGAAGTTTTGAGTTTTCCTTTAGGATTTATATGCTTTTGAGTGTATTTTGCTACGCCCCTCTTCTAAATGACCCTGTTATAGGCATTCAAATGCAAAAGTTCAACTTTTTTTGATAATTATTGATCTAGAGAGTCCAGAGAATTGTCCTAAACTGGTTTGTTTCCGATCAGGCAAAAATCCAGAGACTAGTTCGCAAAAGTAGGTTTCAAACATAATCGCAAATATTTAATGAACGATTTGATTGACAGCAATGCTTTAAGAGGAAAAGTTGTTCAGTATGAGGAGCCCTATCATATGATGTGTATATTTGGTTGATGTGTGCAACACCACGTGATTACAGAGCCAAAAAACTCGTTAGCGCCAACTAGTGGCCGATTTCTTTCAAAATTTTTACAGACCTCTAAGTCCATGAGTCAAACATGCCCACCGAGTTTCATTCCGATCAGCCTCCGTTAACCTTGTCTTAGAGGTGCTCAAACTTCATTGGCCAATAGCAGCCATGTTTTTTGAGATACGCCAATGTCCTCATAGACATATATGGTACCTTGGACCAAGACACTGCATACCAATTTTCAAGTCAATCGGACTAGCGGTCGGGTCGTTATAGCCATTTTCATGTTTTTTTCGTGTTATAGCGCCACCAAGTGTTCAATCGTCGCGATTATTTTATCGTGACCCAAGACTCAGTCCATACACATGTGTACAAAGTTTGGTAAAGATATCTCATTTTGTTCTTGAGTTATAGCCATTTTAGTAAAATAGGCTCCTCCCACAACGTTCGTTTTCCGCCCCTTAGCGATCGTGAATAGAAATTTCAACTTTTTTTCGATAATTATTGATATTCATACTCCAGAGAACATTTCTGCACTGGTTTGGTTCCGATCGGGCAAAAATCCAGGGACTAGTTCGCAAAAGTAGTTTTTTGACAAAATTCAAAATGGCGGAAAATCTATAATGGCGGAAATGAAATCGGAGATATACATTTTTTACGTCAGGTATTCAGCTTTCCATTGATATAAGACACTTGAGTCTACGACATACGGTTTAGGAGTTATGAGCAGTTTTGCGCAATTGATTGCTATAGCGCCACCTATAGGCCAATCTGGCTCATAATTTGATAACCTCTCCTCGATTTTTGTACTACCATCTGACAAAGTTTCAAAGCTCCAGCTTCTACGGTTTGGGCTGCACGATGCGTTTTAGCGGAGAATAATAATAATAATAATAATAATAATAATTAAAGCTGCGAGCAGCATTTAGCGGGGTTCAAGCCTTTAAGGCCTTTAAGCACACAAGCATCAAAAGACATTACATTTTATTTAGCAAGATTTTAAACACTGAAATAATAGATGGAAAAGTCAATTTACAGGCAATTTACCATAGGAAACATGGTTTTAAAAGGTTTTTAACAGTTATAGCGCCACCTATGGTCCGATCTCTATAAAACGTTTAATGCTTGTTAAGGATCTAATGTTACATGTGCCCACCAATTTTCGTGAAGTTTTGAGCTTTCCCTTAGAATTTATAGGCTTTTGAGTGTATTTTGCCACGCCTCTTTTCTAAATGACCCTGTTATAGCCTTCCAAATGCAAAAGTTCAACTTTTTTGATAATTATTAATCTAGAGAGTCCAGAGAATTGTCCTAGACTGGTTTGGTTCCGATCGGGCAAAAAAAACGGGACTAGTTTGCAAAAGTAGGTTTTTAACATAATTTCGAATATTAAATGAACGATTTGATTGACAGCAATGTTTCTAGAGGCAAAGTTATTCAGTTTGAGGAGATCTATCAAATTATATCAATATTGTGGGAATTTGTGAAACATCACGTGATTACAGAGCCATAAAATTCGTTGGCGCCTACTAGTGGCCAATTTCTTAAAAAATTATTACAGACCTCTAGGACCATGAGTCAAACATGCTCACCAAGTTTTGTTCCGATCTTGTTAACCTTGTCTAATAGGTGCTCAAATTTCATTGGCCAATGGCGGCCATGTTTTTTGAGCTTCGCCAATTTCCTCACAGACATGCATGGTACCTTGGACCAAGACACTGCATACCAACTTTCAAGTCAATCGGACTAGCAGTCAGGTGGTTATAGCCCTTTTCATGTTTTTTTCATGTTATAGCGCCACCAAGTGTTCAATCCTCACAATTCTTTGTACCGTGACCAAAGACTCAGCCCATACACATGTGTACCAAGTTTGGTGAAGATATCTCATTTCGTTCCTGAGTTATAGCCCTTTTAGTAAAATAGACTCTGAAACAGGCTTCAAACCAGTTGTTACATTATGCATGCTTTCACACACACACACACACACACACACACACACACACACACACACACACACACACACACACACACACACACACACACACACACACACACACACACACACACACACACACACACACACACACACACACACACACAATGTTTTTGTAATATGTTATTGTGAAAATATATTTTAATGGTCTATGAGCATGTCACATTTTTTTGTGAAATACACCACGTTCTAGTATTATTTACTATGATTAACCATGATTCTAATGTGATTTACCATGATTTACCACATTGCTAGTAATTATGTGAAGTGACAGTACAAATGAAGAGATAAAATCTGACAAAATATGAGTATGTTATAATAGTAATTGCTTTTGTCACTGTTGAAAATTATTAACTTTAAAAGGAAAGTGAGTCAATAAGTGGTCTTCTTCTGCCCTCTGCTGGACATTCTACTTATTAATAAAGTCTTTTCACAGTTGCTTTGCAATAGACATTATAAAATCACTTATATATCAAATTGGTCTTCCATGTTAATTCCATTCTGCATGCTTATACACACACAAACACACACACACACACACACACACACACACACACACACTTTTTTAATTCTATGGTCTATAATCATTTCACATAACTCTTTGTAACTATTAATCAGATTATTAAAAATGTATTCAGAAACATAGGACCACCCACACACATTTTGTTGTAGATACAGACATTTGAACTTTATGTTGCAGTAAACAAAATGTTTCCTGCAAGTCTCCTTCAAGATTCACATTTCTCAATGTGACAATTGTCAATAGTCATACTTAATAGATTAATTTTGACTAAATGTGATTGTAAATGTTAAAATAGTGATTTTTTTAAAGTCTGAATATGACTTATAGATCAATATTAGAGTGTAGTACAATAAAATGAACAGCGGGGGGCAGCAAACGACCACTTTTTGGCTTAATATACCATTATTGTCATATGAACCCTGTAATTTTCACCTTTTTAACTGTTATAGAGGCAAATAATGTCCGATCTTTCTGAAAATGTTCATGCTTGTTTAGAGGCATAGTACACATGTTCTGACTTGTTTTTAAGAATATCTGAGCATTCATTGAATAGATATAGGCATTTGGGGACACTTGGTCAAGGCCAGACACACACACACACACACACACACACACACACACTTTTTTAATGCTATGGTCTATAATCATTTAACATAGCTCTTTGTAACTATTAATCAGATTTTTAAAAATGTATTCAGAAACATAGGACTACACACACACATTTTGTTGTAGATACAGACATTTTAACTATATGATGTTGCATTAAACAAAATGTTTCCTGCAAGTCTCCTTCAAGATTCACATTTCTCAATGTGACAATTGTCAATAGTAATACTTAATAGATTAATTTTAACTAAATGTGATTGCAAATGTTAAAATAGTGAATTATTTTAAGCTGAATATGACTTGTAGATCAATATTAGAGTGTAGTACAATAAAATGAACAGCGGGGGGCAGCAAACGACCACTTATTGGCTTAATATACCATTATTTTCATAATTTTCAGCTTTTTAACTGTTATAGAGGCAAATATTGTCCTATCTGTCTGAAATGTTTCATGCTTGTTTAGAGGCATAGTACACATGTTCTGACTTGTTTTTAAGAATATCTGAGCATTCATTGAATAGATATAGGCATTTGGGGACACTTGGCCAAGGCCACACCTTGAAATAATGTTATAGCCATTCAGATGCAATAGTTTAACTTTATTTTAAATAATTATTGCTCTAAAGAGTCCAGAGAATCGTACTACAGTGGTTTGGTTCCGATCGGGCAAAAAAATCTATGACTAGTTTGCAAAAGTAGGTTATTAACATAATTGTGAATGTTTAAATAACGATTTGATTGACAGTATTGGTTCTTGAAGCAAAGTTGTTCAGTATGAGGAGATCTATCATAATTTATGCATATTATGTGGATGTTTTTAACCCCACCTGATTACAGAGATGGAAAATACCATTTGCAGCCAATACAGGCATTTCACCATAGGGAATACATGGTTTTCAAAGCGTTTTAACAGTTATAGCGCCACCTATGGTCCGATCTCCATGAAACTTTACAGGATTCTTCAGCATGTTATGATACATATACTTAACATTTTTCGTGAAGTTTTGAGTTTTCCTTTAGGATTTATAGCCTTTTGAGTGTATTTTGCTAAGCTCCTCTTCTAAATGACCCTGTTATAGCCATCTAAATGCAAAAGTTCAACTTTTTTTCGATAATTATTGATCTAGAGAGTCCAGAGAATTGTTCTAGACTGATTTGGTTCCCATCGGGCAAAAATCCAGGGACTAGTTCGCAAAAGTAGGTTTTAAACATAATCGCGGATATTTAATGAACGGTTTGATTGACAGCAATGCTTCTAGAGGCAAAGTTGTTCAACATGAGGAGACCTATCATATGATGTGTATATTTGGTTGATGTGTGCAACACCACGTGATTACAGGGCCATAAAACTTGTTAGCGCCAACTAGTGGCCGATTTCTTTCAAAATTCTTACAGACCTCTAGGGCCATGAGTCAAAGATGCCCACCAAGTTTCATTCCGATCGGCCTCCGTTAACCTTGTCTTAGAGGTGCTCAAACTTCATTAGCCGATAGCAGCCATGTTTTTTGAGATATGCCAATGTCCTCATAGACATATATGGTACCTTGGACCAAAACACTGCATACCAATTTTCAAGTCAATCGGACTAGCGGTCGGGTGGTTATAGCCATTTTCATGTTTTTTTCGTGTTATAGCGCCACCAAGTGGTCAATCGTCGCGATTGTTTTTTCGTGACCAAAGACTCAGCCCATACATAGGTGTACCAAGTTTGGTAAAGATATCTCATTTTGTTCTTGAGTTATAGCCATTTTAGTAAAATAGGCTCCTCCCACAACATTCATTTTCCGCCCCTTTGCGACCTTGAAGCGAAATTTATACTTTTTTTCGATAATTATTGATATTCAGACTCCAGAGAACATTTCTGCACTGGTTTGGTTCCGATCGGGCAAAAATCCAGGGACTAGTTCGCAAAAGTAGTTTTTGAACAAAATTCAAAATGGCGGAAAATCTATTATGACGGAAATGAAATCGGAGATATACGTTTTGTTCGTCAGGGACTCACCTTTCCAATGATATAAGACACTTGAGTCTACGACATACGGTTTAGGAGTTATGAGCAGTTTCGCGCAATTGATTGCTATAGCGCCACCTATAGGCCAATCTGGCTCATAATTTGATAACCTCTCCTCGATTTTTGTACTACCATCTGACAAAGTTTCAAAGCTCCAGCACTTACGGTTTGGGCTGCACGATGCGTTTTACGGCAGAATAATAATAATAATAAAAATCAGCACAAATACAATAGGGTTTCAGCACTTCGTGCTTGAACCCCTAAAAATCAATACAATTACAATAGGGTTTCAGCACTTCGTGCTTGAACCCCTAATAATAAAAATCAATACAATTACAATAGGGTTTCAGCACTTCGTGCTTGAACCCCTAATTAAAGCTGCAAGCAGCATTTAGCGGGGTTCAAGCCTTTAAGGCCTTTAAGCACACAAGCATCAAAATACATTAAGTTTTATTTAGCAAGATTTTAAACACTGAAATAATTTAATTGGCTGTGGCGGCAATGTTTTTTGAGATAGGCAAATGTCCTCATAGACATACATGGGACCTTGGACCAAGACACTGCATACCAATTTTCAAGTCAATCGGACTAGCGGTCGGGTAGTTTTAGCCATTTTCATGTTTTTTTTGTGTTATAGCGCCACCAAGTGTTCAATCGTCGCCATTTTTTTTATCGTAACCAAAGACTCAGACCATACACATGTGTACCAAGTTTGGTGTAGAGATCTCATTTCTTACTTGAGTTATAGCCATTTTAGTAAAATAGGCTCCTCCCACAACAGTCGTTTTCCGCCCCTTAGCGACCGTGAATAGAAATTTAAACTTTTTTTTCGATTATTATTGATATTCAGACTCCAGAGAACATTTCTGCACTGGTTTGGTTCCGATCAAGCAAGAAACCTAGGACTAATTTGCAAAAGTAGTTTTTTAACAAAATTCAAAATGGCGGAAAATTTATCATGGCGCAAATGAAATCGGAGATACACATTTTCTTCCTCATGGACTCACCTTTCCAATGATATAAGACACTTGAGTGTACGATATACGGTTTAGGAGTTATGAGCAGTTTCGCGCAATTGATTGCTATAGCGCCACCTATAGGCCAATCTGGCTCATAATTTGATAACCTCTCCTCTATGTTTGTACTACCTATTGGCCAAGTTTCAAGTCTCTAGCCCTTACGGTTTGGGCTGCACGATGTGTTTTACTGCAGAATAATATTATTTTGTGTGTAGTACAATAAAATGAACAGCGGGGGGCAGCAAACGACCACTTATTGGCTTAATATACCATTATTATCAAATGAACTCTGTAATTTTAACCTTTTTTAACTTTTATAGAGGCAAATATTGTCCGATCTGTCTGAAATTTTTCATGCTTGTTTAGAGGCATAGGATACATGTTCTGACTTGTTTTTAAGTAGATCTGAACATTCATTGAATAGAGAGATGGAAAATGCAATATACAGCCAATACAGGCAATTCACCATAGGGAATACATGGTTTTCGAAGCTTTTTAACAGTTTTAGCGCCACCTATGGTCCGATCTCCATGAAACTTTGCATGCTTTTTCAGCATGTTATGTTACATATACATAACAATTTTCGTGAAGTTTTGAGTTTTCCTTTAGGATTTATAGACTTTTGAGTGTATTTTGCTACGCCCCTCTTCTAAATGACCCTGTTATAGCCATCCAAATGCAAAAGTTCAACTTTTTTTTGATAATTATTGATCTAGAGAGTCCAGAGAATTGTCCTAGACTGGTTTGGTTCCGATCAGGCAAAAATCCAGGGACTAGTTCGCAAAAGTAGGTTTTAAACATAATTGCAAATATTTCATGAACGATTTGATTGACAGTATTGGTTCTTGAGGCAAAGTTGTTCATCATGAGGACAACTATCATATGATATGTATATTTGGTTGATGTGTGCAACACCACGTGATTACAGAGCCATAAAACTCGTTAGCGCCAACTAGTGGCTGATTTCTTTCAAAATTCTAACAGACCTCTAGGGCCATGAGTCAAACATGCCCACTGAGTTTCATTCCGATCGGCCTCCGTTAACCTTGTCTTAGAGGTGCTCAAACTTCATTGGCCGATAGCGGCCATGTTTTTTAAGATACGCCAATGTCCTCATAGACTTGCATGGTACCTTAGACCAAGACACTGCATACCAATTTTCAAGTCAATCGGACTAGCGGTCGGGTGGTTATAGCCCTTTTCATGTTTTTTTCATGTTATAGCGCCACCAAGTGTTCAATCGTCGCGATTGTTTTATCGTGACCAAAGACTCAGCCCATACACATGTGTACCAAGTTTGGTAAAGATATCTCATTTTATTCTTGAGTTATAGCCATTTTAGTAAAATAGGCTCCTCCCACAACATTCGTTTTCCGCCCCTTAGCGATTGTGAATCGAAATTTATACTTTTTTTCAATAATTATTGATATTCAGACTCCAGAGAACATTTCTGCACTGGTTTGGTTCCGATCGGGCTAAAATCCAGGGACTAGTTCGCAAAAGTAGTTTTTTGACAAAATTCAAAATGGCGGAAAAATTTGCATACCGGAAATGAAATCGGAGATATATCATTGGAAAGCTGAATACCTGACTTAAAAAATGTATAAGACACTTGAGTGTACAACTTACGGTTTAGGAGTTATGAGCAGTTACGCGCAATTGATTGCTATAGCGCCACCTATAGGCCAATCGGGGTCATACTTTGATAACCTCTCCTCGATTTGTGTACTACCATCTGACAAAGTTTCAAAGTTCCAGCCCTTACGGTTTGGGCTGCACGATGCGTTTTAGCGGAGAATAATAATAATAATAATAATAATAATAATAATAATAATAAAAATCAATACAATTACAATAGGGTTTCAGCACTTCGTGCTTGAACCCCTAATAATAATAATAATAATAATAATAATAATAATAATAAAAATCAATACAATTACAATAGGGTTTCAGCACTTCGTGCTTGAACCCCTAATTAAAGCTGCAAGCAGCATTTAGCGGGGTTCAAGCCTTTAAGGCCTTTAAGCACACAAGCATCAAAATACATTAAGTTTTATTTAACAAGATTTTAAACACTGAAATAATAGATGGAAAAGTCAATTTACAGGCAATATAGGCAATTTACCAGAGGAAACATATGGTTTTAAAAGCTTTTTAACAGTTATAGTGCCAACTATGGTCCGATCTCCATGAAACTTTGCATGCTTCTTCAGCATGTTATGTCACATATGCCCACCAATTTTCGTGAAGTTTTGAGTTTTCCTTTAGGATTTATAGGCTTTTGAGTGTATTTTGCTACGCCCCTTTTCTAAATGACCCTGTTATAGCCATCCAAATGCAAAAGTTCAACTTTTTTTCGATAATTATTGATATAGAGAGTCCAGAGAATTGTCCTAGACTGGTTTGCTTCTGATCGGGCAAAAATCCAGGGACTAGTTCGCAAAAGTAGGTTTTAAACATAATCACGAATATTTAATGAACGATTTGATTGACAGCAAAAGTTCATGAGGCAAAGTTGTTCAGTATGAGGAGATCTATCAAAGGATATGCATATTTTGTGGATGTGTGCAAAACCACGTGATTACAGAGCCATAAAACTCGTTAGCGCCAACTAGTGGCCGATTTCTTTCAAAATTCTTACAAACCTCTCGGGCCATGAGTCAAACATGCCCATCGAGTTTCGTTCCGATCGGCCTCCGTTAACCTTGTCTAATAGGTGCTTAAATTTAATTGGCTGTGGCGGCCATGTTTTTTGAGATACGCCAATTTCCTCATAGACATATATGCTACCTTGGACCAAGACACTGCATACCAATTTTCAAGTCAATCGGACTAATGGTCAGGTGATCATAGCTTTTTTCATGTTATTTTCATGTTATAGCGCCACCAAGTGGCCAATCGTCGCGATTGTTTTATCTTGACCAAAGACTCAGCCCATACACATGTGTACCAAGTTTGGTAAAGATATCTTATTTTGATCTAGAGTTATAGCCTTTTTAGTAAAATAGGCTCCGCCCTGGACGCCAATTTGTATGCCCCTTAACAACCGTGAATCCAAATTATGACTTTTTTTCAATGATTATTGATATATTGACTCCAGAGAACATTTTGGCACTGGTTTGGTTCCGATCGGACAAAAAACCTTGGACTAGTTTGCAAAAGTAGTTTTTTGACAAAATTCAAAATGGCGGAAAATCTATCATGGCGAAATGAAATCGGAGATAAACGTTTTGTTCGTCATGGACTCACCTTTCCAATGATATAAGACACTTGAGTCTACGACATACGGTTTAGGAGTTATGAGCCATTTCGCGCTTTTGATTGCTGTAGCGCCACCTATTGGCCAATCGGGTTCATTCTCTGACAACATTAGCCTCGATTTTTGTACTACCATCTAGTAAAGTTTCAAGTCTCTAGTATTTAAGCTTTGGTCTGCACGATCACAGTTTAAATATGATTGAACAATATTAGTTTGGAGGATAAGCCAATGAGTGGTCTTCTGCTGCCATCTGGTGGCAATTTTAGGTAATACGCCATAATATATTTGAAATAAATTATTTAGACAAAATGTGATTGTAAATATTGTAATAGTGACTTTATAATGTCTAAATAGGAATTATAGAACATGATAAGTAAATAGTATGACAAAATGACCATTTAAGCCCAGCAGGTGGCAGCAGAGAACCACTCATTGGCTCATTTTCATTTTAAATGTCTGTTTTTCATTTAATGGGCACATTTTCCAAGTTAATGTCTTCAAACGTGCTTAACTCACATGCATATTTTGTTGGAGATATAGATATTTGAAATAAATGATGGGTAACAAATAGCTTATTCCAGGTTTTCCCCTTTAAAACATATTTTCAGGCATTATTTTAATTGTAATTTAATAATTATTGTAAAAACATTAATCAAATGAACAAATTAATTGATAAACATTGACAAAATGTCATTTGCAACATTTATTATAATGATTTTATAAAGTTTAAATATGCTTAGTAAGCAGAATGAACCAATGAGTGGTCTTCTGCTGCCATCTGGTGGCAATTTTAGGTAATACGTTTTTAACATAATTGTGAATAAATAAATAACAATTTGATTGACAGTATTGGTTCTTGAGGCAAAGTTGTTCAGTATGAGGAGATCTATCATAATTTCTGCATATTATGTGGATGTTTTTTACCCCACCTGATTACAAAGATGGAAAATACCATTTACAGCCAATACAGGCAATTCACCATAGGGAATACATGGTTTTCAAAGCTTTTTAACAGTTATAGCGCCACCTATGGTCCGATCTCCATGAAACTCTGCATGCTTCTTCAGCATGTTATGTCACATATATATAACAAGTTTCGTGAAGTTTTGAGTTTTCCTTTAGGATTTATAGGCTTTTGAGTGTATTTTGCTACGCCCCTCTTCTAAATGACGTTGTTATAGCCATTCAAATGCAAAAGTTCAACTTTTTTTGATAATTATTGATCTAGAGAGTCCAGAGAATTGTCCTAGAGTGGTTTGGTTCCAATCAATCAAAAATCCAGGGACTAGTTTGCAAAAAAAGGTTTTAAACATAATCACAAATATTTAATGAACGGTTTGATTGACAGCAATGCTTCTAAAGGCAAAGTTGTTCAGCATGAGGAGACCTATCATATGACATGTATATTTGGTTGATGTGTGCAACACCACGTGATTACAGAGCCATAAAACTCGTTAGCGCCAACTAGTGGCCGATTTCTTTCAAAATTCTTACAGACCTCTAGGGCCATGAGTCAAAGATGCCCACCGAGTTTCATTCCGATCGGCCTCCGTTAACCTTGTCTTAAAGGTGCTCAAACTTCATTGGCCAATAGCAGCCATGTTTTTTGAGATACGCCAATGTTCTCATAGACATATATGGTACCTTGGACCAAGACACTGCATACCAATTTTCAAGTCAATCAGACTAGCGGTCGGGTGGTTATAGCCATTTTCATGTTTTTTTCGTGTTATAGCGCCACCTAGAGCCCAATCATCGCGATTTTTTTATCGTGACCAAAAACTCAGCATATACACATGTGTACCAAGTTTGGTGAAGTTATCTCATTTACTTCCTAAGTTATAGCTTTTTTTAAATATTATGCTCCGCCCATTTAGATGTTTTGACGCCCCTTAGCAACCGTTAATCGAAATTTAAACTTTTTTTCAATAATTATTGATAATCAGACTCCAGAGAACATTTCTGCACTGGTTTGGTTCCAATCGGGCAAAAATCCAGGGACTAGTTCGCAAAAGTAGGTTTTGGACAAAATCCAAAATGGCGGGAAAATTTGCATACCGGAAATAAAAAACCTGCTATATTTTTTGTTCGGCTTGAGCCAAGGATTCCAATGATGTAAGACACTTGGATCTGGGACAAAGGGTTATTGAGATATAAGCAAAATAGTGCAGTTTTTTTGTTTTTTGCGCTATAGCGCCACCTATTGGCCAATCAGGCTCATATTTTGATAACCTCTCCTCGATTTTTGTACTACCTTTTGACCAAGTTTCAAGTCTCTAGCACTTACGGTTTGGGCTGCGCGATGCGTTTTAGCGGAGAATAATAATAATAATAATAATTAAAGCTGCAAGCAGCATTTAGCGGGGTTCAAGCCTTTAAGGCCTTTAAGCACACAAGCATCAAAATACATTAAGTTTTATTTAGCAAGATTTTAAACACTGAAATAATAGATGGAAAACAAATTACAGGCAATATAGGCAATTTACCATAGGAAACATATGGTTTTTAACATTTATAGCGCCACCTATGGTCCGATCTCTATAAAGCTTTGTATGCTTGTTAAGGATCTAATGTCACACATGCCCACCAATTTTCCTGAAGTTTTGAGTTTTCCTTTAAGATTTATAGGCTATTGAGTGTGTTTTGCTATGTCCCTCTTCTAAATCACCCTGCTATAGCCATTCAAATACAAAAGTTCAACTTTTTTTTGATAATTAATGATCTACAGAGTCCAGAGAATTGTCCTAGACTGGTTTGGGTCCGATCGGGCAAAAAACCAGGAACTAGTTTGCAAAAGTAGGTTTTTAACATAATTGCAAATATTTAATGAACAATTTGATTGACAGCAATGGTTCTAGAGGCAAAGTTGTTCAATATGAGGAGATCTATCAAATGATATGCATATTTTGTGGATGTGTGCAACACCACGTGATTACAGAGCCATACAACTCGTTAGCGCCAACTAGTGGCTGATTTCTTCGTCGCGATTTTTTTTATCATGACCACAAATTGAGGCCCTACACATGTGTACCAAGTTTGATGACGATATCTCATTTTGTTCTTGAGTTATAGCCATTTTAGTAAAATAGGCTCCTCCCACAACAATCGTTTTCCGCCCCTTAGCGACCGTGAATAGAAATTTCAACTTTTTTTCAATAATTATTGATAGTCAGACTCCAGAGAACATTTCTGCACTGGTTTGGTACCGATCAATCAAAAAACCTAGGACTAGTTTGCAAAAGTAGTTTTCTGACAAAATTCAAAATGGCGGAAAATCTATTATGGCGCAAATGAAATCGGAGATATACGTTTTGTTCGTCATGGACTCACCTTTCCAATGATATAAGACACTTGAGTCTACGACATACGGTTTAGGAGTTATGAGCCATTTTGTGCTTTTGATTGCTGTAGCGCCACCTATTGGCCAATCGGGTTCATACTCTGACAACATTAGCCTCGATTTTTGTACTACCATCTGATAAAGTTTCAAGTCTCTAGCATTTACGCTTTGGTCTGCACGATCACAGTTTAAATATGATTGAACAATATTAGTTTAGAGGATAAGCCAATGAGTGGTCTTCTGCTGCCATCTGGTGGTAATTTTAGGTAATACGCCATAATATATTTGAAATAAATTAATTTGACAAAATGTAATTGTAAATATTGTAATAGTGACTTTATAATGTCTAAATAGGAATTATAAAACATGATAAGTAAATAGTATGACAAAATGACCATTTAAGCCCAGCAGGTGGCAGCAGAGAACCACTCATTGGCTCATTTTCATTTTAAATGTCTGTTTTTCATTTAATGGGCACATTTTCCAAGTTAATGTCTTCAAACGTGCTTAACTCACATGTACATTTTGTTGGAGATATTTGAAATAAATGATGGGTAACAAATAGCTTATTCCAGGTTTTCCCCTTTAAAACATATTTTCAGGCATTATTTTAATTGTAATTTAATAATTATCGTAAAAACATTAATCAAATGAACAAATTAATTGATAAACATTGACAAAATGTCATTTGCAACATTTATTATAATGATTTTATAAAGTTTAAATATGCTTAGTAAGCAGAATGAACCAATGAGTGGTCTTCTGCTGCCATCTGGTGGCAATTTTAGGTAATAAGTTTTTAACATAATTGTGAATAAATAAATAACAATTTGATTGACAGTATTGGTTCTTGAGGCAAAGTTGTTCAGTATGAGGAGATCTATCATAATTTCTGCATATTATGTGGATGTTTTTTACCCCACCTGATTACAGAGATGGAAAATACCATTTACAGCCAATACAGGCAATTCACCATAGGGAATACATGGTTTTCAAAGCTTTTTAACAGTTATAGCGCCACCTATGGTCCGATCTCCATGAAACTCTGCATGCTTCTTCAGCATGTTATGTCACATATACATAACAAGTTTCGTGAAGTTTTGAGTTTTCCTTTAGGATTTATAGGCTTTTGAGTGTATTTTGCTACGCCCCTCTTCTAAATGACCCTGTTATAGCCATCCAAATGCAAATGTTCAACTTTTTTTCGATAATTATTGATCTAAAGAGTCCAGAGAATTATCCTAGACTAGTTTGGTTCCAATCGGGCAAAAATCCAGGGACTAGTTTGCAAAAGTAGGTTTTGAACATAATCGCAAATATTTAATGAATATATTAATTGACAGCAATAGTTCTAGAGGCAAAGTTGTTTGGTATGAGGAGTTCTATCAAATGATATGCATATTTCGTGGATGTGTGCAACAGCAAGTGATTACAGAGCCGTAAAACTCGTTAGCGCCAACTAGTGGCCGATTTCTTTCAAAATTCTTACAGTCCTCTAGGGCCATGAGTCAAACATGCCCACAGAGTTTCGTTCCGATCGGCCTCCGTTAACCTTGTCTAATAGGTGCTCAAATTTAATTGGCTGTGGCGGCCATGTTTTTTGACATACGCCAATGTCCTCATAGACATACATGGTACCTTGGACTAAGACACTGCATACCAATTTTCAAGTCAATCGGACTAGCAATCGGGTGGTTATAGCTATTTTCATGTTTTTTTCATGTTATAGCGCCACCAAGTGTTCAATCGTCGGGATTTTTTTATCGTGACCAAAGACTCAGCCTATACACATGTGTACCAAGTTTGGTAAATATTTCTCATTTTGTTCTTGAGTTATAACCATTTTAGTAAAATAGGCTCCTCCCACAACATTCGTTTTCCGCCCCTTAGCAACCGTGAATCGAAATTTCTACTTTTTTTCGATAATTATTGATATTCAGACTCCAGAGAACATTTCTGCACTGGTTTGGTTCCGATCGGGCTAAAATCCAGGGACTAGTTCGCAAAAGTAGTTTTTCAACAAAATTCAAAATGGCGGAAAAATTTGCATACCGGAAATGAAATCGGAGATATACATTATTTAAGTCAGGTATTCAGCTTTCCAATGATATAAGACACTTGAGTGTACAACTTATGGTTTAGGAGTTATGAGCAGTTACACGCAATTGATTGCTATAGCGCCACCTATAGGCCAATCTGGCTCATAATTTGATAACCTCTCCTCGATTTTTGTACTACCTATTGGCCAAGTTTCAAGTCTCTAGCCCTTACGGTTTGGGCTGCACGATGCGTTTTACGGCAGAATAATAAAAATAATAATAATAATTAAAGCTGCAAGCAGCATTTAGCGGGGTTCAAGCCTTTAAGGCCTTTAAGCACACAAGCATCAAAAGACATTAAGTTTTATTTAGCAAGATTTTAAACACTGAAATAATAGATGGAAAACTCAAATTACAGGCAATATAGGCAATTTACCATAGGAAACATATGGTTTTTAACAGTTATAGCGCCACCTATGGTCCGATCTCTATAAAGCTTTGTATGCTTGTTAAGGATCTAATGTCACACATGCCCACCAATTTTCCTGAAGTTTTGAGTTTTCCTTTAAGATTTATAGGCTATTGAGTGTGTTTTGCTATGTCCCTCTTCTAAATCACCCTGCTATAGCCATTCAAATGCAAAAGTTTAACTTTTTTTTTGATAATTAATGATCTAGAGAGTCTAGAGAATTGTCCTAGACTGGTTTGGGTCCGATCGGGCAAAAAACCAGGGACTAGTTTGCAAAAGTAGGTTTTTAACATAATTGCAAATATTTAATGAACAATTTGATTGACAGCAATGGTTCTAGAGGCAAAGTTGTTCAATATGAGGAGATCTATCAAATGATATGCATATTTTGTGGATGTGTGCAACACCACGTGATTACAGAGCCATACAACTCGTTAGCGCCAACTAGTGGCTGATTTCTTTCAAAATTCTTATAGACCTCTAGGGCCATGAGTCAAACATGCCCATTGAGTTTCGTTCTGATCGGCCTCTGTTAACCTTGTCTAATAGGTGCTCAAATTTAATTGGCTGTGGCGGCCATGTTTTTTGAGATACGCCAATGTCCTTATAGACGTACATGGGACCTTGGACCAAGACACTGCATACCAATTTCCAAGTCAATCGGACTAGCGGTCGGGTGGTTATAGCCCTTTTCCTGTTTTTTTCGTGTTATAGCGCCACCAAGTGTTCAATCGTCGCGATTTTTATATCGAGACCGAGGAATTAGCCCATAAACATGTGTACCAAGTTTGGTGAAGATATCTTATTTTGTTCTTGAGTTATAGCCATTTTAGTAAAATAGGCTCCACCCACAACATTCGTGTTCCACCCCTTAGCAACCGTGAATATACATTTCGACGTTTTTTTGATAATTATTGATAATCTGACTCCAGAGAACATTTTGACACTGGTTTGGTTCCGATCCGGCAAAAAATCTAGGACTAGTTTGCAAAAGTAGTTTTTTGACAAAATGCAAAATGGCGGAAAATCTATCATGGCGGAAATGAGATATACGTTTTGTTCGTCATGGACTCACCTTTCCAATGATATAAGACACTTGAGTCTACGACATACGGTTTAGGAGTTATGAGCCATTTCGCGCTTTTGATTGCTGTAGCGCCACCTATTGGCCAATCGGGTTCATTCTCTGACAACATTAGCCTCGATTTTTGTACTACCATCTGATAAAGTTTCAAGTCCCTAGCATTTACGCTTTGGTCTGCACGATCACAGTTTAAATATGATTGAACAATATTAGTTTAGAGGATAAGCCAATGAGTGGTCTTCTGCTGCCATCTGGTGGCAATTTTAGGTAATACGCCATAATATATTTGAAATAAATTAATTAGACAAAATGTGATTGTAAATATTGTAATAGTGACTTTATAATGTCTAAATAGGAATTATAGAACATGATAAGTAAATAGTATGACAAAATGACAATTTAAGCCCAGCAGGTGGCAGCAGAGAACCACTCATTGGCTCATTTTCATTTTAAATGTCTGTTTTTCATTTAATGGGCACATTTTCCAAGTTAATGTCTTCAAACGTGCTTAACTCACATGCACATTTTGTTGGAGATATAGATATTTGAAATAAATGATGGGTAACAAACAGCTTATTCCAGGTTTTCCCCTTTAAAACATATTTTCAGGTATAATTTTAATTGTAATTTAATAATTATTGTAAAAACATTAATCAAATGAACAAATTAATTGATAAACATTGACAAAATGTCATTTGCAACATTTATTATAATGATTTTATAAAGTTTAAATATGCTTAGTAAGCAGAATGAACCAATGAGTGGTCTTCTGCTGCCATCTGGTGGCAATTTTAGGTAATACGTTTTTAACATAATTGTGAATAAATAAATAAATAACAATTTGATTGACAGTATTGGTTCTTGAGGCAAAGTTGTTCAGTATGAGGAGATCTATCATAATTTCTGCATACTATGTGGATGTTTTTTACCCCACCTGATTACAGAGATGGAAAATACCATTTACAGCCAATACAGGCAATTTACCATAGGGAATACATGGTTTTCAAAGCTTTTTAACAGTTATAGCGCCACCTATGGTCCGATCTCCATGAAACTTTGCATGCTTCTTCAACATGTTATGTCACATATACATAACAATTTTCGTGAAGTTTTGAGTTTTCCTTTAGGATTTATAGGCTTTTGAGTGTATTTAGCTACGCCCCTCTTCTAAATGACCCTGTTATAGCCATCCAAATGCAAAAGTTCAACTTTTTTTCAATAATTATTGATCTAGAGAGTCCAGAGAATTGTCCTAGACTGGTTTGATTCTGATCGGGCAAAAATCCAGGGACTAGTTCGCAAAAGTAGGTTTTAAACATAATCACAAATATTTAATGAACAATTTGATTGACAGCAATAGTTCATGAGGCAAAGTTGTTCAGTATGAGGAGATCTATCAAATGATATGCATATTTCGGGGATGTGTGCAACACCACGTGATTACAGAGCCTCAAAACTCGTTAGCGCCAACTAGTGGCCGATTTCTTTCAAAATTCTTACAGACGTCTAAGACCATGAGTCAAACATGCCTATTGAGTTTCGTTCCGATCGGCCTCTGTTAACCTTGTCTAATAGGTGCTCAAATTTAATTGGCTGTGGCGGCCATGTTTTTTGAGATACGCCAATTTCCTCATAGACATATATGCTACCTTGGACCAAGACACTGCATACCAATTTTCAAGTCAATTGGACTAATGGTCAGGTGGTCATAGCCTTTTTCATGTTATTTTCATGTTGTAGCGCCACCAAGTGGCCAATCGTCGCGATTGTTTTATCGTGACCAAAGACTGAGCCCATACATATGTGTACCAAATTTGGTGAAGATATTTTATTTTGATCTAGAGTTATAGCCTTTTTAGTAAAATAGGCTCCGCCCTGAACATCAATTTTAAGCCCCCTAACAACCGTGAATCCAAATTATGACTTTTTTTCAATGATTATTAATATTCAGACGCCAGAGAACATTTTGGCACTGGTTCGGTTCTGATCGGACAAAAAACCTAGGACTAGTTCGCAAAAGTAGTTTTTTGACAAAATTCAAAATGGCGGAAAAATTTGCATACCGGAAATGAAATCGGAGATATACGTTTTTTATGTCAGGTATTCAGCTTTCCAATGATATAAGACACTTGAGTCTACAACATACGGTTTAGGAGTTATGAGCAGTTTTGCGCAATTGATTGCTATAGCGCCACCTATAGGCCAATCGGGGTCATAATTTGATAACCTCTCCTCGATTTTTGTACTACCTATTGGCCAAGTTTCAAGTCTCTAGCCCTTACAGTTTGGGCTGCACGATGCGTTTTAGGTCTGAATAATAATAATAATAATAATAATTAAAGCTGCAAGCAGCATTTAGCGGGGTTCAAGCCTTTAAGGCCTTTAAGCACACAAGCATCAAAATACATTAAGTTTTATTTAGCAAGATTTTAAACACTGAAATAATTTAATTGGCTGTGGCGGCAATGTTTTTTGAGATAGGCAAATGTCCTCATAGACATACATGGGACCTTGGACCAAGACACTGCATACCAATTTTCAAGTCAATCGGACTAGAGGTCGGGTAGTTTTAGCCATTTTCATGTTTTTTTTGTGTTATAGCGCCACCAAGTGTTCAATCGTCGCCATTTTTTTATCGTAACCAAAGACTCAGACAATACACATGTGTACCAAGTTTGGTGTAGAGATCTCATTTCTTACTTGAGTTATAGCCATTTTAGTAAAATAGGCTCCTCCCACAACAGTCGTTTTCCGCCCCTTAGCGACCGTGAATAGAAATTTAAACTTTTTTTCGATTATTATTGATATTCAGACTCCAGAGAACATTTCTGCACTGGTTTGGTTCCGATCAAGCAAGAAACCTAGGACTAGTTTGCAAAAGTAGTTTTTTAACAAAATTCAAAATGGCGGAAAATTTGTCATGGCGCAAATGAAATCGGAGATACACATTTTGTTCCTCATGGACTCACCTTTCCAATGATATAAGACACTTGAGTGTTTAGACACTTGACTATTTAGTGCACTTTAAAGGGATAGTTCACCCAAAATGAAAATTATGTCATTTTCTTTGTTCTGCTGAACACAAAAGAAGATATTTTGAAGAAAGTTTGTAACCAGGCTGCTTTGGGGGCACCATTGACTTCCATAGCAATCTTCCTATGTGTTCAACATAAAGAAATTTATACATGTTTGGAACAACTTGAGGGTGAGTAAATGATGACAGAATTTTCATTTTTGGTGAACTGTCCCTTTAAGCAGTCACTCTGAACCAGTAATCACTTTTTTTGAATTTCAAAAATGTACATTTTTTTCAATAAATTTTCTTAAATTATGACTATATTTACATGCAATTATTTGTCCCATTTTTATCTAAATTTTTTTTAAATGTCATACAATTTATATGACAGGATTATTTATGTATGATTAACATAGCCTAGCTAAATTATAAATTAATAATAACATTTATTAGGATATAATCTATTAATTAACCTGTCTAAAAAATAATAATTATGTCTCCCAAGCTCTGATAATGTATGGAATATTATATTAATATATTATCCATTTAAAAAAACTATAGGCCTATAACCTTAGAAGCACGGATGTGTCTGTCACATAGACCGGTCTGTCAGCGCTACTGCTTTAAGTCAGACAGTCTGAGACACTGAAATGCTTCTCATAAAGTGTGCAGTTGGCCTGAACTTCATCATGAGTTACTGGTCAGACCCATTGATACCTTTTTGATATTCAGCTCTATATCTGGAGATCCTCTTGCGTTCAAACGGTGGACGCGACGCGAGCTCGACATGTTTTTAAAAAACCGCGCAAGTTCAGAGGCACAGCTCATGTTCTCGAGACTCCGCCGCTATGACAACAAAGCCGCTAAAACGCAATCACGCACAAATGAGCTCCTGTACTAGGCTACTTATTGTGAAATTGATTTCTTTATATTTGCTACCAGAAGGCTATTCTCCACACTCCACTATGTGTGGACCTAGATGTAAAATACGGAACAAATCGTGTCCCGTATTGGTTTGACAAGGGGACGAGCCATTTTGCTTGCAAATACAGGACGATTCTGTATTTTACTGGACGGGTGGCAACCCTACTCAGTTCTCACACAAAGTTCAAATTGACAATTGAGACCCACAAGTTCACTCAAACACTCAGTTCTGTTCACTACGTATCAGTAAAATGTTCGTGTGTGTGTGTGTGTGTGTGTGTGTGTGTGTGTGTGTGTGTGTGTGTGTGTGTGTGTGTGTGTGTGTGTTGAACTGTTGTACCAGTCTGTGGCAACGACAACTTTGATGTGATGACTTGCGATGACAAGATGAACAGCTGGGACAGGGCAATGAGATGTAAGAATGTCAGGGTAATCAACAGAAACAAGAGAGGTGGCCCAGAAAAACTCAGGAACTTTCTGGAACAAAATGGCGCAGCCCGGTTCAGCTCGCACGCGGCCTGGACTGAATGTCTGAATCACACAAAAATGTCTTTCAAAAACAAATCCGTCTCTTTAAAAATGCAAAAACACTCCAAAAGAAATAAATCACTCCTTCAAAAAAATATCGTTCAGTTCACAGACGCATTCTCGCGCACTAATAAGTGCACTTAATGGATTTGCAGGAAAAAAATCAATGTCTCTCGCCCTGACACCGTTCAAGACTCAGAAAGCAGCAGAACTCTCAAGAAAAAGCGTACTGTCAGGATAGCAACACAAACAAGTGTTATGAATGAAACTCACGGCTCCAGCAACTCTCTCTCTCTCTCTCTCTCCAACACTGTTCACCGTCCAATGACGCAATCGACCGATCTTCTGCCTTAACTACTTCTCATGTTTCACGAGATAATGTAAATGCACTAAACCCGCAAAACATAAGCTGCCCGTGCACTACTGTCCTATATTACAGATCCAAGGAGAAAAATGTTGGCTTCCTGTACAGCGATCATGGCGTGTCTGTCTCCCAACACCTCTCACTCCGATCTGCTTGGATCTCCCGCGGACACGGCAGAGACAGAGAAAACCCGTCAAAATAAAAGTCCCATAGAGAAAAATACCTCCGTTACACACACACACACACACACACACACACACACACACACACACACACACACACACACACACACACACACACACACACACACACACACACACACACAATGTTTTTGAGTTATGTTATGGTGAAAATATCTTTCAATGGTCTATGAGCATGTTACATTTTTTTTAAATACACCACGTTCTAGTATTATTTACTATGATTTACCACATTGCTAGTAATTATGTGAAGTGTCAGTACAAATGAAGAGATAACCTCTGACAAAATATGATTGTGTTATAATAGTAATTGCTTTAGTGCAGAATACTTTTAAAAATAATTAACTTTTAAAGGGAAGTGAGCCAATAAGTGGTCTTCTGCTGCCCTCTGCTGGACATCCTACTTATTAATAAAGTCTTTTCACAGGTGCTTTGCAATAGACAAAATAAAATCAATTATATATCAAATTGTTCTTTCATGTTAATTCCATTATGCATGCTTATACACACACACACACACACACACACACACACACACACACACACACACACACACACACACACACACACACACACACACACACATACACACACTTTTTTAATGCTATGGTCTATAATCATTTGACATAGCTCTTTGTAACTATTAATCAGATTATTAAAAATGTATTCAGAAACATTGCACTACACACACACACACACACACACACACACATTTTGTTGTAGATACAGACATTTGAACTATATGATGTTGCAGTAAACAAAATGTTTCCTGTAAGTCTCCTTCAAAATTCATATTTCTCAATGTGAGACAATATTCTATAGTAATACTTAATAGATTAATTTTGACTAAATGTGATTGTAAATGTTAAAATAGTGATTTTTTTTTAAAGTCTAAATATGACTTATAGATCAATACTAGTGTGTAGTACAATAAAATGAACAGCGGGGGGCAGCAAACGACCACTTATTGGCTTAATATACCATTATTATCAAATGAACTCTGTAATTTCCCCCTTTTTAACTGTTATAGAGGCAAATATTGTCCGATCTGTCTGGAAATTCATAGGATACATGTTCTGACTTGTTTTTAAGTAGATCTGAACATTCATTGAATAGATATAGGCATTCGGGGACACTTGGTCAAGGCCACATCTTGAAATTACCCTGTTATAAGCATTCAGATGCAAAAGTTTAACTTTTTTTATATAATTATTGCTCAAAAGAGTCCAGAGAATTGTAATGCAGTGGTTTGGTTCCAAGTGGGCAAAAAACCTAGGACTAGTTTGCAAAAATAGTTTTTTAACAGAATTGTGAATATTTAAATAAAGATTTTATTGACAGTATTGGTTCTTGAGGCAAAGTTGTTCAGTATGAGAATATCTATCATAATATATGCATATTATGTGGATGTTTATAACCCCACCTGATTACAGAGATGGAAAATACCATTTACAGCCAATACAGGCAATTCACCATAGGAATACATGGTTTTCAAAGCTTTTTAACAGTTATAGCGCCACATATGATCCAATCTCCATGAAACTTTGCACGCTTCTTCAGCATGTTATGTCACATATACATAAAAATGTTTGTGAAGTTTTGAGTTTTCCTTTAGGATTTATAGGCTTTTGAGTGTATTTTTGTCCCGCCTCTTTTCTAAATGACCCTGTTATAGCCATCCAAATGCAAAAGTTCAACTTTTTTTCAATGATTATTGATCTAGAGTGTCCAGAGAATTGTCCTAGACTGGTTTGGTTCCGATCAGGCAAAAAACCAGGGACTAGTTCGCAAAAGTAGGTTTTTAACATAATTGCGAATATTTAATGAACGATTTGATTGACAGCAAGGGTTCTAAAGGCAAAGTTGTTCAGTATAAGGAGATCTATCAAATGATATGCATATTTCGTGGATGTGTGCAACACCACGTGATTACAGAGCCATAAAACTCGTTAGCGCCAACTAGTGGCCGATTTCTTTCAAAATTCTTACAGACCTCTAGGGCCATGAGTCAAACATGCCCATTGAGTTTCATTCCGATCGGCCTCCGTTAACCTTGTCTAATGGGTGCTTAAATTTCATTGGCTGTGGCGGCCATGTTTTTTGAGATACGCCAATATCCTCATAGACATACATGGTACCTTGGACCAAGACACTGCATACCAATTTTCAAGTCAATCGGACTAGCGGTCGGGTGGTTATAGCCATTTTCATGTTTTTTTCGTGTTATAGCGCCACCAAGTGTTCAATCGTCGCGATTTTTTTATCGTGACCAAAAACTTAGCCTTTACACATGTGTACCAAGTTTGGTAAAGATATCTCATTTTGTTCTTGAGTTATAGCTTTTTTAGTAAATAGGCTCCGCCTTGAACAAATATTTTTACGCTCCTTAACGACCGTGAATACAAATGTCTACTTTTTTTCGATAATTATTGATAATCAGACTCCAGTGAACATTTTGACACTGGTTTGGTTCCGATCGGCCAAAAAACCTAGGACTAGTTCGCAAAAGTAGGTTTTCGACAAAATCCAAAATGGCGGGAAAATTTGCATACCGGAAATGAAATCGATGAGGCACGTTTTGTTGGTCTTGAGCCAAAGATTCCAATGATATAAGACACTTGCATCTGGGACAAAGGGTTGTTGAGATTTAAGCAAAATAGTGAATTTTTTTTGTTTTTTGCGCTATAGCGCCACCTATTGGCCAATCGGGCTCATATTTTGATAACCTCTCCTCGATTTTTGTACTACCTTGTGGCCAAGTTTCAAGTCTCTAGCACTTACGGTTTGGGCTGCACGATGCGTTTTAGGTCTGAATAATAATAATAATAATAAAAATTAAAGCTGCAAGCAGCATTTAGCGGGGTTCAAGCCTTTAAGGCCTTTAAGCACACAAGCATCAAAAGACATTAAGTTTTATTTAGCAAGATTTTAAACGCTGAAATAATAGATGGAAAATTCAATTTACAGGCAATTCACCATAGGAAACATGGTTTTAAAAGGTTTTTAACAGTTATAGCGCCACCTATGGTCCGATCTCTATAAAACGTTTAATGCTTGTTAAGGATCTAATCTCACACATGGCCACCAATTTTCGTGAAGTTTTGAGCTTTCCCTTAGAATTTATAGGCTTTTGAGGGTTTTTTGCCACGCCTCTTTTCGAAATGACCCTGTTATAGCCATCCAAATGCAAAAGTTAAACTTTTTTTGATAATTATTGATCTAGAGAGTCCAGAGAATTGTCCTAGACTGGTTTGGTTCCGATCGGGCAAAAAAACAGGGACTTATTTGCAAAAGTAGGTTTTTAACATAATCACAAATATTTAATGAACGATTTGATTGACAGCAATGCTTCTAGAGACAAAGTTGTTCAGTATGAGGAGATCTATCAAATTATATCAATATTGTGAGAATATGTGAAACATCACGTGATTACAGAGCCATAAAACTAATTGGCGCCTACTAGTGGCCAAATTCTTAAAAAATTATTACAGACCTCTAGGACCCTGAGTCAAACATGCTCGCCAACTTTTGTTCCGATCGGCCTCTGTTAACCTTGTCTAATAAGTGCTCACATTTCATTGGCCAATGGCGGCCATGTTTTTTGAGCTACGCCAATTTCCTTTATAGACATGCGTGGTACCTTGGACCAAGACACTGCATACCAACTTTCAAGTCAATCGGACTGGCAGTCGGGTGGTTATAGCCCTTTTCATGTTTTTTTATGTTATAGCGCCACCAAGTGTTCAATCCTCACAATTCTTTTTACCTTGACCAAAGACTCATCCCATACACAAGTGTACCAAGTTTGGTGAAGATATCTCATTTCGTTCCTGAGTTATAGCCCTTTTAGTAAAATAGGCTCTGAAACAGGCTTCAAACCAGTTGTTCCATTATGCATGGTTACACACACACACACACACACACACACACACACAATATTTTTGAGATATGTTATTGTGAAAATATCTTTTAATGGTCTATGAGCATGTCACATTTTTTTGTGAAATGCACCACGTTCTAGTATTATTTACTATGATTAACCATGTATCTATAACCATAGATCAATATTAGAGTGTAGTACAATAAAATGAACAGCGGGGGGCAGCAAAAGACCACATATTGGTCATTATTTTCATATGAACTCTGTCATTTTCACCTTTTTAACTGTTATAGAGGCAAATATTGTCCTATCTGTCTGAAAATTGTCATGCTTGTTTGGAGGCATATTACACATGTTCTGACTTGTTTTTAAGAATATCTGAGCATTCATTGAATAGATATAGGCATTTGGGGACACTTGGTCAAGGCCAGACACACACACACTTTTTTAATGCTATGGTCTATAATCATTTCACATAGCTCTTTGTAACTATTAATCAGATTTTTAAAAATGTATTCAGAAACATAGGACTACACACACACATTTTGTTGTAGTTACAGACATTTGAACTTTATGATGTTGCAGTAAACAAAATGTTTCCTGCAAGTCTCCTTCAAGATTCACATTTCTCAATGTGACAATTGTCAATAGTAATACTTAATAGATTAATTTTAACTAAATGTGATAGCAAATATTAAAATAGTGATTTATTTAAAGCTGAAAATGACTTGTATATCAATATTAGAGTGTAGTACAATAAAATGAACAGCGGGAGGCAGCAAACGACCACTTATTGGCTTAATATACCATTATTTTCATAATTTTCAGCTTTTTAACTGTTATAGAGGCAAATATGGTCCTATCTGTCTGAAAATTTTCATGCTTGTTTAGAGGCATAGTACACATGTTCTGACTTTTTTTTAAGAATATCTGAGCATTCATTGAATAGATATAGGCATTTGGGGACACTTGGTCAAGGCCACATCTTGAAATAACCCAGTTATAGCCATTCAGATGCAAAAGTTTAACTTTTTTTAAAAATAATTATTGCTCTAAAGAGTCCAGAGAATTGTACTGCCCTGGGTTGGTTCTGATCAGGTTGAAAAATCTATGACTAGTTTGCAAAAGTAGGTTATTAACATAATTGTGAATGTTTAAATAACGATTTGATTGACAGTATTGGTTCTTGAGGCAAAGTTGTTCAGTATGAGGAGATCTATCATAATTTATGCATATTATGTGGATGTTTTTAACCCCACCTGATTACAGAGATGGAGAATACCATTTACAGCCAATACAGGCATTTCACCATAGGAATACATGGTTTTCAAAGCTTTTTAACAGTTATAGCGCCACCTATGGTCCGATCTCCATGAAACTTTGCATGCTTTTTCAGCATGTTATGTTACATATACATAATAATTTTCGTGAAGTTTTGAGTTTTCCTTTAGGATTTATATGCTTTTGAGTGTATTTTGCTACGCCCCTCTTCTAAATGACCCTGTTATAGGCATTCAAATGCAAAAGTTCAACTTTTTTTTGATAATTATTGATCTAGAGAGTCCAGAGAATTGTCCTAGACTGGTTTGTTTCCGATCAGACAAAAATCCAGAGACTAGTTCGCAAAAGTAGGTTTTAAACATAATCGCAAATATTTAATGAACGATTTGATTGACAGCAATGCTTTTAGAGGAAAAGTTGTTCAGTATGAGGAGCCCTATCATATGATGTGTATATTTGGTTGATGTGTGCAACACCACGTGATTACAGAGCCAAAAAACTCGTTAGCGCCAACTAGTGGCCGATTTCTTTCAAAATTTTTACAGACCTCTAAGTCCATGAGTCAAACATGCCCACCGAGTTTCATTCCGATCAGCCTCCGTTAACCTTGTCTTAGAGGTGCTCAAACTTCATTGGCCAATAGCAGCCATGTTTTTTGAGATACGCCAATGTCCTCATAGACATACATGGTACCTTGGACCAAGACACTGCATACCAATTTTCAAGTCAATCGGACTAGCGGTCGGGTCGTTATAGCCATTTTCATGTTTTTTTCGTGTTATAGCGCCACCAAGTGTTCAATCGTCGCGATTCTTTTATCGTGACCCAAGACTCAGTCCATACACATGTGAACAAAGTTTGGTAAAGATATCTCATTTTGTTCTTGAGTTATAGTCATTTTAGTAAAATAGGCTCCTCCCACAACGTTCGTTTTCCGCACCTTAGCGATCGTGAATAGAAATTTCAACTTTTTTTCAATAATTATTGATATTCAGACTCCAGAGAACATTTCTGCACTGGTTTGGTTCCGATCGGGCAAAAATCCAGGGACTAGTTCGCAAAAGTAGTTTTTTGACAAAATTCAAAATGGCGGAAAATCTATAATGGCGGAAATGAAATCGGAGATATACATTTTTTACGTCAGGTATTCAGCTTTCCAATGATATAAGACACTTGAGTCTACGACATACGGTTTAGGAGTTATGAGCAGTTTTGCGCAATTGATTGCTATAGCGCCACCTATAGGCCAATCTGGCTCATAATTTGATAACCTCTCCTCGATTTTTGTACTACCATCTGACAAAGTTTCAAAGCTCCAGCTTCTACGGTTTGGGCTGCATGATGCGTTTTAGCGGAGAATAATAATAATAATAATAATAATAATTAAAGCTGCAAGCAGCATTTAGCGGGGTTCAAGCCTTTAAGGCCTTTAAGCACACAAGCATCAAAAGACATTACGTTTCATTTAGCAAGATTTTAAACACTGAAATAACAGATGGAAAAGTCCATTTACAGGCAATATTGGCAATTTACTATAGAAAACATATGGTTTTAAAAGGTTTTTAATAGTTATAGCGCCACCTATGGTCCGATCTCTATAAAACTTTGCATGCTTGTTAATGATGTTATGACACACATGCCCACCAATTTTCGTGAAGTTTTGAGTTTTCCCTTAGAATATATCAAATGATATGCATATTTCGTGGATGTGTGCAACACCACGTGATTACCGAGCCATAAAACTCATTAGCGCCAACTAGTGGCCGATTTTTTTCAAAATTCTTACCGACCTCTAGGGCCATGAGACTTGTCTAATAGGTGCTCAAATTTAATTGGCTGTGGCAGCCATGTTTTTTGAGATATGACAATGTCCTCACAGACATACTTGGTACCTTGGACCAAGACACTGCATACCAATTTTCAAGTCAATCGGACTAGCGGTCGGGTGGTTAAAGCCATTTTCATGTTTTTTTACGTTATTGCGCCACCAAGAGTTAAATCGTCGCGATTTTTTTTATTGTGACCAAAGACTCAGCCTATACACATGTCTACCAAGTTTGGTAAAGATATCTCATTTTGTTCTTGAGTTATAGCTTTTTTAGTAAATAGGCTCCGCCCTGAATGACTATTTTTACGCTCCTTAACAACCGTGAATATAAATTTCGACTTTTTTTTGATAATTATTCATAACCTGTCTCCAGAGAACATTTTGTCACTGGTTTGGTTCCGATCGGGCAAAAAACCTAGGACTAGTTTGCAAAAGTAGTTTTTTGACAAAATTCAAAATGGCGGAAAATCTATAATGGCGGAAATTAAATCGGAGATATACGTTTTGTTCGTCACGGACTCACCTTTCCAATGATATAAGACACTTGAGTCTACGTCATACGGTTTAGGAGTTATAAGCCATTTCGCGCTTTTGATTGCTGTAGCGCCACCTATTGTCCAATCGGGTTCATACTCTGACAACATTAGCCTCGATTTTTGTACTATCATCTGATGAAGTTTCAAGTCTCTAGCATTTACGCTTTGGTCTGCACGATCACAGTTTAAATATGATTGAACAATATTAGTTTAGAGGATAAGCCAATGAGTGGTCTTCTGCTGCCATCTGGTGGCAATTTTAGGTAATACGCCATAATATATTTGAGATAAATTAATTTGACAAAATGTGATTGTAAATATTGTAATAATGACTTTATAATGTCTAAATAGGAATTATAGAACATGATAAGTAAATAGTATGAAAAAATGACTATTTATGCCCAGCAGGTGGCAGCAGAGAACCACTCATTGGCTCATTTTCATTTTAAATGTCTGTTTTTCATTTAATGGGCACATTTTCCAAGTTAATGTCTTCAAACGTGCTTAACTCACATGCACATTTTGTTGGAGATATAGATATTTGAAATTAATGATGGGTAACAAATAGCTTATTCCAGGTTTTCCCCTTTAAAACATATTTTCAGGCATTATTTTAATTGTAATTTAATAATTATTGTAAAAACATTAATCAAATGAACAAATTAATTGATAAACATTGACAAAATGACATTTTCAATGCTATTATGTTTTTTTAGAGTTTATATATATGCTTAGTGGACAGAATGAACCAATGAGTGGTCTTCTGCTGCCCTCTGCTGGACATTCTACTTATTAATAAAGTCTTTTCACAGTTGCTTTGCAATAAACACTATAAAATCAGTTATATATCAAATTGGTCTTCCATGTTAATTCCATTATGCATGCTTATACACACACACACACACACACACACACACACACACACACACACACACACACACACACACACACACACACACACACACACACACACACACACACACACACACACACACACACACTTTTTTAATGCTATGGTCTATTTCACATAGCTCTTTGTAACTATTAATCAGATTATTAAAAATGTATTCAGAAACATAGGACTACACACACACAATTTGTTGTAGATACAGACATTTGAACTATATGATGTTGCAGTAAACAAAATGTTTCCTGCAAGTCTCCTTCAAGATTCACATTTCTCAATGTGACAATTATTGTCAATGGTAATAGCTAATAGATTAATTTTGACTAAATGTGATTGTAAATGTTAAAATTGTGATTTTTTTTAAAGTCTGAATATGACTTATAGATCAATATTAGAGTGTAGTACAATAAAAAGAACAGCGGGGGGCAGCAAACGACCACTTATTGGCTTAATATACCATTATTTTCATAATTTTCAGCTTTTTAACTGTTATAGAGGCAAATATTGTCCTATCTGTCTGAAATTTTTCATGCTTGTTTAGAGGCATAGTACACATGTTCTGACTTGTTTTTAAGAATATCTGAGCATTCATTGAATAGATATAGGCATTTTGGGACACTTGGTCAAGGCCAGACACACACACACACACACACACACACACTTTTTTAATGCTATGGTCTATAATCATTTAACATAGCTCTTTGTAACTATTAATCAGATTTTTAAAAATGTATTCAGAAACATAGGACTACACACACACATTTTGTTGTAGATACAGACATTTGAACTTTATGATGCTGCAGTAAACAAAATGTTTCCTGCCAGTCTCCTTCAAGATTCACATTTCTCAATGTGAAAATTGTCAATAGTAATACTTAAAATATTCATTTTAACTAAATGTGATAGCAAATGTTAAAATAGTGATTTATTTTAAGCTGAATATGACTTGTAGATCAATATTAGAGTGTAGTACACTAAAATGAACAGCGGGGGGCAGCAAACGACCACTTATTGGCTTAATATACCATTATTTTCATAATTTTCAGCTTTTTAACTGTTATAGAGGCAAATATTGTCCTATCTGTCTGAAATTTTTCAAGCTTGTTTAGAGGCATAGTACACATGTTCTGACTTGTTTTTAAGAATATCTGAGCATTCATTGAATAGATATAGGCATTTGGGGACACTTGGTCAAGGCTTTTGAGGGTTTTTTGCCACGCCTCTTTTCGAAATGACCCTGTTATAGCCATCCAAATGCAAAAGTTAAACTTTTTTTGATAATTATTGATCTAGAGAGTCCAGAGAATTGTCCTAGACTGGTTTGGTTCCGATCGGGCAAAAAAACAGGGACTTATTTGCAAAAGTAGGTTTTTAACATAATCACAAATATTTAATGAACGATTTGATTGACAGCAATGCTTCTAGAGACAAAGTTGTTCAGTATGAGGAGATCTATCAAATTATATCAATATTGTGAGAATATGTGAAACATCACGTGATTACAGAGCCATAAAACTAATTGGCGCCTACTAGTGGCCAAATTCTTAAAAAAATATTACAGACCTCTAGGACCCTGAGTCAAACATGCTCGCCAACTTTTGTTCCGATCGGCCTCTGTTAACCTTGTCTAATAAGTGCTCACATTTCATTGGCCAATGGCGGCCATGTTTTTTGAGCTACGCCAATTTCCTTTATAGACATGCGTGGTACCTTGGACCAAGACACTGCATACCAACTTTCAAGTCAATCGGACTGGCAGTCGGGTGGTTATAGCCCTTTTCATGTTTTTTTATGTTATAGCCCCACCAAGTGTTCAATCCTCACAATTCTTTTTACCTTGACCAAAGACTCATCCCATACACAAGTGTACCAAGTTTGGTGAAGATATCTCATTTCGTTCCTGAGTTATAGCCCTTTTAGTAAAATAGGCTCTGAAACAGGCTTCAAACCAGTTGTTCCATTATGCATGGTTACACACACACACACACACACACACACACACACAATATTTTTGAGATATGTTATTGTGAAAATATCTTTTAATGGTCTATGAGCATGTCACATTTTTTTGTGAAATGCACCACGTTCTAGTATTATTTACTATGATTAACCATGTATCTATAACCATAGATCAATATTAGAGTGTAGTACAATAAAATGAACAGCGGGGGTCAGCAAAAGACCACATATTGGTCATTATTTTCATATGAACTCTGTCATTTTCACCTTTTTAACTGTTATAGAGGCAAATATTGTCCTATCTGTCTGAAAATTGTCATGCTTGTTTGGAGGCATATTACACATGTTCTGACTTGTTTTTAAGAATATCTGAGCATTCATTGAATAGATATAGGCATTTGGGGACACTTGGTCAAGGCCAGACACACACACACACTTTTTTAATGCTATGGTCTATAATCATTTCACATAGCTCTTTGTAACTATTAATCAGATTTTTAAAAATGTATTCAGAAACATAGGACTACACACACACATTTTGTTGTAGTTACAGACATTTGAACTTTATGATGTTGCAGTAAACAAAATGTTTCCTGCAAGTCTCCTTCAAGATTCACATTTCTCAATGTGACAATTGTCAATAGTAATACTTAATAGATTAATTTTAACTAAATGTGATAGCAAATGTTAAAATAGTGATTTATTTAAAGCTGAAAATGACTTGTATATCAATATTAGAGTGTAGTACAATAAAATGAACAGCGGGGGGCAGCAAACGACCACTTATTGGCTTAATATACCATTATTTTCATAATTTTCAGCTTTTTAACTGTTATAGAGGCAAATATGGTCCTATCTGTCTGAAAATTTTCATGCTTGTTTAGAGGCATAGTACACATATTCTGACTTTTTTTTAAGAATATCGGAGCATTCATTGAATAGATATAGGCATTTAGGGACACTTGGTCAAGGCCACATCTTGAAATAACCCAGTTATAGCCATTCAGATGCAAAAGTTTAACTTTTTTTAAAAATAATTATTGCTCTAAAGAGTCCAGAGAATTGTACTGCCCTGGGTTGGTTCTGATCAGGTTGAAAAATCTATGACTAGTTTGCAAAAGTAGGTTATTAACATAATTGTGAATGTTTAAATAACGATTTGATTGACAGTATTGGTTCTTGAGGCAAAGTTGTTCAGTATGAGGAGATCTATCATAATTTATGCATATTATGTGGATGTTTTTAACCCCACCTGATTACAGAGATGGAGAATACCATTTACAGCCAATACAGGCATTTCACCTTAGGAATACATGGTTTTCAAAGCTTTTTAACAGTTATAGCGCCACCTATGGTCCGATCTCCATGAAACTTTGCATGCTTTTTCAGCATGTTATGTCACATATACATAATAATTTTCGTGAAGTTTTGAGTTTTCCTTTAGGATTTATATGCTTTTGAGTGTATTTTGCTACGCCCCTCTTCTAAATGACCCTGTTATAGGCATTCAAATGCAAAAGCTCAACTTTTTTTTGATAATTATTGATCTAGAGAGTCCAGAGAATTGTCCTAGACTGGTTTGTTTCCGATCAGACAAAAATCCAGAGACTAGTTCGCAAAAGTAGGTTTTAAACATAATCGCAAATATTTAATGAACGATTTGATTGACAGCAATGCTTTTAGAGGAAAAGTTGTTCAGTATGAGGAGCCCTATCATATGATGTGTATATTTGGTTGATGTGTGCAACACCACGTGATTACAGAGCCAAAAAACTCGTTAGCGCCAACTAGTGGCCGATTTCTTTCAAAATTTTTACAGACCTCTAAGTCCATGAGTCAAACATGCCCACCGAGTTTCATTCCGATCAGCCTCCGTTAACCTTGTCTTAGAGGTGCTCAAACTTCATTGGCCAATAGCAGCCATGTTTTTTGAGATACGCCAATGTCCTCATAGACATACATGGTACCTTGGACCAAGACACTGCATACCAATTTTCAAGTCAATCGGACTAGCGGTCGGGTCGTTATAGCCATTTTCATGTTTTTTTCGTGTTATAGCGCCACCAAGTGTTCAATCGTCGCGATTCTTTTATCGTGACCCAAGACTCAGTCCATACACATGTGAACAAAGTTTGGTAAAGATATCTCATTTTGTTCTTGAGTTATAGTCATTTTAGTAAAATAGGCTCCTCCCACAACGTTCGTTTTCCGCCCCTTAGCGATCGTGAATAGAAATTTCAACTTTTTTTCAATAATTATTGATATTCAGACTCCAGAGAACATTTCTGCACTGGTTTGGTTCCGATCGGGCAAAAATCCAGGGACTAGTTCGCAAAAGTAGTTTTTTGACAAAATTAAAAATGGCGGAAAATCTATAATGGCGGAAATGAAATCGGAGATATACATTTTTTACGTCAGGTATTCAGCTTTCCAATGATATAAGACACTTGAGTCTACGACATACGGTTTAGGAGTTATGAGCAGTTTTGCGCAATTGATTGCTATAGCGCCACCTATAGGCCAATCTGGCTCATAATTTGATAACCTCTCCTCGATTTTTGTACTACCATCTGAAAAAGTTTCAAAGCTCCAGCTTCTACGGTTTGGGCTGCACGATGCGTTTTAGCGGAGAATAATAATAATAATAATAATAATAATAAAAATCAATACAATTACAATAGGGTTTCAGCACTTCGTGCTTGAACCCCTAATAAAAATCAATACAATTACAATAGGGTTTCAGCACTTCGTGCTTGAACCCCTAATTAAAGCTGCAAGCAGCATTTAGCGGGGTTCAAGCCTTTAAGGCCTTTAAGCACACAAGCATCAAAAGACATTAAGTTTTATTTAGCAAGATTTTAAACACTGAAATAATAGATGGAAAATACCATTTACAGTCAATACAGGCAATTTCCAATAGGAAATACGTGGTTTTAAAAGGTTTTAAACAGTTATAGCGCCACCTATGGTCTGATTTCCATAAAACTTTGCATGCTTGTTAAAGATGTGATCTCACATATGCATAACAATTTTCGTGAAGTTTTGAGTTTTCCCTTAGAATTTATAGGCTTTTGAGTGTATTTTGCCATGCCGCTTTTCTAAATTACCCTGTTATAGCCATTTAAATGCAAAAGTTAAACTTTTTTTTCGATAATTATTGATCTAGAGAGTCCAGAGAATTATCCTAGACTAGTTTGGTTCCAATCGGGCAAAAATCCAGGGACTAGTTTGCAAAAGTAGGTTTTGAACATAAACGCAAATATTTAATGAACATATTAATTGACAGCAATAGTTCCAGAGGCAAAGTTGTTTGGTATGAGGAGTTCTATCAAATTATATGCATATTTCATGGATGTATGCAACACCACGTGATTACAGAGCCGTAAAACTCGTTAGCGCCAACTAGTGGCCGATTTTTTTCAAACTTCTTACAGACCTCTAGGGCCATGAGTTAAACATGCCCACAGAGTTTCGTTCCGATCGGCCTCCGTTAACCTTGTCTAATAGGTGCTCAAATTTAATTGTCTGTGGTGGCCATGTTTTTTGACATACGCCAATGTCCTCATAGACATACATGGTACCTTGGACCAAGACACTGCATACCAATTTTCAAGTCAATCGGACTAGCGGTCGGGTGGTTATAGCCAATTTCATGTTTTTTTCATGTTATAGCGCCACCAAGTGTTCAATCGTCGGGATTTTTTTATCGTGACCAAAGACTCAGCCCCTACACATGTGTACCAAGTTTGGTAAATATATCTCATTTTGTTCTTGAGTTATAACCATTTTAGTAAAATAGGCTCCTCCCACAACATTCGTTTTCCGCCCCTTAGCAATCGTGAATCGAAATTTCAACTTTTTTTCGATAATTATTGATATTCAGACTCCAGAGAACATTTCTGCACTGGTTTGGTTCCGATCGGTCTAAAATCCAGGGACTAGTTCGCAAAAGTAGTTTTTCAACAAAATTCAAAATGGCGGAAAATCCATCATGGCGGAAATGAAATCGGAGATATACGTTTTGTTTGTCATAGACTCACCTTTCCAATGATATAAGACACTTGAGTCTACGACTTACGGTTTAGGAGTTATGAGCAGTTTCGCGCAATTGATTGCTATAGCGCCACCTATTGGCCAATCTGGCTCATAATTTGATAACCTCTCCTCGATTTTTGTACTACCATCTGACAAAGTTTCAACGCTCCAGCCCTTACGGTTTGGGCTGCACGATGCGTTTTAGCGGAGAATAATAATAATAATAATAATTAAAGCTGCAAGCAGCATTTAGCGGGGTTCAAGCCTTTAAGGCCTTTAAGCACACAAGCATCAAAAGACATTAAGTTTTATTTAGCAAGATTTTAAACGCTGAAATAATAGATGGAAAATTCAATTTACAGGCAATTCACCATAGGAAACATGGTTTTAAAAGGTTTTTAACAGTTATAGCGCCACCTATGGTCCGATCTCTATAAAACGTTTAATGCTTGTTAAGGATCTAATCTCACACATGGCCACCAATTTTCGTGAAGTTTTGAGCTTTCCCTTAGAATTTATAGGCTTTTGAGGGTTTTTTGCCACGCCTCTTTTCGAAATGACCCTGTTATAGCCATCCAAATGCAAAAGTTAAACTTTTTTTGATAATTATTGATCTAGAGAGTCCAGAGAATTGTCCTAGACTGGTTTGGTTCCGATCGGGCAAAAAAACAGGGACTTATTTGCAAAAGTAGGTTTTTAACATAATCACAAATATTTCATGAACGATTTGATTGACAGCAATGTTTCTAGAGACAAAGTTGTTCAGTATGAGGAGATCTATCAAATTATATCAATATTGTGAGAATATGTGAAACATCACGTGATTACAGAGCCATAAAACTAATTGGCGCCTACTAGTGGCCAAATTCTTAAAAAATTATTACAGACCTCTAGGACCCTGAGTCAAACATGCTCGCCAACTTTTGTTCCGATCGGCCTCTGTTAACCTTGTCTAATAAGTGCTCACATTTCACTGGCCAATGGCGGCCATGTTTTTTGAGCTACGCCAATTTCCTTTATAGACATGCGTGGTACCTTGGACCAAGACACTGCATACCAACTTTCAAGTCAATCGGACTGGCAGTCGGGTGGTTATAGCCCTTTTCATGTTTTTTTTATGTTATAGCGCCACCAAGTGTTCAATCCTCACAATTCTTTTTACCTTGACCAAAGACTCATCCCATACACAAGTGTACCAAGTTTGGTGAAGATATCTCATTTCGTTCCTGAGTTATAGCCCTTTTAGTAAAATAGGCTCTGAAACAGGCTTCAAACCAGTTGTTCCATTATGCATGGTTACACACACACACACACACACACACACACACACACAATATTTTTGAGATATGTTATTGTGAAAATATCTTTTAATGGTCTATGAGCATGTCACATTTTTTTGTGAAATGCACCACGTTCTAGTATTATTTACTATGATTAACCATGTATCTATAACCATAGATCAATATTAGAGTGTAGTACAATAAAATGAACAGCGGGGGGCAGCAAAAGACCACATATTGGTCATTATTTTCATATGAACTCTGTCATTTTCACCTTTTTAACTGTTATAGAGGCAAATATTGTCCTATCTGTCTGAAAATTGTCATGCTTGTTTGGAGGCATATTACACATGTTCTGACTTGTTTTTAAGAATATCTGAGCATTCATTGAATAGATATAGGCATTTGGGGACACTTGGTCAAGGCCAGACACACACACACACTTTTTTAATGCTATGGTCTATAATCATTTCACATAGCTCTTTGTAACTATTAATCAGATTTTTAAAAATGTATTCAGAAACATAGGACTACACACACACATTTTGTTGTAGTTACAGACATTTGAACTTTATGATGTTGCAGTAAACAAAATGTTTCCTGCAAGTCTCCTTCAAGATTCACATTTCTCAATGTGACAATTGTCAATAGTAATACTTAATAGATTAATTTTAACTAAATGTGATAGCAAATGTTAAAATAGTGATTTATTTAAAGCTGAAAATGACTTGTATATCAATATTAGAGTGTAGTACAATAAAATGAACAGCGGGGGGCAGCAAACGACCACTTATTGGCTTAATATACCATTATTTTCATAATTTTCAGCTTTTTAACTGTTATAGAGGCAAATATGGTCCTATCTGTCTGAAAATGTTCATGCTTGTTTAGAGGCATAGTACACATGTTCTGACTTGTTTTTAAGAATATCTGAGCATTCATTGAATAGATATAGGCATTTGGGGACACTTGGTCAAGGCCACATCTTGAAATAACCCAGTTATAGCCATTCAGATGCAAAAGTTTAACTTTTTTTAAAAATAATTATTGCTCTAAAGAGTCCAGAGAATTGTACTGCCCTGGGTTGGTTCTGATCAGGTTGAAAAATCTATGACTAGTTTGCAAAAGTAGGTTATTAACATAATTGTGAATGTTTAAATAACGATTTGATTGACAGTATTGGTTCTTGAGGCAAAGTTGTTCAGTATGAGGAGATCTATCATAATTTATGCATATTATGTGGATGTTTTTAACCCCACCTGATTACAGAGATGGAGAATACCATTTACAGCCAATACAGGCATTTCACCATAGGAATACATGGTTTTCAAAGCTTTTTAACAGTTATAGCGCCACCTATGGTCCGATCTCCATGAAACTTTGCATGCTTTTTCAGCATGTTATGTTACATATACATAATAATTTTCGTGAAGTTTTGAGTTTTCCTTTAGGATTTATATGCTTTTGAGTGTATTTTGCTACGCCCCTCTTCTAAATGACCCTGTTATAGGCATTCAAATGCAAAAGTTCAACTTTTTTTTGATAATTATTGATCTAGAGAGTCCAGAGAATTGTCCTAGACTGGTTTGTTTCCGATCAGGCAAAAATCCAGAGACTAGTTCGCAAAAGTAGGTTTTAAACATAATCGCAAATATTTAATGAACGATTTGATTGACAGCAATGCTTTTAGAGGAAAAGTTGTTCAGTATGAGGAGCCCTATCATATGATGTGTATATTTGGTTGATGTGTGCAACACCACGTGATTACAGAGCCAAAAAACTCGTTAGCGCCAACTAGTGGCCGATTTCTTTCAAAATTCTTACAGACCTCTAAGTCCATGAGTCAAACATGCCCACCGAGTTTCATTCCGATCAGCCTCCGTTAACCTTGTCTTAGAGGTGCTCAAACTTCATTGGCCAATAGCAGCCATGTTTTTTGAGATACGCCAATGTCCTCATATACATATATGGTACCTTGGACCAAGACACTGCATACCAATTTTCAAGTCAATCGGACTAGCGGTCGGGTCGTTATAGCCATTTTCATGTTTTTTTCGTGTTATAGCGCCACCAAGTGTTCAATCGTCGCGATTCTTTTATCGTGACCCAAGACTCAGTCCATACACATGTGTACAAAGTTTGGTAAAGATATCTCATTTTGTTCTTGAGTTATAGCCATTTTAGTAAAATAGGCTCCTCCCACAACGTTCGTTTTCCGCCCCTTAGCGATCGTGAATAGAAATTTCAACTTTTTTTCGATAATTATTGATATTCATACTCCAGAGAACATTTCTGCACTGGTTTGGTTCCGATCGGGCAAAAATCCAGGGACTAGTTCGCAAAAGTAGTTTTTTGACAAAATTCAAAATGGCGGAAAATCTATAATGGCGGAAATGAAATCGGAGATATACATTTTTTACGTCAGGTATTCAGCTTTCCAATGATATAAGACACTTGAGTCTACGACATACGGTTTAGGAGTTATGAGCAGTTTTGCGCAATTGATTGCTATAGCGCCACCTATAGGCCAATCTGGCTCATAATTTGATAACCTCTCCTCGATTTTTGTACTACCATCTGACAAAGTTTCAAAGCTCCAGCTTCTACGGTTTGGGCTGCACGATGCGTTTTAGCGGAGAATAATAATAATAATAATAATAATAATAAAAATCAATACAATTACAATAGGGTTTCAGCACTTCGTGCTTGAACCCCTAATAATAATAATTAAAGCTGCTAGCAGCATTTAGCGGGGTTCAAGCCTTTAAGGCCTTTAAGCACACAAGCATCAAAAGACATTAGGTTTTATTTAGCAAGATTTTAAACACTGAAATAATAGATGGAAAACTTAAATTACAGGCAATTTACCATAGGAAACATATGGTTTTTAACAGTTATAGCGCCACCTATGGTCCGATCTCTGTAAAGCTTTGCATGCTTGTTAAGGATCTAATGTCACACATGCCCACCAATTTTCGTGAAGTTTTGAGTTGTCCCTTAGAATTTATAGGCTTTTGAGTGTATTTTGCCACGTCTCTTTTCTAAATGACCCTGTTATAGCCATCTAAATGCAAAAGTTCAACTTTCTTTTGATAATTATTGATCTAGAGAGTCCAGAGAATTGTCCTAGACTGGTTTGGTTCCAATCGGTCAAAAAAACAGGGACTAGTTTGCAAAATTAGGTTTTTAACATAATGGTGAATATTTAATGAAAGATTTGATTGACAGCAATGATTCTAGAGGCAAAGTTGTTTAGTATGAGGAGACCTATCAAATGATATCAATATTGTGGGAATATGTGAAACATGACGTGATTACAGAGCCATAAAACTCGTTAGCGCCTGCTAGTGGCCAATTTCTTTAAATTCTTATAGACCTCTAGGGCCATGAGTCAAACATGCCCATCAAGTTTTGTTCCGATCGGCCTCCGTTAACCTTGTCTAATAGGTTCTCAAATTTCATTGGCCAATAGCGGCCATGTTTTTTGAGTTACACCATATTCCTCATAGACATGCATGGTACCTTGGACCAAGACACTGCATACCAACTTTCAAGTCAATCGGACTAGCAGTCGGGTGGTTATAGCCCTTTTCATGTTTCCTTCATGTTATAGCGCCACCAAGTGTTCAATCCTCACAATTATTTTTACTGTGACCAAAGACTGAGCCCATGCACATGTGTACAAAGTGTGGTGAAGATATCTCATTTCGTTCTTGAGTTATAGCCCTTTTAGTAAAATAGGCTCTGAAACAGGCTTCAAACCAGTTGTTCCATTATGCATGCTTACACACACACACACACACACACACACACACACACACACACACACATTTTTTTTAATGCTATGGTCTATGATCATTTCACATAGATCTTTGTAACTATTAATCAGATTATTAAAAGTGTATTCAGAAACATTGGACTACACACAAATTATGTTGTAGATACAGACATTATAACTATATGATGTTGCAGTAAACATAACAAAATTCCTGCAAGTCTCCTTCAAGATTCACATTTCTCAATGTGACACAATTGTCAGTAGTAATACTTAATAGATTAATTTTGATTACATGTGATGTAAATGTTTAAATAGTGATTTTTTTAAAGTCTAAATATGACTTATAGATCAATTTTTGTGTGTGTAGTACAATAAAATGAACAGCGGGGGGCAGCAAACGACCACTTATTGGCTTATTATAACCAAGACTAAGCCCATACACATGTGTACCAAGTTTGGTTAAGATATCTCATTTTGTTCTTGAGTTATAGCCATTTTAGTAAAATAGGCTCCTCCCACAACATTCGTTTAACATATTAGTTTTGTTCATCATGGACTCACCTTTCTAATGATACAAGACACTTGAGTCTACGACATACGGTTTAGGAGTTATGAGCAGTTAAATATGACTTAGAGATCAATTATTTTGTGTGTAGTACAATAAAATGAACAGCGGGGGGCAGCAAACGACCACTTATTGGCTTAATATACCATTATTTTGATATGAACTCTGTAATTTTCACCTTTTTAACTGTTATAGAGGCAAATATTGTCCGATCTGTCTGAAATTTTTCATGCTTGTTAAGAGGCATAGGATACATGTACTGACTTGTTTTTAAGTAGATCTGAACATTCATTGAATAGATATAGGCATTTGGAGACACTTGGTCAAGGCCACATCTTGAAATTACCCTGTTATAACCATTCAGATGCAAAAGTTTAACTTTTTTTTATAATTATTGCTCTAAAGAGTCCAGAGAATTGTACTGCACTGGTTTGGTTCTGATCAGGTCGAAAAATGTATTACTAGTTTGCAAAAAGAGGTTTTTAACATAATCGTTAAGATTTAATGAACGATTTGATTGACAGTATTGGTTCTTGAGGCAAAGTTGTTTAGCATGAGGAGATCTATCATAATATATGCATATTATGTGGATGTTTTTAACCCCATCTGATTACAGAGATGGAAAATACCATTTACAGCCAATACAGGCAATTCATCATAGGGAATACATGGTTTTCAAAGCTTTTTAACAGTTATAGCGCCACCTATGGTCCAATCTCCATGAAACCTTGCACACTTCTTCAGCATGTTATGTCACATATACATAACAATTTTAGTGACGTTTTGAGTTTTCCATTAAGATTTATAGGCTATTGAGTGTATTTTGCTACATCCCTCTTCTAAATGACACTGTTATAGCCATCTAAATGCAAAAGTTGGACTTTTTTTTGATAATTATTGATCTAGAGAGTCCAGAGAATTGTCCTAGACTGATTTGGTTCTGTTCGGGCAAAAATCCAGGGACTAGTTCGCAAAAGTAGGTTTTTAACATAATTGCAAATATTTAATGAACAATTGGATTGACAGCAATGGTTCCAGAGGCAAAGTTGTTCAATATGAGGAGGTCTATCAAACGATATGCATATTTTGTGGATGTGTTCAACACCACGTGATTACAGTGCCATAAAACTTGTTAGCGCCAACTAGTGGCCGATTTCTTTCAAAATTCTTATAGACCTCTAGGGCCATAAGTCAAACATACCCATCGAGTTTCGTTCTGATCGGCCTCCATTAACCTTGTCTAATAGGTGCTCAAATTTAATTGGCCTTGGCGGCCATGTTTTTTGAGATACGCCAATGTCCTCATAGACATACATGGTACCTTGGACCAAGACACTGCATACCATTTTTCAAGTCAATCGGACTAGCGGTCGGGTGGTTATAGCCATTTTCATGTTTTTTTCGTGTTATAGCGCCACCATGTGTTCAATCATCGCGGTTTTTTTAGCGTGACCAAAAACTGAGCCCATACACATGTGTACCAAGTTTGATGAAGATATCTCATTTTGTTCTTGAGTTATAGCCATTTTAGTAAAATAGGCTCCTCCCACAACATTCGTTTTCCGCCCCTTGGCAACCGTGAATAGAAATTTCAACTTTTTTTCGATAATTATTGATATTCAGACTCCAGAGAAAATTTCTGCACTGGTTTGGTTCCGATCGGGCAAAAAACCTAGGACTAGTTCGCAAAAGTAGTTTTTTGACAAAATTCAAAATGGCGGAAAATCCATCATGGCGGAAATGAAATCGGAGATATACGTTTTGTTCGTCATGGACTCACCTTTCCAATGATATAAGACACTTGAGTCTACGACATACGGTTTAGGAGTTATGAGCAGTTTCGCGCAATTGATTGCTATAGCGCCACCTATAGGCCAATCTGGCTCATAATTTGATAACCTCTCCTCGATTTGTGTACTACCATCTGACAAAGTTTCAAAGTTCCAGCCCTTACGGTTTGGGCTGCACGATGCGTTTTAGCGGAGAATAATAATAATAATTAAAGCTGCGAGCAGCATTTAGCGGGGTTCAAGCCTTTAAGGCCTTTAAGCACACAAGCATCAAAAGACATTACATTTTATTTAGCAAGATTTTAAACACTGAAATAATAGATGGAAAAGTCAATTTACAGGCAATTTACCATAGGAAACATGGTTTTAAAAGGTTTTTAACAGTTATAGCGCCACCTATGGTCCGATCTCTATAAAACGTTTAATGCTTGTTAAGGATCTAATGTTACATGTGCCCACCAATTTTCGTGAAGTTTTGAGCTTTCCCTTAGAATTTATAGGCTTTTGAGTGTTTTTTGCCACGCCTCTTTTCGAAATGACCCTGTTATAGCCATCCAAATGCAAAAGTTCAACTTTTTTTGATAATTATTGATCTAGAGAGTCCAGAGAATTGTCCTAGACTGGTTTGGTTCCGATCGGGCAAAAAAACAGGGACTTATTTGCAAAAGTAGGTTTTTTAACATAATCACAAATATTTAATGAACGATTTGATTGACAGCAATGTTTCTAGAGACAAAGTTGTTCAGTATGAGGAGATCTATCAAATTATATCAATATTGTGAGAATATGTGAAACATCACGTGATTACAGAGCCATAAAACTAATTGGCGCCTACTAGTGGCCAAATTCTTAAAAAATTATTACAGACCTCTAGGACCCTGAGTCAAACATGCTCGCCAACTTTTGTTCCGATCGGCCTCTGTTAACCTTGTCTAATAAGTGCTCACATTTCATTGGCCAATGGCGGCCATGTTTTTTGAGCTACGCCAATTTCCTTTATAGACATGCGTGGTACCTTGGACCAAGACACTGCATACCAACTTTCAAGTCAATCGGACTGGCAGTCGGGTGGTTATAGCCCTTTTCATGTTTTTTTATGTTATAGCGCCACCAAGTGTTCAATCCTCACAATTCTTTTTACCTTGACCAAAGACTCATCCCATACACAAGTGTACCAAGTTTGGTGAAGATATCTCATTTCGTTCCTGAGTTATAGCCCTTTTAGTAAAATAGGCTCTGAAACAGGCTTCAAACCAGTTGTTCCATTATGCATGGTTACACACACACACACACACACACACACACACACACACACACAATATTTTTGAGATATGTTATTGTGAAAATATCTTTTAATGGTCTATGAGCATGTCACATTTTTTTGTGAAATGCACCACGTTCTAGTATTATTTACTATGATTAACCATGTATCTATAACCATAGATCAATATTAGAGTGTAGTACAATAAAATGAACAGCGGGGGGCAGCAAAAGACCACATATTGGTCATTATTTTCATATGAACTCTGTCATTTTCACCTTTTTAACTGTTATAGAGGCAAATATTGTCCTATCTGTCTGAAAATTGTCATGCTTGTTTGGAGGCATATTACACATGTTCTGACTTGTTTTTAAGAATATCTGAGCATTCATTGAATAGATATAGGCATTTGGGGACACTTGGTCAAGGCCAGACACACACACACTTTTTTAATGCTATGGTCTATAATCATTTCACATAGCTCTTTGTAACTATTAATCAGATTTTTAAAAATGTATTCAGAAACATAGGACTACACACACACATTTTGTTGTAGTTACAGACATTTGAACTTTATGATGTTGCAGTAAACAAAATGTTTCCTGCAAGTCTCCTTCAAGATTCACATTTCTCAATGTGACAATTGTCAATAGTAATACTTAATAGATTCATTTTAACTAAATGTGATAGCAAATGTTAAAATAGTGATTTATTTAAAGCTGAAAATGACTTGTATATCAATATTAGAGTGTAGTACAATAAAATGAACAGCGGGGGGCAGCAAACGACCACTTATTGGCTTAATATACCATGATTTTCATAATTTTCAGCTTTTTAACTGTTATAGAGGCAAATATGGTCCTATCTGTCTGAAAATTTTCATGCTTGTTTAGAGGCATAGTACACATGTTCTGACTTGTTTTTAAGAATATCTGAGCATTCATTGAATAGATATAGGCATTTGGGGACACTTGGTCAAGGCCACATCTTGAAATAACCCAGTTATAGCCATTCAGATGCAAAAGTTTAACTTTTTTAAAAAATAATTATTGCTCTAAAGAGTCCAGAGAATTGTACTGCCCTGGGTTGGTTCTGATCAGGTTGAAAAATCTATGACTAGTTTGCAAAAGTAGGTTATTAACATAATTGTGAATGTTTAAATAACGATTTGATTGACAGTATTGGTTCTTGAGGCAAAGTTGTTCAGTATGAGGAGATCTATCATAATTTATGCATATTATGTGGATGTTTTTAACCCCACCTGATTACAGAGATGGAGAATACCATTTACAGCCAATACAGGCATTTCACCATAGGAATACATGGTTTTCAAAGCTTTTTAACAGTTATAGCGCCACCTATGGTCCGATCTCCATGAAACTTTGCATGCTTTTTCAGCATGTTATGTTACATATACATAATAATTTTCGTGAAGTTTTGAGTTTTCCTTTAGGATTTATATGCTTTTGAGTGTATTTTGCTACGCCCCTCTTCTAAATGACCCTGTTATAGGCATTCAAATGCAAAAGTTCAACTTTTTTTTGATAATTATTGATCTAGAGAGTCCAGAGAATTGTCCTAGACTGGTTTGTTTCCGATCAGGCAAAAATGCAGAGACTAGTTCGCAAAAGTAGGTTTTAAACATAATCGCAAATATTTAATGAACGATTTGATTGACAGCAATGCTTTTAGAGGAAAAGTTGTTCAGTATGAGGAGCCCTATCATATGATGTGTATATTTGGTTGATGTGTGCAACACCACGTGATTACAGAGCCAAAAAACTCGTTAGCGCCAACTAGTGGCCGATTTCTTTCAAAATTCTTACAGACCTCTAAGTCCATGAGTCAAACATGCCCACCGAGTTTCATTCCGATCAGCCTCCGTTAACCTTGTCTTAGAGGTGCTCAAACTTCATTGGCCAATAGCAGCCATGTTTTTTGAGATACGCCAATGTCCTCATAGACATATATGGTACCTTGGACCAAGACACTGCATACCAATTTTCAAGTCAATCGGACTAGCGGTCGGGTCGTTATAGCCATTTTCATGTTTTTTTTGTGTTATAGCGCCACCAAGAGTTCAATCGTCGCGATTCTTTTACCGTGACCCAAGACTCAGTCCATACACATTTGTACAAAGTTTGGTAAAGATATCTCATTTTGTTCTTGAGTTATAGCCATTTTAGTAAAATAGGCTCCTCCCACAACGTTCGTTTTCCGCCCCTTAGCGATCGTGAATAGAAATTTCAACTTTTTTTTGATAATTATTGATATTCATACTCCAGAGAACATTTCTGCACTGGTTTGGTTCCGATCGGGCAAAAATCCAGGGACTAGTTCGCAAAAGTAGTTTTTTGACAAAATTCAAAATGGCGGAAAATCTATAATGGCGGAAATGAAATCGGAGATATACATTTTTTACGTCAGGTATTCAGCTTTCCAATGATATAAGACACTTGAGTCTACGACATACGCTTTAGGAGTTATGAGCAGTTTTGCGCAATTGATTGCTATAGCGCCACCTATAGGCCAATCTGGCTCATAATTTGATAACCTCTCCTCGATTTTTGTACTACCATCTGACAAAGTTTCAAAGCTCCAGCTTCTACGGTTTGGGCTGCACGATGCGTTTTAGCGGAGAATAATAATAATAATAATAATAATAATAAAAATCAATACAATTACAATAGGGTTTCAGCACTTCGTGCTTGAACCCCTAATTAAAGCTGCTAGCAGCATTTAGCGGGGTTCAAGCCTTTAAGGCCTTTAAGCACACAAGCATCAAAAGACATTAGGTTTTATTTAGCAAGATTTTAAACACTGAAATAATAGATGGAAAACTTAAATTACAGGCAATTTACCATAGGAAACATATGGTTTTTAACAGTTATAGCGCCACCTATGGTCCGATCTCTGTAAAGCTTTGCATGCTTGTTAAGGATCTAATGTCACACATGCCCACCAATTTTCGTGAAGTTTTGAGTTGTCCTTTAGAATTTATAGGCTTTTGAGTGTATTTTGCCACGTCTCTTTTCTAAATGACCCTTTTATAGCCATCCAAATGCAAAAGTTCAACTTTCTTTTGATAATTATTGATCTACAGAGTCCAGAGAATTGTCCTAGACTGGTTTGGTTCCAATCGGGCAAAAAAACAGGGACTAGTTTGCAAAATTAGGTTTTTAACATAATGGTGAATATTTCATGAACGATTTGATTGACAGCAATGATTCCAGAGGCAAAGTTGTTTAGTATGAGGAGACCTATCAAATGATATCAATATTGTGGGAATATGTGAAACATGACGTGATTACAGAGCCATAAAACTCGTTAGCGCCTGCTAGTGGCCAATTTCTTTAAATTCTTATAGACCTCTAGGGCCATGAGTCAAACATGCCCATCAAGTTTTGTTCCGATCGGCCTCCGTTAACCTTGTCTAATAGGTTCTCAAATTTCATTGGCCAATAGCGGCCATGTTTTTTGAGTTACACCATATTCCTCATAGGCATACATGGTACCTTGGACCAAGACACTGCATACCAACTTTCAAGTCAATCGGACTAGCAGTCGGGTGGTTATAGCCCTTTTCATGTTTCCTTCATGTTATAGCGCCACCAAGTGTTCAATCCTCACAATTATTTTTACTGTGACCAAAGACTGAGCCCATGCACATGTGTACAAAGTTTGGTGAAGATATCTCATTTCGTTCTTGAGTTATAGCCCTTTTAGTAAAATAGGCTCTGAAACAGGCTTCAAACCAGTTGTTCCATTATGCATGCTTACACACACACACACACACACACACACACACACACACACACACACACACACACACACACACACACACACACACACACACACACACACACACACACACATTTTTTTTAATGCTATGGTCTATAATCATTTCACATAGATCTTTGTAACTATTAATCATATTATTAAAAGTGTATTCAGAAACATTGGACTAAACACAAATTATGTTGTAGATACAGACATTATAACTATATGATGTTGCAGTAAACATAACAAAATTCCTGCAAGTCTCCTTCAAGATTCACATTTCTCAATGTGACACAATTGTCAGTAGTAATACTTAATAGATTAATTTGGACTACATGTGATGTAAATGTTTAAATAGTGATTTTTTTAAAGTCTAAATATGACTTATAGATAAAATGTTTTGTGTGTAGTACAATAAAATGAACAGCGGGGGGCAGTAAACGACCACTTATTGGCTTATTATAACCAAGACTAAGCCCATACACATGTGTACCAAGTTTGGTTAAGATATCTCATTTTGTTCTTGAGTTATAGCCATTTTAGTAAAATAGGCTCCTCCCACAACATTCGTTTAACATATTAGTTTTGTTCATCATGGACTCACCTTTCTAATGATACAAGACACTTGAGTCTACGACATACGGTTTAGGAGTTATGAGCAGTTAAATATGACTTAGAGATCAATTATTTTGTGTGTAGTACAATAAAATGAACAGCGGGGGGCAGCAAACGACCACTTATTGGCTTAATATACCATTATTTTGATATGAACTCTGTAATTTTCACCTTTTTAACTGTTATAGAGGCAAATATTGTCCGATCTGTCTGAAATTTTTCATGCTTGTTAAGAGGCATAGGATACATGTACTGACTTGTTTTTAAGTAGATCTGAACATTCATTGAATAGATATAGGCATTTGGAGACACTTGGTCAAGGCCACATCTTGAAATTACCCAGTTATAACCATTCAGATGCAAAAGTTTAACTTTTTTTAATAATTATTGCTCTAAAGAGTCCAGAGAATTGTACTGCACTGGTTTGGTTCTGATCAGGTCGAAAAATCTATTACTAGTTTGCAAAAAGAGGTTTTTAACATAATCGTTAATATTTAATGAACAATTTGATTGACAGTATTGGTTCTTGAGGCAAAGTTGTTTAGCATGAGGAGATCTATCATAATATATGCATATTATGTGGATGTTTTTAACCCCACCTGATTACAGAGATGGAAAATACCATTTACAGCCAATACAGGCAATTCATCATAGGGAATACATGGTTTTCAAAGCTTTTTAACAGTTATAGCGCCACCTATGGTCCAATCTCCATGAAACTTTGCACACTTCTTCAGCATGTTATGTCACATATACATAACAATTTTAGTGACGTTTTGAGTTTTCCATTAAGATTTATAGGCTTTTGAGTGTATTTTGCTAGGTCCCTCTTCTAAATGACCCTGTTATAGGCATCCAAATGCAAAAGTTCAACTTTTTTTCGATAATTATTGATCTAGAGAGTCCAGAGAATTGTCCTAGACTGGTTTGGTTCCGATCAGGCAAAAATCCAGAGACTAGTTTGCAAAGGTAGGTTTTAAACATAATCACAAATATTTAATGAACGATTTGATTGACAGCAATGCTTCTAGAGGAAAAGTTGTTCAGTATGAGGAGCCCTATCATATGATGTGTATATTTGGTTGATGTGTGCAACACCACGTGATTACAGAGCCAAAAAACTCGTTAGCGCCAACTAGTGGCCGATTTCTTTCAAAATTCTTACAGTCCTCTAAGTCCATGAGTCAAACATGCCCACCGAGTTTCATTCCCATCGGCCTCCGTTAACCTTGTCTTAGAGGTGCTCAAACTTTATTGGCCAAGAGCAGCCATGTTTTTTGAGATACGCCAATGTCCTCATAGACATACATGGTACCTTGGACCAAGACACTGCATACAAATTTTCAAGTCAATTGGACTAGCGGTCTGGTGGTTATAGCCATTTTCATGTTTTTTTCGTGTTATAGCGCCACCAAGTGTTCAATCGTCGTGATTCTTTTATCGTGACTCAAGACTCAGCCCATACACATGTGTTCCAAGTTTGGTAAAGATATCTAATTTTGTTCTTGAGTTATAGCCATTTTAGTAAAATAGGCTCCTCCCACAACGTTCGTTTTCCGCCCCTTAGCAACCGTGAAAAGAAATTTCAACTTTTTTTCAATAATTATTGATATTCAGACTCCAGAGAACATTTCTGCACTGGTTTGGTTCCAATCGGGCTAAAATCCAGGGACTAGTTCGCAAAAGTAGTTTTTTGACATAATTCAAAATGGCGGAAAATCTATAATGGCGGAAATGAAATCGGAGATATACATTTTTTATGTCAGGTATTCAGCTTTCCAATGATATAAGACACTTGAGTCTACGACATACGGTTTAGGAGTTATGAGCAGTTTCGCGCAATTGATTGCTATAGCGCCACCTATAGGCCAATCTGTCTCATAATTTGATAACCTCTCCTCGATTTTTGTACTACCATCTGACAAAGTTTCAAAGCTCCAGCTTCTACGGTTTGGGCTGCACGATGCGTTTTAGCGGAGAATAATAATAATAATTAAAGCTGCAAGCAGCATTTATCGGGGTTCAAGCAGTTAAGGCCTTTAAGGCCTTTAAACACACAAGCATCAAAAGACATTAAGTTTTATTTAGCAAGCATTTAACAACTGCCATCATAGATGAAAAAGTCGATTTACAGCCTATACAGGCAGTTTACCATAGGAAATATATGGTTTTAAAGCGTTTTTACAGTTATAGCACCTTTTGCCCGAGTCTTCTTATAGTCTTGCCTGATCTCCACCACTTTTATTAGTAGTACTCAAAGTGTGCCCATACTGTATATATGTGTCAGATTTGTTGTAAATATGTAATTTTAATAAGGAGTTTAGACAATTATATTCAGTGGCGTAACGAACGAGCCAACACCGGACCCTTAAGTAGGATTATCAAGGCGGGCCCCTTGATGACGCAATTGATGACGCAATGTCCGCGAGTAGGCTACCATGAATAGGGCAGGATATGATCATACACAGCATATAAGACATTAGATGACTAACAAAATCAGGAGTAGCCTACGCTCACCAAAAACAAAACAAAAAAAACAACAAAAAAACAATGGGGACAGCGCACTATAAAACATTGTTAGGCCTAGGTCCAAATACATAAAAAAAGATGCTCTCTTACATTATAGTGGGATTTTCCGGGCTTTCCTATGTGTTGATTAGATCAGGATTGTGCGCACAGGCAATAGGCTTGTTTGAGATGCGCCTTGCCTCGCCTGAAATGTATGCGAGAGTAGGCGGCTGCAGTGAGGGGAGGAGTGAAAAAAGCGCAGGCAAGCCGGACAGTTCTCTCTACTCACAGTGGATCTGACACCTGCGAGATCAAAGATGGATATCGCGGGATTCACGCGATTCATGCTCGTGCACAGTTTTGCTAATAAACTGGATGTAATTCAAGTTATGTTGCTTTTATATGAAAATAAATAAAATGAACAAGACACCCAAAGTACTTGTTATTTAATTCCATTCCAAATACATGTTTATCAATATTTCTTTCTTTAATACATACATGTTTTTTTTATTTATTTTATTTTTTTATAAAAAATAAATTGCATAACCCAAAGAGATCGCACTGTCAGATAGTTTGGGAATATTCACAAACAACATATACACATAAAACATGATATTAGAGTTTTAAAATCAAACATTTTAAAAGAGAACAATACATCACAGTTGTTTAAACCATTGAGCATTAAGCTGTCGTCAGCAAGTCGTTTCCCATCATGCTTTTGATCAGCGCAGTCGGTGGAGAGCAACTGCGCGCGACTGCAGAATCTGACACGTGCGCCTTGCGCTCGCAAGATATTTTTGACATACGTCAGCATGACATCAGAGCAAGGCGGACCGCACTCGGACACATTTGTAACCAGCATGCATCTCGCGCTGATCACCGGTGATCGGTTCTGCACAGATTTTGCTCATCTCAAACAAGCCTATTCTCAATTGACACTTCGCAGGGAGTTTGATTGACAGGCGATCTGACTAATCATAATCCGCCATTTTGTCCAACAAAGCAGTCAGGAAAATTAGTAGATTAACATAGGAGGATTTAAATTTGAAAAACAAAGTGTACTGACGTCTTAGCACTTTAAAACAACATTTGTTTTATGTTCATTCATGTTTATTTTAATGATATAAATTAACTAGAAGGAAGAGATGATCGGTTCACAAGCAGCTTTAACTGAGTCTCGAGTCTACAGCGATCTATCAGACACATTAAAGAGTCACAAAATGGTATTTATTGTTTAAATGTCTCTAAAAAATGACTACATTTGATAGGTGAGACTTTGTTTCATATCAAAAGTACTTGTCTGTCAGCGCGCAGTCTTTTCTCTGATCCGCTATTTATTTTTCACTGCGTGAGAACTTGGTGTGGTGTGAGAGTGGCGTCGCTTGTCAGACATAGCAACAGTAACTAAAGTGGGCGGGTCTTTGCGAACGGTCATTGACAGTATGGACGGGGATTCGCCAGTCCCATCATTGTTCGTTTCAAACATGTGAGAGCATCAAAATGATCCATGGGTGAAATTGATTGGATTTAATTAATTTTTTTGTCAGTTCCTATTTTAACATTTTGGCGTTATTGTTTAGCTATTTACCTATGTTTTCAAATTTACTTTGTTTTTTTGTTGTTGTCTCGAACAGACTAACGGCTTTGAAGATAACCAAAATTTTTTAAAGCTCTAAATGACACTTACAAAAACCATAAAGCGAAACCTGGCATGTTTGGTATTGTTGGACTCGGCAAGGATTCTTAGGAGAACACTCCTGTGAAAAAAACACGGGCTTGAAACTTCTAAGGCTCCTTCAAGGCATTGTGCCATTGACGTATTCTCAGTTTTTTTAGATACACCAATGTTCTCATAGACTATCATGGCACCCTGGACAAAGACACTGCATGCCAATTTTCAGTAGACTAACAGTTGGGTGCGCTTGTATCTATTTTCATGATTTTTTGCAGTTATAGCGTCACCAAGTGGCTATTTGTCACAATATTTTTCATGTCACTCAGATTGAGTTTATAAACATGTGTCCCAAGTTTAGCGAAAATATCTCTTTCCGTTCACAATTTATAACCATTTTATAGCGCCACCAAGTGGCCAATTGTCATGATTTTTTTCACGTGACCACAAAATGAGCTCATGAACATGTCCCAAGTTTTGCGAAAATATCTCTTTCCGTTCACAAGTTATAACCGTTTTAAAGTGCCACCTAGTGGCCAATTGTTGCGATTTATTTCACGTGACCACAAAATGAGCTCATGAACATGTATCCCAAGTTAAGCAAAAAAATCTCTTTCCGTTCACAATTTATAACCATTTTAGTAAAAATGGCCCTAGTGCCATCAAAGATTTTGGTTCCCCTTATCGACCGTTAATTGAAATTTTAAATTTTTTGGATCATTATTGATTGACAGACCCCAGAGAATAGTCTTGCTGTGGTTTGGTTCCAATCGGGCCAAAAATCTAGGAGAAGTCAGCAAAAATAGGTTTTTCAAATAAATGCAATTTACTCGAAATTGGCGCCCAAAGGACGAGCAAATCGGAGATAGCCATTTTGTCCGCCCTGAGCCAAGGATTCCTAGGATATAAGACACTTGATCCTGGGACAAACAGTCTAAGAGTTATGAGCAATTTTGAACTTTTGGTTGCTGTAGCGCCACCTATGGGCCATTCGGGGTCATACTCTGATAGGTTGTCCCCAAACTGAGGCCTACCATCTGGCCAGGTTTCATGTCTCTAGGCCTTACGGTTTGGCCTGCACGATGCGTTTTACGAATCCTTACAATTACAATAGGGTTTCAGCATTTCATGCTTGAACCCCTAATAAGAATGAAGGCTTTTTGCCAGTTATAGCGCCACCTATGGTCCGATCTCCATGAAACTCTGCATGCTTCCTCGCCATGTTCTGACACATATGCTCATCAATTTTGGTGAAGTTCTGAGTTTTCATTTGGGATGTATAGGCTTTTTAGTGTATTTTGCCACGCCCCTTTTCTAAATGACCCTGTTACAGCCAGCCAAATGCCAAAGTTCAACTTTTTTTTTATAATTATTGATCGAGAGAGTCCAGAGAATTGTCCTAGACTGGTTCAGTTCCGATCGGGCGAAAAACCAGGGACTAGTTTGCAAAAGTAGGTTTTGGACAAAATTCGACATAGCAGAAAATTTTCCCTGCCTACATCCAAATCGGAGATAGCCATTTTGTCTGCCTTGAGCCAAGGATTCCAACGATATAAGACACTTGATCCTGGGACAAACAGTCTAAGAGTTATGAGCAATTTTGAACTTTTGGTTGCTGTAGCGCCACCTATGGGCCATTCGGGGTCATACTCTGATAGGTTGTCCCCAAACTGAGGCCTACCATCTGGCCAGGTTTCATGTCTCTAGGCCTTACGGTTTGGCCTGCACGATGCGTTTTACGAATCCTTACAATTACAATAGGGTTTCAGCATTTCATGCTTGAACCCCTAATAAGAATGAAGGCTTTTTGCCAGTTATAGCGCCACCTATGGTCCGATCTCCATGAAACTCTGCATGCTTCCTCGCCATGTTCTGACACATATGCTCATCAATTTTGGTGAAGTTCTGAGTTTTCATTTGGGATGTATAGGCTTTTTAGTGTATTTTGCCACGCCCCTTTTCTAAATGACCCTGTTACAGCCAGCCAAATGCCAAAGTTCAACTTTTTTTTGATCACTATTGATTGAGAGAGTCCAGAGAATTGTCCTAGACTGGTTCGGTTCCGATCGGGCGAAAAACCAGGGACTAGTTTGCAAAAGTAGGTTTTGGACAAAATTCGACATAGCAGAAAATTTTCCCTGCCTACATCCAAATCGGAGATAGCCATTTTGTATGCCTTGAGCCAAGGATTCCAACGATATAAGACACTTGATCCTGGGACAAACAGTCTAAGAGTTATGAGCAATTTTGAACTTTTGGTTGCTGTAGCGCCACCTATGGGCCATTCGGGGACATACTCTGATAGGTTGTCCCCAAACTGAGGCCTACCATCTGGCCAGGTTTCATGTCTCTAGGCCTTACGGTTTGGCCTGCACGATGCGTTTTACGAATCCTTACAATTACAATAGGGTTTCAGCATTTCATGCTTGAACCCCTAATAAGAATGAAGGCTTTTTGCCAGTTATAGCGCCACCTATGGTCCGATCTCCATGAAACTCTGCATGCTTCCTCGCCATGTTCTGACACATATGCTCATCAATTTTGGTGAAGTTCTGAGTTTTCATTTGGGATGTATAGGCTTTTTAGTGTATTTTGCCACACCCATTTTCTAAATGACCCTGTTACAGCCAGCCAAATGCCAAAGTTCAACTTTTTTTTGATAATTATTGATCGAGAGAGTCCAGAGAATTGTCCTAGACTGGTTCGGTTCCGATCGGGCGAAAAACCAGGGACTAGTTTGCAAAAGTAGGTTTTGGACAAAATTCGACATAGCAGAAAATTTTCCCTGCCTACATCCAAATCGGAGATAGCCATTTTGTCTGCCTTGAGCCAAGGATTCCAACGATATAAGACACTTGATCCTGGGACAAACAGTCTAAGAGTTATGAGCAATTTTGAACTTTTGGTTGCTGTAGCGCCACCTATGGGCCATTCGGGGTCATACTCTGATAGGTTGTCCCCAAACTGAGGCCTACCATCTGGCCAGGTTTCATGTCTCTAGGCCTTACGGTTTGGCCTGCACGATGCGTTTTACGAATCCTTACAATTACAATAGGGTTTCAGCATTTCATGCTTGAACCCCTAATAAGAATGAAGGCTTTTTGCCAGTTATAGCACCACCTATGGTCCGATCTCCATGAAACTCTGCATGCTTCCTCGCCATGTTCTGACACATATGCTCATCAATTTTGGTGAAGTTCTGAGTTTTCATTTGGGATGTATAGGCTTTTTGGTGTATTTTGCCACGCACCTTTTCTAAATGACCCTGTTACAGCCAGCCAAATGCCAAAATTCTAATTTCTTTTGATAATTATTGATCGAGAGAGTCCAGAGAATTGTCCTAGACTGGTTCGGTTCCGATCGGGCGAAAAACCAGGGACTAGTTTGCAAAAGTAGGTTTTGGACAAAATTCGACATAGCAGAAAATTTTCCCTGCCTACATCCAAATCGGAGATAGCCATTTTGTCTGCCTTGAGCCAAGGATTCCAACGATATAAGACACTTGATCCTGGGACAAACAGTCTAAGAGTTATGAGCAATTTTGAACTTTTGGTTGCTGTAGCGCCACCTATGGGCCATTCGGGGTCATACTCTGATAGGTTGTCCCCAAACTGAGGCCTACCATCTGGCCAGGTTTCATGTCTCTAGGCCTTACGGTTTGGCCTGCACGATGCGTTTTACGAATCCTTACAATTACAATAGGGTTTCAGCATTTCATGCTTGAACCCCTAATAAGAATGAAGGCTTTTTGCCAGTTATAGCGCCACCTATGGTCCGATCTCCATGAAACTCTGCATGCTTCCTCGCCATGTTCTGACACATATGCTCATCAATTTTGGTGAAGTTCTGAGTTTTCATTTGGGATGTATAGGCTTTTTAGTGTATTTTGCCACGCCCCTTTTCTAAATGACCCTGTTACAGCCAGCCAAATGCCAAAGTTCAACTTTTCTTTGATAATTATTGATCGAGAGAGTCCAGAGAATTGTCCTAGACTGGTTCGGTTCCGATCGGGCGAAAAACCAGGGACTAGTTTGCAAAAGTAGGTTTTGGACAAAATTCGACATAGCAGAAAATTTTTCCTGCCTACATCCAAATCGGAGATAGCCATTTTGTCTGCCTTGAGCCAAGGATTCCAACGATATAAGACACTTGATCCTGTGACAAACAGTCTAAGAGTTATGAGCAATTTTGAACTTTTGGTTGCTGTAGCGCCACCTATGGGCCATTCGGGGTCATACTCTGATAGGTTGTCCCCAAACTGAGGCCTACCATCTGGCCAGGTTTCATGTCTCTAGGCCTTACGGTTTGGCCTGCACGATGCGTTTTACGAATCCTTACAATTACAATAGGGTTTCAGCATTTCATGCTTGAACCCCTAATAAGAATGAAGGCTTTTTGCCAGTTATAGCGCCACCTATGGTCCGATCTCCATGAAACTCTGCATGCTTCCTCACCATGTTCTGACACATATGCTCATCAATTTTGGTGAAGTTCTGAGTTTTCATTTGGGATGTATAGGCTTTTTAGTGTATTTTGCCACGCCCCTTTTCTAAATGACCCTGTTACAGCCACCCAAATGCCAAAGTTCAACTTTTTTTTGATAATTATTGATCGAGAGAGTCCAGATAATTATCCTAGACTGGTTCGGTTCCGATCGGGCGAAAAACCAGGGACTAGTTTGCAAAAGTAGGTTTTGGACAAAATTCGACATAGCAGAAAATTTTCCCTGCCTACATCCAAATGGGATATAGCCATTTTGTCTGCCTTGAGCCAAGGATTCCAACGATATAAGACACTTGATCCTGGGACAAACGGTCTAAGAGTTATGAGCAATGTTGAACTTTTGGTTGCTGTAGCGCCACCTATGGGCCATTCGGGGTCATACTCTGATAGGTTGTCCCCAAACTGAGGCCTGCCATCTGGCCAGGTTTCATGTCTCTAGGCCTTACGGTTTGGCCTGCACGATGCGTTTTACGAATCCTTACAATTACAATAGGGTTTCAGCATTTCATGCTTGAACCCCTAATAAGAATGAAGGCTTTTTGCCAGTTATAGCGCCACCTATGGTCTGATCTCCATGAAACTCTGCATGCTTCCTCACCATGTTCTGACACATATGCTCATCAATTTTGGTGAAGTTCTGAGTTTTCATTTGGGATGTATAGGCTTTTTAGTGTATTTTGCCACGCCCCTTTTCTAAATGACCCTGTTACAGCCACCCAAATGCCAAAGTTCAACTTTTTTTTGATAATTATTGATCGAGAGAGTCCAGATAATTATCCTAGACTGGTTCGGTTCCGATCGGGCGAAAAACCAGGGACTAGTTCGCAAAAGTAGGTTTTGGACAAAATTCAACATAGCAGAAAATTTTCCCTGCCTACATCCAAATGGGATATAGCCATTTTGTCTGCCTTGAGCCAAGGATTCCAACGATATGAGACACTTGATCCTGGGACAAACGGTCTAAGAGTTATGAGCAATTTTGAACTTTTGGTTGCTGTAGCGCCACCTATGGGCCATTCGGGGTCATACTCTGATAGGTTGTCCCCAAACTGAGGCCTGCCATCTGGCCAGGTTTCATGTCTCTAGGCCTTACGGTTTGGCCTGCACGATGCGTTTTACGAATCCTTACAATTACAATAGGGTTTCAGCATTTCATGCTTGAACCCCTAATAATAATAATAATAAAAATCAATACAATTACAATAGGGTTTCAGCACTTCGTGCTTGAACCCCTAAAAATCAATACAATTACAATAGGGTTTCAGCACTTCGTGCTTGAACCCCTAATTAAAGCTGCAAGCAGCATTTAGCGGGGTTCAAGCCTTTAAGGCCTTTAAGCACACAAGCATCAAAAGACATTAAGTTTTATTTAGCAAGATTTTAAACGCTGAAATAATAGATGGAAAATTCAATTTACAGGCAATTCACCATAGGAAACATGGTTTTAAAAGGTTTTTAACAGTTATAGCGCCACCTATGGTCCGATCTCTATAAAACGTTTAATGCTTGTTAAGGATCTAATCTCACACATGGCCACCAATTTTCGTGAAGTTTTGAGCTTTCCCTTAGAATTTATAGGCTTTTGAGGGTTTTTTGCCACGCCTCTTTTCGAAATGACCCTGTTATAGCCATCCAAATGCAAAAGTTAAACTTTTTTTGATAATTATTGATCTAGAGAGTCCAGAGAATTGTCCTAGACTGGTTTGGTTCCGATCGGGCAAAAAAACAGGGACTTATTTGCAAAAGTAGGTTTTTAACATAATCACAAATATTTAATGAACGATTTGATTGACAGCAATGTTTCTAGAGACAAAGTTGTTCAGTATGAGGAGATCTATCAAATTATATCAATATTGTGAGAATATGTGAAACATCACGTGATTACAGAGCCATAAAACTAATTGGCGCCTACTAGTGGCCAAATTCTTAAAAAATTATTACAGACCTCTAGGACCCTGAGTCAAACATGCTCGCCAACTTTTGTTCCGATCGGCCTCTGTTAACCTTGTCTAATAAGTGCTCACATTTCATTGGCCAATGGCGGCCATGTTTTTTGAGCTACGCCAATTTCCTTTATAGACATGCGTGGTACCTTGGACCAAGACACTGCATACCAACTTTCAAGTCAATCGGACTGGCAGTCGGGTGGTTATAGCCCTTTTCATGTTTTTTTATGTTATAGCGCCACCAAGTGTTCAATCCTCACAATTCTTTTTACCTTGACCAAAGACTCATCCCATACACAAGTGTACCAAGTTTGGTGAAGATATCTCATTTCGTTCCTGAGTTATAGCCCTTTTAGTAAAATAGGCTCTGAAACAGGCTTCAAACCAGTTGTTCCATTATGCATGGTTACACACACACACACACACACACACACACACACACACACAATATTTTTGAGATATGTTATTGTGAAAATATCTTTTAATGGTCTATGAGCATGTCACATTTTTTTGTGAAATGCACCACGTTCTAGTATTATTTACTATGATTAACCATGTATCTATAACCATAGATCAATATTAGAGTGTAGTACAATAAAATGAACAGCGGGGGGCAGCAAAAGACCACTTATTGGTCATTATTTTCATATGAACTCTGTCATTTTCACCTTTTTAACTGTTATAGAGGCAAATATTGTCCTATCTGTCTGAAAATTGTCATGCTTGTTTGGAGGCATATTACACATGTTCTGACTTGTTTTTAAGAATATCTGAGCATTCATTGAATAGATATAGGCATTTGGGGACACTTGGTCAAGGCCAGACACACACACACTTTTTTAATGCTATGGTCTATAATCATTTCACATAGCTCTTTGTAACTATTAATCAGATTTTTAAAAATGTATTCAGAAACATAGGACTACACACACACATTTTGTTGTAGTTACAGACATTTGAACTTTATGATGTTGCAGTAAACAAAATGTTTCCTGCAAGTCTCCTTCAAGATTCACATTTCTCAATGTGACAATTGTCAATAGTAATACTTAATAGATTAATTTTAACTAAATGTGATAGCAAATGTTAAAATAGTGATTTATTTAAAGCTGAAAATGACTTGTATATCAATATTAGAGTGTAGTACAATAAAATGAACAGCGGGGGGCAGCAAACGACCACTTATTGGCTTAATATACCATTATTTTCATAATTTTCAGCTTTTTAACTGTTATAGAGGCAAATATGGTCCTATCTGTCTGAAAATTTTCATGCTTGTTTAGAGGCATAGTACACATGTTCTGACTTGTTTTTAAGAATATCTGAGCATTCATTGAATAGATATAGGCATTTGGGGACACTTGGTCAAGGCCACATCTTGAAATAACCCAGTTATAGCCATTCAGATGCAAAAGTTTAACTTTTTTTAAAAATAATTATTGCTCTAAAGAGTCCAGAGAATTGTACTGCCCTGGGTTGGTTCTGATCAGGTTGAAAAATCTATGACTAGTTTGCAAAAGTAGGTTATTAACATAATTGTGAATGTTTAAATAACGATTTGATTGACAGTATTGGTTCTTGAGGCAAAGTTGTTCAGTATGAGGAGATCTATCATAATTTATGCATATTATGTGGATGTTTTTAACCCCACCTGATTACAGAGATGGAGAATACCATTTACAGCCAATACAGGCATTTCACCATAGGAATACATGGTTTTCAAAGCTTTTTAACAGTTATAGCGCCACCTATGGTCCGATCTCCATGAAACTTTGCATGCTTCTTCAGCATGTTATGTCACATATATATAACAAGTTTCGTGAAGTTTTGAGTTTTCCTTTAGGATTTATAGGCTTTTGAGTGTATTTTGCTACGCCCCTCTTCTAAATGACGTTGTTATAGCCATTCAAATGCAAAAGTTCAAGTTTTTTTGATAATTATTGATCTAGAGAGTCCAGAGAATTGTCCTAGAGTGGTTTGGTTCCAATCAATCAAAAATCCAGAGACTAGTTTGCAAAAAAAGGTTTTAAACATAATCACAAATATTTAATGAACGATTTGATTGACAGCAATGCTTTTAGAGGAAAAGTTGTTCAGTATGAGGAGCCCTATCATATGACATGTATATTTGGTTGATGTGTGCAACACCACGTGATTACAGAGCCATAAAACTCGTTAGCGCCAACTAGTGGCCGATTTCTTTCAAAATTCTTACAGACCTCTAGGGCCATGAGTCAAAGATGCCCACCGAGTTTCATTCCGATCGGCCTCCGTTAACCTTGTCTTAAAGGTGCTCAAACTTCATTGGCCAATAGCAGCCATGTTTTTTGAGATACGCCAATGTTCTCATAGACATATATGGTACCTTGGACCAAGACACTGCATACCAATTTTCAAGTCAATCGGACTAGCGGTCGGGTGGTTATAGCCATTTTCATGTTTTTTTCGTGTTATAGCGCCACCTAGAGCCCAATCATCGCGATTTTTTTATCGTGACCAAAAACTCAGCATATACACATGTGTACCAAGTTTGGTGAAGTTATCTCATTTACTTCCTAAGTTATAGCTTTTTTTAAATATTATGCTCCGCCCATTTAGATGTTTTGACGCCCCTTAGCAACCGTTAATCGAAATTTAAACTTTTTTTCGATAATTATTGATAATCAGACTCCAGAGAACATTTCTGCACTGGTTTGGTTCCAATCGGGCAAAAATCCAGGGACTAGTTCGCAAAAGTAGGTTTTGGACAAAATCCAAAATGGCGGGAAAATTTGCATACCGGAAATAAAAAACCTGCTATATTTTTTGTTCGGCTTGAGCCAAGGATTCCAATGATGTAAGACACTTGGATCTGGGACAAAGGGTTATTGAGATATAAGCAAAATAGTGCAGTTTTTTTGTTTTTTGCGCTATAGCGCCACCTATTGGCCAATCAGGCTCATATTTTGATAACCTCTCCTCGATTTTTGTACTACCTTGTGACCAAGTTTCAAGTCTCTAGCACTTACGGTTTGGGCTGCGCGATGCGTTTTAGCGGAGAATAATAATAATAATAATAAAAATCAGTACAATTACAATAGGGTTTCAGCACTTCGTGCTTGAACCCCTAAAAATCAGTACAATTACAATAGGGTTTCAGCACTTCGTGCTTGAACCCCTAATTAAAGCTGCAAGCAGCATTTAGCGGGGTTCAAGCCTTTAAGGCCTTTAAGCACACAAACATCAAAAGACATTAATTTTTATTTAGCAAGATTTTAAACACTGAAATAATAGATGGAAAATACCATTTACAGTCAATACAGGCAATTTACAATAGGAAATACGTGGTTTTAAAAGGCTTTTAACAGTTATAGCGTCACCTATGGTCCGATTTCCATAAAACTTTGCATGCTTGTTAAAGATGTTATCTTACATATGCAAAAACAATTTTCGTGAAGTTTTGAGTTTTCCCTTAGAATTTATAGGCTTTTGAGTGTATGTTGCCACACCTCTTTTCTAAATGACCCTGTAATAGCCATTCAAATGCAAAAGTTCAACTTTTTTTCAATAATTATTGATCTAGAGAGTCCAGAGAATTATCCTAGACTAGTTTGGTTCCAATCGGGCAAAAAACCAGGGACTAGTTCGCAAAAGTAGGTTTTGAACATACTCAGGAATATTTAATGAACATATTAATTGACAGCAACAGTTCTAGAGAAAAAGTTGTTTGGTATGAGGAGATCTATCAAATGATATGCATATTTCGTGGATGTGTGCAACACCACGTGATTACAGAGCCGTAAAACTCGTTAGCGCCAACTAGTGGCCGATTTCTTTCAAAATTCTTACAGACCTCTAGGGCCATGAGACTTGTCTAATAGGTGCTCAAATTTAATTGGCTGTGGCAGCCATGTTTTTTAAGATACGCCAATGTCCTCATAGACATACTTGGTACCTTGGACCAAGACACTGCATACCAATTTTCAAGTCAATCGGACCAGCGGTCAGGTGGTTAAAGCCATTTTGATGTTTTTTCACGTTATTGTGCCACCAAGTGTTAAATCGTCGCGATTTTTTTATCGTGACCAAAGACTCAGCCTATACACATGTGTACCAAGTTTGGTGAAGATATCTCATTTTGTTCCTGAGTTATAGCCCTTTTAGTAAATAGGCTCCCCCCTGAACGATTATTTTTACGCTCCTTAACAACCGTGAATATAAATTTCGACTTTTTTTGATAATTATTGATAATCTGACTCCAGAGAACATTTTGACACTGGTTTGGTTCCGATCCGGCAAAAAACCTAGGACTAGTTTGCAAAAGTAGTTGTTTGACAAAATGCAAAATGGCGGAAAATCTATCATGGCGGAAATGAAATCGGAGATATACGTTTTATTCGTCATGGACTCACCTTTCCAATGATATAAGACACTTGAGTCTACGACATACGGTTTAGGAGTTATGAGCCATTTCACCCTTTTGATTGCTGTAGCGCCACCTATTTGCCAATCAAGTTCATACTCTGACAACATTAGCCTCGATTTTTGTACTACCATCTGATAAAGTTTCAAGTCTCTAGCATTTACGCTTTGGTCTGCACGATCACAGTTTAAATATGATTGAACAATATTAGTTTAGAGGATAAGCCAATGAGTGGTCTTCTGCTGCCATCTGGTGGCAATTTTAGGTAATACGCCATAATATATTTGAAATAAATTAATTTGACAAAATGTAATTGTAAATATTGTAATAGTGACTTTATAATGTCTAAATAGGAATTATAGAACATGATAAGTAAATAGAATGACAAAATGACCATTTAAGCCCAGCAGGTGGCAGCAGAGAACCACTCATTGGCTCATTTTCATTTTAAATGTCTGTTTTTCATTTAATTGGCACATTTTCCAAGTTAATGTCTTCAGACGTGCTTAACTCACATGCACATTTTGTTGGAGATATAGATATTTGAAATAAATGATGGGTAACAAATAGCTTATTCCAGGTTTTCCCCTTTAAAACATATTTTCAGGCATTATTTTAATTGTAATTTAATAATTATTGTAAAAACATTAATCAAATGAACAAATTAATTGATAAACATTGACAAAATGTCATTTGCAACATTTATTATAATGATTTTATAAAGTTTAAATATGCTTAGTAAGCAGAATGAACCAATGAGTGGTCTTCTGCTGCCATCTGGTGGCAATTTTAGGTAATACGTTTTTAACATAATTGTGAATAAATAAATAACAATTTGATTGACAGTATTGGTTCTTGAGGCAAAGTTGTTCAGTATGAAGAGATCTATCATAATTTCTGCACATTATGTGGATGTTTTTTACCCCACCTGATTACAGAGATAGAAAATACCATTTACAGCCAATACAGGCAATTCACCATAGGGAATACATGGTTTTCAAAGCTTTTTAACAGTTATAGCGCAACCTATGGTCCGATCTCCATAAAACTTTGCATGCTTCTTCAGCATGTTATGTCACATATACATAACAATTTTCGTGAAGTTTTGAGTTTTCCTTTAGGATTTATAAGCTGTATAGTGTATTTTGCTACGCCCCTCTTCTAAATGACCCTGTTATAGCCATCCAAATGCAAAAGTTCAATTTTTTTTCAATAATTATTAATCTAGAGAGTCCAGAGAATTGTCCTAGACTGGTTTGGTTCCGATCAGGCAAAAATCCAGGGACTAGTTCGCAAAAGTAGGTTTTAAACATAATTGCAAATATTTAATGAACGCTTTGATTGACAGCAATGCTTCTAGAGGCAAAGTTATTCAGCATGAGGAGACCTATCATATGATATGTATATTTGGTTTATGTGTGCAACACCACGTGATTACAGGGCCATAAAACTCGTTAGCGCCAACTAGAGGCCGATTTCTTTCAAAATTCTTACAGACCTCTAGGGCCATGAGTCAAACATGCCCACCGAGTTTCATTCCGATCGGCCTCCGTTAACCTTGTCTTAGAGGTGCTCAAACTTCATTAGCCGATAGCGGCCATGTTTTTTGAGATACGCCAATGTCCTCATAGACATATATGGTACCTTGGACCAAGACACTGCATACCAATTTTCAAGTCAATTGGACTAGCGGTCGGGTGGTTATAGCCATTTTCATGTTTTTTTTGTGTTATAGCGCCACCAAGTGTTCAATCGTCGCGATTGTTTTATCGTGACCAAAGACTCAGCCCATACACATGTGTACCAAGTTTGGTAAAGATATCTCATTTTGTTCTTGAGTTATAGCCATTTTAGTAAAATAGGCTCCTCCCACAACATTCGTTTTCCGCACCTTAGCAACCGTGAATCGAAATTTCAACTTTTTTTCGATAATTATTGATATTCAGACTCCAGAGAACATTTCTGCACTGGTTTGGTTCCGATCGGGTTAAAATCCAGGGACTAGTTCGCAAAAGTAGTTTTTCAACAAAATTCAAAATGACGGAAAAATTTGCCTACCGGAAATGAAATCGGAGATATACATTATTTACGTCAGGTATTCAGCTTTCCAATGATATAAGACACTCGAGTCTATGACTTACGGTTTAGGAGTTATGAGCAGTTTCGCGCAATTGATTGCTATAGCGCCACCTATAGGCCAATTTGGCTCATAATTTGATAACCTCTCCTCGATTTTTGGGCTACCATCTGACAAAGTTTCAATGCTCCAGCCTTTACGGTTTGGGCTGCACGATGCGTTTTAGCGGAGAATAATAATAATAATTAAAGCTGCAAGCAGCATTTAGCGGGGTTCAAGCCTTTAAGGCCTTTAAGCACACAAGCATCAAAAGACATTAAGTTTTATTTAGCAAGATTTTAAACGCTGAAATAATAGATGGAAAATTCAATTTACAGGCAATTCACCATAGGAAACATGGTTTTAAAAGGTTTTTAACAGTTATAGCGCCACCTATGGTCCGATCTCTATAAAACGTTTAATGCTTGTTAAGGATCTAATCTCACACATGGCCACCAATTTTCGTGAAGTTTTGAGCTTTCCCTTAGAATTTATAGGCTTTTGAGGGTTTTTTGCCACGCCTCTTTTCGAAATGACCCTGTTATAGCCATCCAAATGCAAAAGTTAAACTTTTTTTGATAATTATTGATCTAGAGAGTCCAGAGAATTGTCCTAGACTGGTTTGGTTCCGATCGGGCAAAAAAACAGGGACTTATTTGCAAAAGTAGGTTTTTAACATAATCACAAATATTTAATGAACGATTTGATTGACAGCAATGTTTCTAGAGACAAAGTTGTTCAGTATGAGGAGATCTATCAAATTATATCAATATTGTGAGAATATGTGAAACATCACGTGATTACAGAGCCATAAAACTTATTGGCGCCTACTAGTGGCCAAATTCTTAAAAAATTATTACAGACCTCTAGGACCCTGAGTCAAACATGCTCGCCAACTTTTGTTCCGATCGGCCTCTGTTAACCTTGTCTAATAAGTGCTCACATTTCATTGGCCAATGGCGGCCATGTTTTTTGAGCTACGCCAATTTCCTTTATAGACATGCGTGGTACCTTGGACCAAGACACTGCATACCAACTTTCAAGTCAATCGGACTGGCAGTCGGGTGGTTATAGCCCTTTTCATGTTTTTTTATGTTATAGCGCCACCAAGTGTTCAATCCTCACAATTCTTTTTACCTTGACCAAAGACTCATCCCATACACAAGTGTACCAAGTTTGGTGAAGATATCTCATTTCGTTCCTGAGTTATAGCCCTTTTAGTAAAATAGGCTCTGAAACAGGCTTCAAACCAGTTGTTCCATTATGCATGGTTACACACACACACACACACACACACACAATATTTTTGAGATATGTTATTGTGAAAATATCTTTTAATGGTCTATGAGCATGTCACATTTTTTTGTGAAATGCACCACGTTCTAGTATTATTTACTATGATTAACCATGTATCTATAACCATAGATCAATATTAGAGTGTAGTACAATAAAATGAACAGCGGGGGGCAGCAAAAGACCACATATTGGTCATTATTTTCATATGAACTCTGTCATTTTCACCTTTTTAACTGTTATAGAGGCAAATATTGTCCTATCTGTCTGAAAATTGTCATGCTTGTTTGGAGGCATATTACACATGTTCTGACTTGTTTTTAAGAATATCTGAGCATTCATTGAATAGATATAGGCATTTGGGGACACTTGGTCAAGGCCAGACACACACACACTTGTTTAATGCTATGGTCTATAATCATTTCACATAGCTCTTTGTAACTATTAATCAGATTTTTAAAAATGTATTCAGAAACATAGGACTACACACACACACATTTTGTTGTAGTTACAGACATTTGAACTTTATGATGTTGCAGTAAACAAAATGTTTCCTGCAAGTCTCCTTCAAGATTCACATTTCTCAATGTGACAATTGTCAATAGTAATACTTAATAGATTAATTTTAACTAAATGTGATAGCAAATGTTAAAATAGTGATTTATTTAAAGCTGAAAATGACTTGTATATCAATATTAGAGTGTAGTACAATAAAATGAACAGCGGGGGGCAGCAAACGACCACTTATTGGCTTAATATACCATTATTTTCATAATTTTCAGCTTTTTAACTGTTATAGAGGCAAATATGGTCCTATCTGTCTGAAAATTTTCATGCTTGTTTAGAGGCATAGTACACATGTTCTGACTTGTTTTTAAGAATATCTGAGCATTCATTGAATAGATATAGGCATTTGGGGACACTTGGTCAAGGCCACATCTTGAAATAACCCAGTTATAGCCATTCAGATGCAAAAGTTTAACTTTTTTTAAAAATAATTATTGCTCTAAAGAGTCCAGAGAATTGTACTGCCCTGGGTTGGTTCTGATCAGGTTGAAAAATCTATGACTAGTTTGCAAAAGTAGGTTATTAACATAATTGTGAATGTTTAAATAACGATTTGATTGACAGTATTGGTTCTTGAGGCAAAGTTGTTCAGTATGAGGAGATCTATCATAATTTATGCATATTATGTGGATGTTTTTAACCCCACCTGATTACAGAGATGGAGAATACCATTTACAGCCAATACAGGCATTTCACCATAGGAATACATGGTTTTCAAAGCTTTTTAACAGTTATAGCGCCACCTATGGTCCGATCTCCATGAAACTTTGCATGCTTTTTCAGCATGTTATGTTACATATACATAATAATTTTCGTGAAGTTTTGAGTTTTCCTTTAGGATTTATATGCTTTTGAGTGTATTTTGCTACGCCCCTCTTCTAAATGACCCTGTTATAGGCATTCAAATGCAAAAGTTCAACTTTTTTTGATAATTATTGATCTAGAGAGTCCAGAGAATTGTCCTAGACTGGTTTGTTTCCGATCAGGCAAAAATCCAGAGACTAGTTTGCAAAAGTAGGTTTTAAACATAATCGCAAATATTTAATGAACGATTTGATTGACAGCAATGCTTTTAGAGGAAAAGTTGTTCAGTATGAGGAGCCCTATCATATGATGTGTATATTTGGTTGATGTGTGCAACACCACGTGATTACAGAGCCAAAAAACTCGTTAGCGCCAACTAGTGGCCGATTTCTTTCAAAATTCTTACAGACCTCTAAGTCCATGAGTCAAACATGCCCACCGAGTTTCATTCCGATCGGCCTCCGTTAACCTTGTCTTAGAGGTGCTCAAACTTCATTGGCCAATAGCAGCCATGTTTTTTGAGATACGCCAATGTCCTCATAGACATACATGGTACCTTGTACCAAGACACTGCATACCAATTTTCACGTCAATCGGACTAGCGGTCGGGTGGTTATAGCCATTTTCATGTTTTTTTCGTGTTATAGCGCCACCAAGTGGTCAATCGTCGCGATTCTTTTATCGTGACCCAAGACTCAGCCCATACACATGTGTACAAAGTTTGGTAAAGATATCTCATTTTGTTCTTGAGTTATAGCCATTTTAGTAAAATAGGCTCCTCCCACAACAATCGTTTTCCGCCCCTTAGCGACCGTGAATAGAAATTTCAACTTTTTTTCAATAATTATTGATATTCAGACTCCAGAGAACATTTCTGCACTGGTTTGGTTCCGATCGAGCTAAAATCCAGGGACTAGTTTGCAAAAGTAGTTTTTTGACATAATTCAAAATGGCGGAAAATCTATAATGGCGGAAATGAAATCGGAGATATACATTTTTCACGTCAGGTATTCAGCTTTCCAATGATATAAGACACTTGAGTCTACGACATACGGTTTAGGAGTTATGAGCAGTTTCGCGCAATTGATTGCTATAGCGCCACCTATAGGCCAATCTGGCTCATAATTTGATAACCTCTCCTCGATTTTTGTACTACCATCTGACAAAGTTTCAAAGCTCCAGCTTCTACGGTTTGGGCTGCACGATGCGTTTTAGCGGAGAATAATAATAATAATTAAAGCTGCAAGCAGCATTTAGCGGGGTTCAAGCCTTTAAGGCCTTTAAGCACACAAGCATCAAAAGACATTAAGTTTTATTTAGCAAGATTTTAAACACTGAAATAATAGATGGAAAAGTCAATTTTCAGGCAATATAGGCAATTTACCATAGGAAACATATGGTTTTAAAAGGTTTTTAACAGTTATAGCGCCACCTATGGTCCGAGCTCTATAAAGCTTTGCAAGCTTGTTAAGGATCTAATGTCACATATGCCCACCAATTTTCGTGAAGTTTTGAGTTTTCCCTTAGAATATATCAAATGACATGTATATTTCGTGGATGTGTGCAACACCACGTGATTACAGAGCCATAAAACTCATTAGCGCCAACTAGAAGCCGTTTTATTTGAAAATTCTTACAGACCTCTAGGGCCATGAGACTTGTCTAATAGGTGCTCAAATTTAATTGGCTGTGGCAGCCATGTTTTTTAAGATACGCCAATGTCCTCATAGACATACCTGGTACCTTGGACCAAGACACTGCATACCAATTTTCAAGTCAATCGGACTAGCGGTCAGATGGTTAAAGCCATTTTGATGTTTTTTCATGTTATTGTGCCACCAAGTGTTAAATCGTCGCAATTTTTTTATCGTGACCAAAGACTCAGCCTATACACATGTGTACCAAGTTTGGTGAAGATATCTCATTTTGTTCCTGAGTTATATCCCTTTTAGTAAATAGGCTCCCCCCTGAACAATTATTTTTACGCTCCTTAACAACCGTGAATATAAATTTAGACGTTTTTTTGATAATTATTGATAAACTGACTCCAGAGAACATTTTGACACTGGTTTGGTTCCGATCCGGCAAAAAACCTAGGAGTAGTTTGCAAAAGTAGTTTTTTGACAAAATGCAAAATGGCGGAAAATCTATCATGGCGGAAATGAAATTGGAGATATACGTTTTGTTTGCCATGGACTCACCTTTCCAATGATATAAGACACTTGAGTCTACAACATAGGGTTTAGGAGTTATGAGCCATTTCGCGCTTTTGATTGCTGTAGCGCCACCTATTGGCCAATCGGGTTCATACTCTGACAACATTAGCCTCGATTTTTGTACTACCATCTGATAAAGTTTCAAGTCTCTAGCATTTACGCTTTGGTCTGCACGATCACAGTTTAAATATGATTGAACAATATTAGTTTAGAGGATAAGGCAATGAGTGGTCTTCTGCTGCCATCTGGTGGCAATTTTAGGTAATACGCCATAATATATTTGAAATAAATTAATTTGACAAAATGTAATTGTAAATATTGTAATAGTGACTTTATAATGTCTAAATAGGAATTATAGAACATGATAAGTAAATAGTATGACAAAATGACCATTTAAGCCCAGCAGGTGGCAGCAGAGAACCACTCATTGGCTCATTTTCATTTTAAATGTCTGTTTTTCATTTAATGGGCACATTTTCCAAGTTAATGTCTTTAAACGTTCTTAACTCACATGCACATTTTGTTGGAGATATAGATATTTGAAATAAATGATGGGTAACAAATAGCTTATTCCAGGTTTTCCCCTTTAAAACATATTTTCAGGCATTATTTTAATTGTAATTTAATAATTATTGTAAAAACATTAATCAACTGAACAAATTAATTGATAAACATTGACAAAATGTCATTTGCAACATTTATTATAATGATTTTATAAAGTTTAAATATGCTTAGTAAGCAGAATGAATCAATGAGTGGTCTTCTGCTGCCATCTGGTGGCAATTTTAGGTAATACGTTTTAAACATAATTGTGAATAAATAAATAACAATTTGATTGACAGTATTGGTTCTTGAGGCAAAGTTGTTCAGTGTGAGGAGATCTATCATAATTTCTTCACATTATGTGGATGTTTTTTACCCCACCTGATTACAGAGATGGAAAATACCATTTACAGCCAAAACAGGCAATTCACCATTGGGAATACATGGTTTTCAAAGCTTTTTAACAGTTATAGCGCCAACTATGGTCCGATCTCCATGAAACTCTGCATGCTTCTTCAACATGTTATGACATATATACATGTCAATTTTCGTGAAGTTTTGAGTTTTTCTTTAGGATTTATAGGCTTTTGAGTGTATTTTGCCACGCCCCTCTTCTAAATGGCCCTGTTATAGCCATCCAAATGCAAAAGTTCAACTTTTTTTCGATAATTATTGATCAAGAGAGTCCAGAGAATTGTCCTACACTGGTTTGGTTCTGATCGGGCAAAAATCCAGGGACTAGTTCGCAAAAGTAGGTTTTAAACATAATAACAAATATTTAATGAACGATTTGATTGACAGCAATAGTTCAAGAGGCAAAGTTGTTTAGTATGAGGAGACCTATCATATGATATGCATATTTTGTGGATGTGTGCAACACCACGTGATTACAGAGCCATTAAATTCGTTAGCGCCAACTAGTGGCCGATTTCTTTCAAAATTCTTACAGACCTCTAGGGCCATGAGTCAAACATGCCCACAGAGTTTCGTTCCGATCGGCCTCCGTTAACCTTGTCTAATAGGTGCTCAAATTTAATTGGCTGTGGCGGCCATGTTTTTTGACATACGCCAATTTCCTCATAGACATATATGGTACCTTGGACCAAGACACTGCATAACAATTTTCAAGTCAATCGGACTAATGGTCAAGTGGTCATAGCCTTTTTCATGTTATTATCATGTTATAGCGCCACCAAGTGGCCAATCGTCGCGATTGTTTTATCGTGACCAAAGACTGAGCCCATACATATGTGTACCAAGTTTGGTGAAGATATCTTATTTTGATCTAGAGTTATAGCCTTTTTAGTAAAATAGGCTCCGCCCTGAACGTCAATTTTTAAGCCCCTTAACGACCTTGAATCCAAATTATGACTTTTTTTCAATGATTATTAATATTCAGACTCCAGAGAACATTTTGGCACTGGTTTGGTTCCGATCGGACAAAAAACCTAGGACTAGTTTGCAAAAGTAGTTTTTTGACAAAATTCAAAATGGCGGAAAAATTTGCATACCGGAAATGAAATCGGAGATATACATTTTTTACGTCAGGTATTCAGCTTTCCAATGATATAAGACACTAGAGTCTACAACATACGGTCTAGGAGTTATGAGCAGTTTCGCGCAATTGATTGCTATAGCGCCACCTATAGGCCAATCGGGGTCATAATTTGATAACCTCTCCTCGATTTTTGTACTACCTATTGGCCAAGTTTCAAGTCTCTAGCCCTTACAGTTTGGTCTGCACGATGCGTTTTAGGTCTGAATAATAATAATAATAATAATAATAATAATAATAATAAAAATCAGCACAAATACAATAGGTGTTCAGCACTTCGTGCTTGAACCCCTAATTAAAGCTGCAAGCAGCATTTAGCGGGGTTCAAGCCTTTAAGGCCTTTAAGCACACAAGCATCAAAAGACATTAAGTTTTATTTAGCAAGATTTTAAACACTGAAATAATAGATGGAAAATACCATTTACAGTCAATACAGGCAATTTCCAATAGGAAATACGTGGTTTTAAAAGGTTTTAAACAGTTATAGCGCCACCCATGGTCTGATTTCCATAAAACTTTGCATGCTTGTTAAAGATGTGATCTCACATATGCATAACAATTTTCGTGAAGTTTTGAGTTTTCCCTTAGAATTTATAGGCTTTTGAGTGTATTTTGCCATGCCGCTTTTCTAAATTACCCTGTTATAGCCATCCAAAGGCAAAAGTTCAACTTTTTTTCGATAATTATTGATCTAGAGAGTATTACTATTTACTATTACTATTACTAGTATTAACTATTATCCTAGACTAGTTTGGTTCCAATCGGGCAAAAATCCAGGGACTAGTTCGCAAAAGTAGGTTTTGAACATAAACGCAAATATTTAATGAACATATTAATTGACAGCAATAGTTCTGGAGGCAAAGTTGTTTGGTATGAGGAGTTCTATCAAATGATATGCATATTTCATGGATGTGTGCAACACCACGTGATTACAGAGCCGTAAAACTCGTTGGCGCCAACTAGTGGCCGATTTCTTTCAAACTTCTTACAGACCTTTAGGGCCATGAGTTAAACATGCCCACAGAGTTTCGTTCCGATCGGCCTCCGTTAACCTTGTCTAATAGGTGCTCAAATTTAATTGGCTGTGGCGGCCATGTTTTTTGACATACGCCAATGTCCTCATAGACATACATGGTACCTTGGACCAAGACACTGCATACTAATTTCCAAGTCAATCGGACTAGCGGTCGGGTGGTTATAGCCCTTTTCCTGTTTTTTTCGTGTTATAGCGCCACCAAGAGTTCAATCGTCGCGATTTTTATATCGAGACCGAGGAATGAGCCCATAAACATGTGTACCAAGTTTGGTGAAGATATCTTATTTTGTTCTTGAGTTATAGCCATTTTAGTAAAATAGGCTCCACCCACAACATTCGTTTTCCACCCCTTAGCAACCGTGAATATAAATTTCGACGTTTTTTTGATAATTATTGATAATCTGACTCCAGAGAACATTTTGACACTGGTTTGGTTCCGATCCGGCAAAAAACCTAGGACTAGTTTGCAAAAGTAGTTTTTTGACAAAATGCAAAATGGCGGAAAATCTATCATGGCGGAAATGAAATCGGAGATATACGTTTTGTTCGTCATGGACTCACCTTTCCAATGATATAAGACACTTGAGTCTACGACATACGGTTTAGGAGTTATGAGCCATTTCGCGCTTTTGATTGCTGTAGCGCCACCTATTGGCCAATCGGGTTCATTCTCTGACAACATTAGCCTCGATTTTTGTACTACCATCTGATAAAGTTTCAAGTCCCTAGCATTTACGCTTTGGTCTGCACGATCACAGTTTAAATATGATTGAACAATATTAGTTTAGAGGATAAGCCAATGAGTGGTCTTCTGCTGCCATCTGGTGGCAATTTTAGGTAATACGCCATAATATATTTGAAATAAATTAATTAGACAAAATGTGATTGTAAATATTGTAATAGTGACTTTATAATGTCTAAATAGGAATTATAGAACATGATAAGTAAATAGTATGACAAAATGACAATTTAAGCCCAGCAGGTGGCAGCAGAGAACCCCTCATTGGCTCATTTTCATTTTAAATGTCTGTTTTTCATTTAATGGGCACATTTTCCAAGTTAATGTCTTCAAACGTGCTTAACTCACATGCACATTTTGTTGGAGATATAGATATTTGAAATAAATGATGGGTAACAAACAGCTTATTCCAGGTTTTCCCCTTTAAAACATATTTTCAGGTATTATTTTAATTGTAATTTAATAATTATTGTAAAAACATTAATCAAATGAACAAATTAATTGATAAACATTGACAAAATGTCATTTGCAACATTTATTATAATGATTTTATAAAGTTTAAATATGCTTAGTAAGCAGAATGAACCAATGAGTGGTCTTCTGCTGCCATCTGGTGGCAATTTTAGGTAATACGTTTTTAACATAATTGTGAATAAATAAATAAATAACAATTTGATTGACAGTATTGGTTCTTGAGGCAAAGTTGTTCAGTATGAGGAGATCTATCATAATTTCTGCATACTATGTGGATGTTTTTTACCCCACCTGATTACAGAGATGGAAAATACCATTTACAGCCAATACAGGCAATTCACCATAGGGAATACATGGTTTTCAAAGCTTTTTAACAGTTATAGCTCCAACTATGGAACTTTGCATGCTTCTTCAACATGTTATGTCACATATACATAACAATTTTCGTGAAGTTTTGAGTTTTCCTTTAGGATTTATAGGCTTTTGAGTGTATTTAGCTACGCCCCTCTTCTAAATGACCCTGTTATAGCCATCCAAATGAAAAAGTTCAACTTTTTTTCAATAATTATTGATCTAGAGAGTCCAGAGAATTGTCCTAGACTGGTTTGATTCTGATCGGGCAAAAATCCAGGGACTAGTTTGCAAAAGTAGGTTTTAAACATAATCACAAATATTTAATGAACAATTTGATTGACAGCAATAGTTCATGAGGCAAAGTTGTTCAGTATGAGGAGATCTATCAAATGATATGCATATTTCGGGGATGTGTGCAACACCACGTGATTACAGAGCCTCAAAACTCGTTAGCGCCAACTAGTGGCCGATTTCTTTCAAAATTCTTACAGACCTCTAAGACCATGAGTCAAACATGCCTATTGAGTTTCGTTCCGATCGGCCTCTGTTAACCTTGTCTAATAGGTGCTCAAATTTAATTGGCTGTGGCGGCCATGTTTTTTGAGATACGCCAATTTCCTCATAGACATATATGCTACCTTGGACCAAGACACTGCATACCAATTTTCAAGTCAATTGGACTAATGGTCAGGTGGTCATAGCCTTTTTCATGTTATTTTCATGTTATAGCGCCACCAAGTGGCCAATCGTCGCGATTGTTTTATCGTGACCAAAGACTGAGCCCATACATATGTGTACCAAATTTGGTGAAGATATCTTATTTTGATCTAGAGTTATAGCCTTTTTAGTAAAATAGGCTCCGCCCTGAACATCAATTTTAAGCCCCCTAACAACCGTGAATCCAAATTATGACTTTTTTTCAATGATTATTAATATTCAGACTCCAGAGAATATTTTGGCACTGGTTTGGTTCTGATCGGACAAAAAACCTAGGACTAGTTCGCAAAAGTAGTTTTTTGACAAAATTCAAAATGGCGGAAAAATTTGCATACCGGAAATGGAATCGGAGATATACGTTTTTTATGTCAGGTATTCAGCTTTCCAATGATATAAGACACTTGAGTCTACGACATACGGTTTAGGAGTTATGAGCAGTTTCGCACAATTGATTGCTATAGCGCCACCTATAGGCCAATCTGGCTCATAATTTGATAACCTCTCCTCGATTTTTGTACTACCATCTGACAAAGTTTCAAAGCTCCAGCTTCTACGGTTTGGGCTGCACGATGCGTTTTAGCGGAGAATAATAATAATAATAATTAAAGCTGCAAGCAGCATTTAGCGGGGTTCAAGCCTTTAAGGCCTTTAAGCACACAAGCATCAAAAGACATTAAGTTTTATTTAGCAAGATTTTAAACACTGAAGAAATAGATGGAAAAGTCAATTTTCAGGCAATATAGGCAATTTACCATAGGAAACATATGGTTTTCAAAGGTTTTTAACAGTTATAGCGCCACCTATGGTCCGAGCTCTATAAAGCTTTGCAAGCTTGTTAAGGATCTAATGTCACATATGCCCACCAATTTTCGTGAAGTTTTGAGTTTTCCCTTAGAATATATCAAATGATATGTATATTTCGTGGATGTGTGCAACACCACGTGATTACAGAGCCATAAAACTCATTAGCGCCAACTAGAAGCCGTTTTATTTCAAAATTCTTACAGACCTCTAGGGCCATGAGACTTGTCTAATAGGTGCTCAAATTTAATTGGCTGTGGCAGCCATGTTTTTTAAGATACGCCAATGTCCTCATAGACATACTTGGTACCTTGGACCAAGACACTGCATACCAATTTTCAAGTCAATCGGACTAGCGGTCAGATGGTTAAAGCCATTTTGATGTTTTTTCATGTTATTGTGCCACCAAGTGTTAAATCGTCGCAATTTTTTTATCGTGACCAAAGACTCAGCCTATACACATGTGTACCAAGTTTGGTGAAGATATCTCATTTTGTTCCTGAGTTATATCCCTTTTAGTAAATAGGCTCCCCCCTGAACAATTATTTTTACGCTCCTTAACAACCGTGAATATAAATTTCGACGTTTTTTTGATAATTATTTATAAACTGACTCCAGAGAACATTTTGACACTGGTTTGGTTCCGATCCGGCAAAAAACCTAGGAGTAGTTTGCAAAAGTAGTTTTTTGAAAAAATGCAAAATGGCGGAAAATCTATCATGGCAGAAATGAAATTGGAGATATACGTTTTGTTTGCCATGGACTCACCTTTCCAATGATATAAGACACTTGAGTCTACAACATAGGGTTTAGGAGTTATGAGCCATTTCGCGCTTTTAATTGCTGTAGCGCCACCTATTGGCCAATCGGGTTCATACTCTGACAACATTAGCCTCGATTTTTGTACTACCATCTGATAAAGTTTCAAGTCTCTAGCATTTACGCTTTGGTCTGCACGATCACAGTTTAAATATGATTGAACAATATTAGTTTAGAGGATAAGGCAATGAGTGGTCTTCTGCTGCCATCTGGTGGCAATTTTAGGTAATACGCCATAATATATTTGAAATAAATTAATTTGACAAAATGTAATTGTAAATATTGTAATAGTGACTTTATAATGTCTAAATAGGAATTATAGAACATGATAAGTAAATAGTATGACAAAATGACCATTTAAGCCCAGCAGGTGGCAGCAGAGAACCACTCATTGGCTCATTTTCATTTTAAATGTCTGTTTTTCATTTAATGGGCACATTTTCCAAGTTAATGTCTTTAAACGTGCTTAACTCACATGCACATTTAGTTGGAGATATAGATATTTGAAATAAATGATGGGTAACAAATAGCTTATTCCAGGTTTTCCCCTTTAAAACATATTTTCAGGCATTATTTTAATTGTAATTTAATAATTATTGTAAAAACATTAATCAACTGAACAAATTAATTGATAAACATTGACAAAATGTCATTTGCAACATTTATTATAATGATTTTATAAAGTTTAAATATGCTTAGTAAGCAGAATGAACCAATGAGTGGTCTTCTGCTGCCATCTGGTGGCAATTTTAGGTAATACGTTTTTAACATAATTGTGAATAAATAAATAACAATTTGATTGACAGTATTGGTTCTTGAGGCAAAGTTGTTCAGTGTGAGGAGATCTATCATAATTTCTTCACATTATGTGGATGTTTTTTACCCCACCTGATTACAGAGATGGAAAATACCATTTACAGCCAAAACAGGCAATTCACCATTGGGAATACATGGTTTTCAAAGCTTTTTAACAGTTATAGCGCCAACTATGGTCCGATCTCCATGAAACTCTGCATGCTTCTTCAACATGTTATGACATATATACATGTCAATTTTCGTGAAGTTTTGAGTTTTTCTTTAGGATTTATAGGCTTTTGAGTGTATTTTGCCACGCTCCTCTTCTAAATGGCCCTGTTATAGCCATCCAAATGCAAAAGTTCAACTTTTTTTCGATAATTATTGATCAAGAGAGTCCAGAGAATTGTCCTACACTGGTTTGGTTCTGATCGGGCAAAAATCCAGGGACTAGTTCGCAAAAGTAGGTTTTAAACATAATAACAAATATTTGATGAACGATTTGATTGACAGCAATAGTTCAAGAGGCAAAGTTGTTTAGTATGAGGAGACCTATCATATGATATGCATATTTTGTGGATGTGTGCAACACCACGTGATTACAGAGCCATTAAACTCGTTAGCGCCAACTAGTGGCCGATTTCTTTCAAAATTCTTACAGACCTCTAGGGCCATGAGTCAAACATGCCCACAGAGTTTCGTTCCGATCGGCCTCCGTTAACCTTGTCTAATAGGTGCTCAAATTTAATTGGCTGTGGCGGCCATGTTTTTTGACATACGCCAATTTCCTCATAGACATATATGGTACCTTGGACCAAGACACTGCATAACAATTTTCAAGTCAATCGGACTAATGGTCAAGTGGTCATAGCCTTTTTCATGTTATTATCATGTTATAGCGCCACCAAGTGGCCAATCGTCGCGATTGTTTTATCGTGACCAAAGACTGAGCCCATACATATGTGTACCAAGTTTGGTGAAGATATCTTATTTTGATCTAGAGTTATAGCCTTTTTAGTAAAATAGGCTCCGCCCTGAACGTCAATTTTTAAGCCCCTTAACGACCTTGAATCCAAATTATGACTTTTTTTCAATGATTATTAATATTCAGACTCCAGAGAACATTTTGGCACTGGTTTGGTTCCGATCGGACAAAAAACCTAGGACTAGTTTGCAAAAGTAGTTTTTTGACAAAATTCAAAATGGCGGAAAAATTTGCATACCGGAAATGAAATCGGAGATATACATTTTTTACGTCAGGTATTCAGCTTTCCAATGATATAAAACACTTGAGTCTACAACATATGGTCTAGGAGTTATGAGCAGTTTCGCGCAATTGATTGCTATAGCGCCACCTATAGGCCAATCGGGGTCATAATTTGATAACCTCTCCTCGATTTTTGTACTATCTATTGGCCAAGTTTCAAGTCTCTAGCCCTTACAGTTTGGTCTGCACGATGCGTTTTAGGTCTGAATAATAATAATAATAATAATAATAATAATAATAATTAAAGCTGCAAGCAGCATTTAGCGGGGTTCAAGCCTTTAAGGCCTTTAAGCACACAAGCATCAAAAGACATTAAGTTTTATTTAGCAAGATTTTAAACGCTGAAATAATAGATGGAAAATTCAATTTACAGGCAATTCACCATAGGAAACATGGTTTTAAAAGGTTTTTAACAGTTATAGCGCCACCTATGGTCCGATCTCTATAAAACGTTTAATTCTTGTTAAGGATCTAATCTCACACATGGCCACCAATTTTCGTGAAGTTTTGAGCTTTCCCTTAGAATTTATAGGCTTTTGAGGGTTTTTTGCCACGCCTCTTTTCGAAATGACCCTGTTATAGCCATCCAAATGCAAAAGTTAAACTTTTTTTGATAATTATTGATCTAGAGAGTCCAGAGAATTGTCCTAGACTGGTTTGGTTCCGATCGGGCAAAAAAACAGGGACTTATTTGCAAAAGTAGGTTTTTAACATAATCACAAATATTTAATGAACGATTTGATTGACAGCAATGCTTCTAGAGACAAAGTTGTTCAGTATGAGGAGATCTATCAAATTATATCAATATTGTGAGAATATGTGAAACATCACGTGATTACAGAGCCATAAAACTAATTGGCGCCTACTAGTGGCCAAATTCTTAAAAAATTATTACAGACCTCTAGGACCCTGAGTCAAACATGCTCGCCAACTTTTGTTCCGATCGGCCTCTGTTAACCTTGTCTAATAAGTGCTCACATTTCATTGGCCAATGGCGGCCATGTTTTTTGAGCTACGCCAATTTCCTTTATAGACATGCGTGGTACCTTGGACCAAGACACTGCATACCAACTTTCAAGTCAATCGGACTGGCAGTCGGGTGGTTATAGCCCTTTTCATGTTTTTTTATGTTATAGCCCCACCAAGTGTTCAATCCTCACAATTCTTTTTACCTTGACCAAAGACTCATCCCATACACAAGTGTACCAAGTTTGGTGAAGATATCTCATTTCGTTCCTGAGTTATAGCCCTTTTAGTAAAATAGGCTCTGAAACAGGCTTCAAACCAGTTGTTCCATTATGCATGGTTACACACACACACACACACACACACACACACACACAATATTTTTGAGATATGTTATTGTGAAAATATCTTTTAATGGTCTATGAGCATGTCACATTTTTTTGTGAAATGCACCACGTTCTAGTATTATTTACTATGATTAACCATGTATCTATAACCATAGATCAATATTAGAGTGTAGTACAATAAAATGAACAGCGGGGGTCAGCAAAAGACCACATATTGGTCATTATTTTCATATGAACTCTGTCATTTTCACCTTTTTAACTGTTATAGAGGCAAATATTGTCCTATCTGTCTGAAAATTGTCATGCTTGTTTGGAGGCATATTACACATGTTCTGACTTGTTTTTAAGAATATCTGAGCATTCATTGAATAGATATAGGCATTTGGGGACACTTGGTCAAGGCCAGACACACACACACACTTTTTTAATGCTATGGTCTATAATCATTTCACATAGCTCTTTGTAACTATTAATCAGATTTTTAAAAATGTATTCAGAAACATAGGACTACACACACACATTTTGTTGTAGTTACAGACATTTGAACTTTATGATGTTGCAGTAAACAAAATGTTTCCTGCAAGTCTCCTTCAAGATTCACATTTCTCAATGTGACAATTGTCAATAGTAATACTTAATAGATTAATTTTAACTAAATGTGATAGCAAATGTTAAAATAGTGATTTATTTAAAGCTGAAAATGACTTGTATATCAATATTAGAGTGTAGTACAATAAAATGAACAGCGGGGGGCAGCAAACGACCACTTATTGGCTTAATATACCATTATTTTCATAATTTTCAGCTTTTTAACTGTTATAGAGGCAAATATGGTCCTATCTGTCTGAAAATTTTCATGCTTGTTTAGAGGCATAGTACACATATTCTGACTTTTTTTTAAGAATATCTGAGCATTCATTGAATAGATATAGGCATTTAGGGACACTTGGTCAAGGCCACATCTTGAAATAACCCAGTTATAGCCATTCAGATGCAAAAGTTTAACTTTTTTTAAAAATAATTATTGCTCTAAAGAGTCCAGAGAATTGTACTGCCCTGGGTTGGTTCTGATCAGGTTGAAAAATCTATGACTAGTTTGCAAAAGTAGGTTATTAACATAATTGTGAATGTTTAAATAACGATTTGATTGACAGTATTGGTTCTTGAGGCAAAGTTGTTCAGTATGAGGAGATCTATCATAATTTATGCATATTATGTGGATGTTTTTAACCCCACCTGATTACAGAGATGGAGAATACCATTTACAGCCAATACAGGCATTTCACCATAGGAATACATGGTTTTCAAAGCTTTTTAACAGTTATAGCGCCACCTATGGTCCGATCTCCATGAAACTTTGCATGCTTTTTCAGCATGTTATGTTACATATACATAATAATTTTCGTGAAGTTTTGAGTTTTCCTTTAGGATTTATATGCTTTTGAGTGTATTTTGCTACGCCCCTCTTCTAAATGACCCTGTTATAGGCATTCAAATGCAAAAGTTCAACTTTTTTTTGATAATTATTGATCTAGAGAGTCCAGAGAATTGTCCTAGACTGGTTTGTTTCCGATCAGACAAAAATCCAGAGACTAGTTCGCAAAAGTAGGTTTTAAACATAATCGCAAATATTTAATGAACGATTTGATTGACAGCAATGCTTTTAGAGGAAAAGTTGTTCAGTATGAGGAGCCCTATCATATGATGTGTATATTTGGTTGATGTGTGCAACACCACGTGATTACAGAGCCAAAAAACTCGTTAGCGCCAACTAGTGGCCGATTTCTTTCAAAATTTTTACAGACCTCTAAGTCCATGAGTCAAACATGCCCACCGAGTTTCATTCCGATCAGCCTCCGTTAACCTTGTCTTAGAGGTGCTCAAACTTCATTGGCCAATAGCAGCCATGTTTTTTGAGATACGCCAATGTCCTCATAGACATACATGGTACCTTGGACCAAGACACTGCATACCAATTTTCAAGTCAATCGGACTAGCGGTCGGGTCGTTATAGCCATTTTCATGTTTTTTTCGTGTTATAGCGCCACCAAGTGTTCAATCGTCGCGATTCTTTTATCGTGACCCAAGACTCAGTCCATACAAATGTGAACAAAGTTTGGTAAAGATATCTCATTTTGTTCTTGAGTTATAGTCATTTTAGTAAAATAGGCTCCTCCCACAACGTTCGTTTTCCGCCCCTTAGCGATCGTGAATAGAAATTTCAACTTTTTTTCAATAATTATTGATATTCAGACTCCAGAGAACATTTCTGCACTGGTTTGGTTCCGATCGGGCAAAAATCCAGGGACTAGTTCGCAAAAGTAGTTTTTTGACAAAATTCAAAATGGCGGAAAATCTATAATGGCGGAAATGAAATCGGAGATATACATTTTTTACGTCAGGTATTCAGCTTTCCAATGATATAAGACACTTGAGTCTACGACATACGGTTTAGGAGTTATGAGCAGTTTTGCGCAATTGATTGCTATAGCGCCACCTATAGGCCAATCTGGCTCATAATTTGATAACCTCTCCTCGATTTTTGTACTACCATCTGACAAAGTTTCAAAGCTCCAGCTTCTACGGTTTGGGCTGCATGATGCGTTTTAGCGGAGAATAATAATAATAATAATAATAATAATAAAAATCAATACAATTACAATAGGGTTTCAGCACTTCGTGCTTGAACCCCTAATTAAAGCTGCAAGCAGCATTTAGCGGGGTTCAAGCCTTTAAGGCCTTTAAGCACACAAGCATCAAAAGACATTACGTTTTATTTAGCAAGATTTTAAACACTGAAATAATAGATGGAAAACTTAAATTACAGGCAATTTACCATAGGAAACATATGCTTGTTAGCGCCTACTAGTGGCCAATTTCTTAAAAAATTCTTACAGACCTCTAGGGCCATGAGTCAAACATACCCATTGAGTTTCGTTCTGATCGGCCTAAGTTAACCTTGTCTAATAGGTGCTCAAATTTAATTGGCTGTGGCGGCCATGTTTTTTGAGTTACGCCAATGTCCTCATAGACATGCATGGTACCTTGGACCAAGACAATGCATACCAATTTTCAAGTCAATCGGACTAGCGGTCGAGTGGTTATAGCCATTTTCATGTTTTTTTCATGTTATAGCGCCACCAAGTGTTCAATCGTTGCGATTGTTTTATCGTGACCAAAGACTGAGCCCATACACATGTGTACAAAGTTTGGTGAAGATATCTCATTTCGTTCTTGAGTTATAGCCCTTTTAGTAAAATAGGCTCTGAAACAGGCTTCAAACCAGTTGTTCCATTATGCATGCTTACACACACACACACACACACACACACACACACACACACACACACACACACACACACACACACACACACACACACACACACATTTTTTTTAATGCTATGGTCTATAATCATTTCACATAGATCTTTGTAACCATTAATCAGATTATTAAAAGTGTATTCAGAAACATTGGACTACACACAAATTATGTTGTAGATACAGACATTATAACTATATGATGTTGCAGTAAACATAACAAAATTCCTGCAAGTCTCCTTCAAGATTCACATTTCTCAATGTGACACAATTGTCAGTAGTAATACTTAATAGATTAATTTTGACTACATGTGATGTAAATGTTTAAATAGTGATTTTTTTTAAAGTCTAAATATGACTTATAGATCAATTTTTGTGTGTGTAGTACAATAAAATGAACAGCGGGGGGCAGCAAACGACCACTTATTGGCTTATTATAACCAAGACTAAGCCCATACACATGTGTACCAAGTTTGGTTAAGATATCTCATTTTGTTCTTGAGTTATAGCCATTTTAGTAAAATAGGCTCCTCCCACAACATTCGTTTAACATGTTAGTTTTGTTCATCATGGACTCACCTTTCTAATGATACAAGACACTTGAGTCTACGACATACGGTTTAGGAGTTATGAGCAGTTAAATATGACTTAGAGATCAATTATTTTGTGTGTAGTACAATAAAATGAACAGCGGGGGGCAGCAAACGACCACTTATTGGCTTAATATACCATTATTTTGATATGAACTCTGTAATTTTCACCTTTTTAATTGTTATAGAGGCAAATATTGTCCGATCTGTCTGAAATGTTTCATGCTTGTTAAGAGGCATAGGATACATGTACTGACTTGTTTTTAAGTAGATCTGAGCATTCATTGAATAGATATAGGCATTTGGAGACACTTGGTCAAGGCCACATCTTGAAATTACCCTGTTATAACCATTCAGATGCAAAAGTTTAACTTTTTTTTATAATTATTGCTCTAAAGAGTCCAGAGAATTGTACTGCACTGGTTTGGTTCTGATCAGGTCGAAAAATCTATTACTAGTTTGCAAAAAGAGGTTTTTAACATAATCGTTAATATTTAATGAACAATTTGATTGACAGTATTGGTTCTTGAGGCAAAGTTGTTTAGCATGAGGAGATCTATCATAATATATGCATATTATGTGGATGTTTTTAACCCCACCTGATTACAGAGATGGAAAATACCATTTACAGCCAATACAGGCAATTCATCATAGGGAATACATGGTTTTCAAAGCTTTTTAACAGTTATAGCGCCACCTATGGTCCAATCTCCATGAAACTTTGCACACTTCTTCAGCATGTTATGTCACATATACATAACAATTTTAGTGACGTTTTGAGTTTTCCATTAAGATTTATAGGCTATTGAGTGTATTTTGCTACATCCCTCTTCTAAATGACACTGTTATAGCCATCTAAATGCAAAAGTTGGACTTTTTTTTGATAATTATTGATCTAGAGAGTCCAAAGAATTGTCCTAGACTGGTTTGGTTCTGATCGGGCAAAAAACCAGGGACTAGTTCGCAAAAGTAGGTTTTTAACATAATTGCAAATATTTAATGAACAATTGGATTGACAGCAATGGTTCCAGAGGCAAAGTTGTTCAATATGAGGAGGTCTATCAAACGATATGCATATTTCGTGGATGTGTTAAACACCACGTGATTACAGTGCCATAAAACTTGTTAGCGCCAACTAGTGGCCGATTTCTTTCAAAATTCTTATAGACCTCTAGGGCCATAAGTCAAACATACCCATCGAGTTTCGTTCTGATCGGCCTCCGTTAACCTTGTCTAATAGGTGCTCAAATTTAATTGGCCTTGGCGGCCATGTTTTTTGAGATACGCCAATGTCCTCATAGACATACATGGTACCTTGGACCAAGACACTGCATACCAATTTTCAAGTCAATCGGACTAGCGGTCGGGTGGTTATAGCCATTTTCATGTTTTTTTCGTGTTATAGCGCCACCAAGTGTTCAATCATCGCGGTTTTTTTATCGTGACCAAAAACTGAGCCTATACACATGTGTACCAAGTTTGGTGAAGATATCTCATTTTGTTCTTGAGTTATAGCCATTTTAGTAAAATAGGCTCCTCCCACAACATTCGTTTTCCGCCCCTTAGCAACCGTGAATAGAAATTTCAACTTTTTTTCGATAATTATTGATATTCAGACTCCAGAGAACATTTCTGCACTGGTTTGGTTCCGATCGGTCTAAAATCCAGGGACTAGTTCGCAAAAGTAGTTTTTTGACAAAATTCAAAATGGCGGAAAATCTATCATGGCGGAAATGAAATCGGAGATATACGTTTTGTTCGTCATGGACTCACCTTTCCAATGATATAAGACACTTGAGTCTACGACATACGGTTTAGGAGTTATGAGCAGTTTCGCGCAATTGATTGCTATAGCGCCACCTATAGGCCAATCTGGCTCATAATTTGATAACCTCTCCTCGATTTGTGTACTATCATCTGACAAAGTTTCAAAGTTCCAGCCCTTACGGTTTGGGCTGCACGATGCGTTTTAGCGGAGAATAATAATAATAATTAAAGCTGCAAGCAGCATTTAGCGGGGTTCAAGCCTTTAAGGCCTTTAAGCACACAAGCATCAAAAGACATTAAGTTTTATTTAGCAAGATTTTAAACGCTGAAATAATAGATGGAAAAGTCCATTTACAGGCAATTCACCATAGGAAACATGGTTTTAAAAGGTTTTTAACAGTTATAGCGCCACCTATGGTCCGATCTCTATAAAACGTTTAATGCTTGTTAAGGATCTAATCTCACACATGGCCACCAATTTTCGTGAAGTTTTGAGCTTTCCCTTAGAATTTATAGGCTTTTGAGGGTTTTTTGCCACGCCTCTTTTCGAAATGACCCTGTTATAGCCATCCAAATGCAAAAGTTAAACTTTTTTTGATAATTATTGATCTAGAGCAGGGGTGGCGAACTCCGGGCCTGGAGGGCCACTGTCCTGCAGAGTTCAGCTCCAACCCTGATAAAACTCACCTGCCTTTAGCTTTCTAGTAACCCTTCAGACCATGATTAGCTTGTTCAGGTGTGTTTGATTAGGGTTGAAGCAAAACTATGCAGGACAGTGGCCCTCCAGGACCGGAGTTCGCCACCCCTGATCTAGAGAGTCCAGAGAATTGTCCTAGACTGGTTTGGTTCCGATCGGGCAAAAAAACAGGGACTTATTTGCAAAAGTAGGTTTTTAACATAATCACAAATATTTAATGAACGATTTGATTGACAGCAATGTTTCTAGAGACAAAGTTGTTCAGTATGAGGAGATCTATCAAATTATATCAATATTGTGAGAATATGTGAAACATCACGTGATTACAGAGCCATAAAACTAATTGGCGCCTACTAGTGGCCAAATTCTTAAAAAATTATTACAGACCTCTAGGACCCTGAGTCAAACATGCTCGCCAACTTTTGTTCCGATCGGCCTCTGTTAACCTTGTCTAATAAGTGCTCACATTTCATTGGCCAATGGCGGCCATGTTTTTTGAGCTACGCCAATTTCCTTTATAGACATGCGTGGTTCCTTGGACCAAGACACTGCATACCAACTTTCAAGTCAATCGGACTGGCAGTCGGGTGGTTATAGCCCTTTTCATGTTTTTTTATGTTATAGCGCCACCAAGTGTTCAATCCTCACAATTCTTTTTACCTTGACCAAAGACTCATCCCATACACAAGTGTACCAAGTTTGGTGAAGATATCTCATTTCGTTCCTGAGTTATAGCCCTTTTAGTAAAATAGGCTCTGAAACAGGCTTCAAACCAGTTGTTCCATTATGCATGGTTACACACACACACACACACACACACACACACACACACACACACACAATATTTTTGAGATATGTTATTGTGAAAATATCTTTTAATGGTCTATAAGCATGTCACATTTTTTTGTGAAATGCACCACGTTCTAGTATTATTTACTATGATTAACCATGTATCTATAACCATAGATCAATATTAGAGTGTAGTACAATAAAATGAACAGCGGGGGGCAGCAAAAGACCACATATTGGTCATTATTTTCATAAGAACTCTGTTATTTTCACCTTTTTAACTGTTATAGAGGCAAATATTGTCCTATCTGTCTGAAAATTGTCATGCTTGTTTGGAGGCATATTACACATGTTCTGACTTGTTTTTAAGAATATCTGAGCATTCATTGAATAGATATAGGCATTTGGGGACACTTGGTCAAGGCCAGACACACACACACTTTTTTAATGCTATGGTCTATAATCATTTCACATAGCTCTTTGTAACTATTAATCAGATTTTTAAAAATGTATTCAGAAACATAGGACTACACACACACATTTTGTTGTAGTTATAGACATTTGAACTTTATGATGTTGCAGTAAACAAAATGTTTCCTGCAAGTCTCCTTCAAGATTCACATTTCTCAATGTGACAATTGTCAATAGTAATACTTAATAGATTAATTTTAACTAAATGTGATAGCAAATGTTAAAATAGTGATTTATTTAAAGCTGAAAATGACTTGTATATCAATATTAGAGTGTAGTACAATAAAATGAACAGCGGGGGGCAGCAAACGACCACTTATTGGCTTAATATACCATTATTTTCATAATTTTCAGCTTTTTAACTGTTATAGAGGCAAATATGGTCCTATCTGTCTGAAAATTTTCATGCTTGTTTAGAGGCATAGTACACATGTTCTGACTTGTTTTTAAGAATATCTGAGCATTCATTGAATAGATATAGGCATTTGGGGACACTTGGTCAAGGCCACATCTTGAAATAACCCAGTTATAGCCATTCAGATGCAAAAGTTTAACTTTTTTTAAAAATAATTATTGCTCTAAAGAGTCCAGAGAATTGTACTGCCCTGGGTTTGTTCTGATCAGGTTGAAAAATCTATGACTAGTTTGCAAAAGTAGGTTATTAACATAATTGTGAATGTTTAAATAACGATTTGATTGACAGTATTGGTTCTTGAGGCAAAGTTGTTCAGTATGAGGAGATCTATCATAATTTATGCATATTATGTGGATGTTTTTAACCCCACCTGATTACAGAGATGGAGAATACCATTTACAGCCAATACAGGCATTTCACCATAGGAATACATGGTTTTCAAAGCTTTTTAACAGTTATAGCGCCACCTATGGTCCGATCTCCATGAAACTTTGCATGCTTTTTCAGCATGTTATGTTACATATACATAATAATTTTCGTGAAGTTTTGAGTTTTCCTTTAGGATTTATATGCTTTTGAGTGTATTTTGCTACGCCCCTCTTCTAAATGACCCTGTTATAGGCATTCAAATGCAAAAGTTCAACTTTTTTTTGATAATTATTGATCTAGAGAGTCCAGAGAATTGTCCTAGACTGGTTTGTTTCCGATCAGGCAAAAATCCAGAGACTAGTTCGCAAAAGTAGGTTTTAAACATAATCGCAAATATTTAATGAACGATTTGATTGACAGCAATGCTTTTAGAGGAAAAGTTGTTCAGTATGAGGAGCCCTATCATATGATGTGTATATTTGGTTGATGTGTGCAACACCACGTGATTACAGAGCCAAAAAACTCGTTAGCGCCAACTAGTGGCCGATTTCTTTCAAAATTCTTACAGACCTCTAAGTCCATGAGTCAAACATGCCCACCGAGTTTCATTCCGATCAGCCTCCGTTAACCTTGTCTTAGAGGTGCTCAAACTTCATTGGCCAATAGCAGCCATGTTTTTTGAGATACGCCAATGTCCTCATATACATATATGGTACCTTGGACCAAGACACTGCATACCAATTTTCAAGTCAATCGGACTAGCGGTCGGGTCGTTATAGCCATTTTCATGTTTTTTTCGTGTTATAGCGCCACCATCGTCGCGATTCTTTTATCGTGACCCAAGACTCAGTCCATACACATGTGTACAAAGTTTGGTAAAGATATCTCATTTTGTTCTTGAGTTATAGCCATTTTAGTAAAATAGGCTCCTCCCACAACGTTCGTTTTCCGCCCCTTAGCGATCGTGAATAGAAATTTCAACTTTTTTTCGATAATTATTGATATTCATACTCCAGAGAACATTTCTGCACTGGTTTGGTTCCGATCGGGCAAAAATCCAGGGACTAGTTTGCAAAAGTAGTTTTTTGACAAAATTCAAAATGGCGGAAAATCTATAATGGCGGAAATGAAATCGGAGATATACATTTTTTACGTCAGGTATTCAGCTTTCCAATGATATAAGACACTTGAGTCTACGACATACGGTTTAGGAGTTATGAGCAGTTTTGCGCAATTGATTGCTATAGCGCCACCTATAGGCCAATCTGGCTCATAATTTGATAACCTCTCCTCGATTTTTGTACTACCATCTGACAAAGTTTCAAAGCTCCAGCTTCTACGGTTTGGGCTGCACGATGCGTTTTAGCGGAGAATAATAATAATAATAATAATAATTAAAGCTGCAAGCAGCATTTAGCGGGGTTCAAGCCTTTAAGGCCTTTAAGCACACAAGCATCAAAAGACATTAAGTTTTATTTAGCAAGATTTTAAACGCTGAAATAATAGATGGAAAATTCAATTTACAGGCAATTCACCATAGGAAACATGGTTTTAAAAGGTTTTTAACAGTTATAGCGCCACCTATGGTCCGATCTCTATAAAACGTTTAATGCTTGTTAAGGATCTAATCTCACACATGGCCACCAATTTTCATGAAGTTTTGAGCTTTCCCTTAGAATTTATAGGCTTTTGAGGGTTTTTTGCCACGCCTCTTTTCGAAATGACCCTGTTATAGCCATCCAAATGCAAAAGTTAAACTTTTTTTGATAATTATTGATCTAGAGAGTCCAGAGAATTGTCCTAGACTGGTTTGGTTCCGATCGGACAAAAAAACAGGGACTTATTTGCAAAAGTAGGTTTTTAACATAATCACAAATATTTAATGAACGATTTGATTGACAGCAATGTTTCTAGAGACAAAGTTGTTCAGTATGAGGAGATCTATCAAATTATATCAATATTGTGAGAATATGTGAAACATCACGTGATTACAGAGCCATAAAACTAATTGGCGCCTACTAGTGGCCAAATTCTTAAAAAATTATTACAGACCTCTAGGACCCTGAGGGAAACATGCTCGCCAACTTTTGTTCCGATCGGCCTCTGTTAACCTTGTCTAATAAGTGCTCACATTTCATTGGCCAATGGCGGCCATGTTTTTTGAGCTACGCCAATTTCCTTTATAGACATGCGTGGTTCCTTGGACCAAGACACTGCATACCAACTTTCAAGTCAATCGGACTGGCAGTCGGGTGGTTATAGCCCTTTTCATGTTTTTTTATGTTATAGCGCCACCAAGTGTTCAATCCTCACAATTATTTTTACCTTGACCAAAGACTCATCCCATACACAAGTGTACCAAGTTTGGTGAAGATATCTCATTTCGTTCCTGAGTTATAGCCCTTTTAGTAAAATAGGCTCTGAAACAGGCTTCAAACCAGTTGTTCCATTATGCATGGTTACACACACACACACACACACACACACACACACACACACACACAATATTTTTGAGATATGTTATTGTGAAAATATCTTTTAATGGTCTATAAGCATGTCACATTTTTTTGTGAAATGCACCACGTTCTAGTATTATTTACTATGATTAACCATGTATCTATAACCATAGATCAATATTAGAGTGTAGTACAATAAAATGAACAGCGGGGGGCAGCAAAAGACCACATATTGGTCATTATTTTCATAAGAACTCTGTTATTTTCACCTTTTTAACTGTTATAGAGGCAAATATTGTCCTATCTGTCTGAAAATTGTCATGCTTGTTTGGAGGCATATTACACATGTTCTGACTTGTTTTTAAGAATATCTGAGCATTCATTGAATAGATATAGGCATTTGGGGACACTTGGTCAAGGCCAGACACACACACACTTTTTTAATGCTATGGTCTATAATCATTTCACATAGCTCTTTGTAACTATTAATCAGATTTTTAAAAATGTATTCAGAAACATAGGACTACACACACACATTTTGTTGTAGTTACAGACATTTGAACTTTATGATGTTGCAGTAAACAAAATGTTTCCTGCAAGTCTCCTTCAAGATTCACATTTCTCAATGTGACAATTGTCAATAGTAATACTCAATAGATTAATTTTAACTAAATGTGATAGCAAATGTTAAAATAGTGATTTATTTAAAGCTGAAAATGACTTGTATATCAAAATTAGAGTGTAGTACAATAAAATGAACAGCGGGGGGCAGCAAACGACCACTTATTGGCTTAATATACCATTATTTTCATAATTTTCAGCTTTTTAACTGTTATAGAGGCAAATATGGTCCTATCTGTCTGAAAATTTTCATGCTTGTTTAGAGGCATAGTACACATGTTCTGACTTGTTTTTAAGAATATCTGAGCATTCATTGAATAGATATAGGCATTTGGGGACACTTGGTCAAGGCCAGACACACACACACTTTTTTAATGCTATGGTCTATAATCATTTCACATAGCTCTTTGTAACTATTAATCAGATTTTTAAAAATGTATTCAGAAACATAGGACTACACACACACATTTTGTTGTAGTTACAGACATTTGAACTTTATGATGTTGCAGTAAACAAAATGTTTCCTGCAAGTCTCCTTCAAGATTCACATTTCTCAATGTGACAATTGTCAATAGTAATACTTAATAGATTAATTTTAACTAAATGTGATAGCAAATGTTAAAATAGTGATTTATTTAAAGCTGAAAATGACTTGTATATCAATATTAGAGTGTAGTACAATAAAATGAACAGCGGGGGGCAGCAAACGACCACTTATTGGCTTAATATACCATTATTTTCATAATTTTCAGCTTTTTAACTGTTATAGAGGCAAATATGGTCCTATCTGTCTGAAAATGTTCATGCTTGTTTAGAGGCATAGTACACATGTTCTGACTTGTTTTTAAGAATATCTGAGCATTCATTGAATAGATATAGGCATTTGGGGACACTTGGTCAAGGCCACATCTTGAAATAACCCAGTTATAGCCATTCAGATGCAAAAGTTTAACTTTTTTTAAAAATAATTATTGCTCTAAAGAGTCCAGAGAATTGTACTGCCCTGGGTTGGTTCTGATCAGGTTGAAAAATCTATGACTAGTTTGCAAAAGTAGGTTATTAACATAATTGTGAATGTTTAAATAACGATTTGATTGACAGTATTGGTTCTTGAGGCAAAGTTGTTCAGTATGAGGAGATCTATCATAATTTATGCATATTATGTGGATGTTTTTAACCCCACCTGATTACAGAGATGGAGAATACCATTTACAGCCAATACAGGCATTTCACCATAGGAATACATGGTTTTCAAAGCTTTTTAACAGTTATAGCGCCACCTATGGTCCGATCTCCATGAAACTTTGCATGCTTTTTCAGCATGTTATGTTACATATACATAATAATTTTCGTGAAGTTTTGAGTTTTCCTTTAGGATTTATATGCTTTTGAGTGTATTTTGCTACGCCCCTCTTCTAAATGACCCTGTTATAGGCATTCAAATGCAAAAGTTCAACTTATTTTTGATAATTATTAATCTAGAGAGTCCAGAGAATTGTCCTAGACTGGTTTGTTTCTGATCAGGCAAAAATCCAGAGACTAGTTCGCAAAAGTAGGTTTTAAACATAATCGCAAATATTTAATGAACGATTTGATTGACAGCAATGCTTTTAGAGGAAAAGTTGTTCAGTATGAGGAGCCCTATCATATGATGTGTATATTTGGTTGATGTGTGCAACACCACGTGATTACAGAGCCAAAAAACTCGTTAGCGCCAACTAGTGGCCGATTTCTTTCAAAATTCTTACAGACCTCTAAGTCCATGAGTCAAACATGCCCACCGAGTTTCGTTCCGATCAGCCTCCGTTAACCTTGTCTTAGAGGTGCTCAAACTTCATTGGCCAATAGCAGCCATGTTTTTTGAGATACGCCAATGTCCTCATAGACATATATGGTACCTTGGACCAAGACACTGCATACCAATTTTCAAGTCAATCGGACTAGCGGTCGGGTCGTTATAGCTATTTTCATGTTTTTTTCGTGTTATAGCGCCACCAAGTGGTCAATCGTCGCGATTCTTTTATCGTGACCCAAGACTCAGTCCATACACATGTGTACAAAGTTTGGTAAAGATATCTCATTTTGTTCTTGAGTTATAGCCATTTTAGTAAAATAGGCTCCTCCCACAACGTTCGTTTTCCGCCCCTTAGCGATCCTGAATAGAAATTTCGACTTTTTTTCAATAATTATTGATATTCATACTCCAGAGAACATTTCTGCACTGGTTTGGTTCCGATCGGGCAAAAATCCAGGGACTAGTTCGCAAAAGTAGTTTTTTGACAAAATTCAAAATGGCGGAAAATCTATAATGGCGGAAATGAAATCGGAGATATACATTTTTTACGTCAGGTATTCAGCTTTCCAATGATATAAGACACTTGAGTCTACGACATACGGTTTAGGAGTTATGAGCAGTTATGCGCAATCGATTGCTATAGCGCCACCTATAGGCCAATCTGGCTCATAATTTGATAACCTCTCCTCGATTTTTGTACTACCATCTGACAAAGTTTCAAAGCTCCAGCTTCTACGGTTTGGGCTGCACGATGCGTTTTAGCGGAGAATAATAATAATAATAATAATAATAATAAAAATCAATACAATTACAATAGGGTTTCAGCACTTCGTGCTTGAACCCCTAATAATAAAAATCAATACAATTACAATAGGGTTTCAGCACTTCGTGCTTGAACCCCTAATAATTAAAGCTGCAAGCAGCATTTAGCGGGGTTCAAGCCTTTAAGGCCTTTAAGCACACAAGCATCAAAAGACATTACGTTTTATTTAGCAAGATTTTAAACACTGAAATAATAGATGGAAAACTTAAATTACAGGCAATTTACCATAGGAAACATATGCTTGTTAGCGCCTACTAGTGGCCAATTTCTTAAAAAATTCTTACAGACCTCTAGGGCCATGAGTCAAACATACCCATTGAGTTTCGTTCTGATCGGCCTAAGTTAACCTTGTCTAATAGGTGCTCAAATTTAATTGGCTGTGGCGGCCATGTTTTTTGAGTTACGCCAATGTCCTCATAGACATGCATGGTACCTTGGACCAAGACAATGCATACCAATTTTCAAGTCAATCGGACTAGCGGTCGAGTGGTTATAGCCATTTTCATGTTTTTTTCATGTTATAGCGCCACCAAGTGTTCAATCGTTGCGATTGTTTTATCGTGACCAAAGACTGAGCCCATACACATGTGTACAAAGTTTGGTGAAGATATCTCATTTCGTTCTTGAGTTATAGCCCTTTTAGTAAAATAGGCTCTGAAACAGGCTTCAAACCAGTTGTTCCATTATGCATGCTTACACACACACACACACACACACACACACACACACACACACACACACACACACACACACACACACACACACACACACACACACACACACACACACACATTTTTTTTAATGCTATGGTCTATAATCATTTCACATAGATCTTTGTAACCATTAATCAGATTATTAAAAGTGTATTCAGAAACATTGGACTACACACAAATTATGTTGTAGATACAGACATTATAACTATATGATGTTGCAGTAAACATAACAAAATTCCTGCAAGTCTCCTTCAAGATTCACATTTCTCAATGTGACACAATTGTCAGTAGTAATACTTAATAGATTAATTTTGACTACATGTGATGTAAATGTTTAAATAGTGATTTTTTTTAAAGTCTAAATATGACTTATAGATCAATTTTTGTGTGTGTAGTACAATAAAATGAACAGCGGGGGGCAGCAAACGACCACTTATTGGCTTATTATAACCAAGACTAAGCCCATACACATGTGTACCAAGTTTGGTTAAGATATCTCATTTTGTTCTTGAGTTATAGCCATTTTAGTAAAATAGGCTCCTCCCACAACATTCGTTTAACATGTTAGTTTTGTTCATCATGGACTCACCTTTCTAATGATACAAGACACTTGAGTCTACGACATACGGTTTAGGAGTTATGAGCAGTTAAATATGACTTAGAGATCAATTATTTTGTGTGTAGTACAATAAAATGAACAGCGGGGGGCAGCAAACGACCACTTATTGGCTTAATATACCATTATTTTGATATGAACTCTGTAATTTTCACCTTTTTAATTGTTATAGAGGCAAATATTGTCCGATCTGTCTGAAATGTTTCATGCTTGTTAAGAGGCATAGGATACATGTACTGACTTGTTTTTAAGTAGATCTGAGCATTCATTGAATAGATATAGGCATTTGGAGACACTTGGTCAAGGCCACATCTTGAAATTACCCTGTTATAACCATTCAGATGCAAAAGTTTAACTTTTTTTTATAATTATTGCTCTAAAGAGTCCAGAGAATTGTACTGCACTGGTTTGGTTCTGATCAGGTCGAAAAATCTATTACTAGTTTGCAAAAAGAGGTTTTTAACATAATCGTTAATATTTAATGAACAATTTGATTGACAGTATTGGTTCTTGAGGCAAAGTTGTTTAGCATGAGGAGATCTATCATAATATATGCATATTATGTGGATGTTTTTAACCCCACCTGATTACAGAGATGGAAAATACCATTTACAGCCAATACAGGCAATTCATCATAGGGAATACATGGTTTTCAAAGCTTTTTAACAGTTATAGCGCCACCTATGGTCCAATCTCCATGAAACTTTGCACACTTCTTCAGCATGTTATGTCACATATACATAACAATTTTAGTGACGTTTTGAGTTTTCCATTAAGATTTATAGGCTATTGAGTGTATTTTGCTACATCCCTCTTCTAAATGACACTGTTATAGCCATCTAAATGCAAAAGTTGGACTTTTTTTTGATAATTATTGATCTAGAGAGTCCAAAGAATTGTCCTAGACTGGTTTGGTTCTGATCGGGCAAAAAACCAGGGACTAGTTCGCAAAAGTAGGTTTTTAACATAATTGCAAATATTTAATGAACAATTGGATTGACAGCAATGGTTCCAGAGGCAAAGTTGTTCAATATGAGGAGGTCTATCAAACGATATGCATATTTCGTGGATGTGTTAAACACCACGTGATTACAGTGCCATAAAACTTGTTAGCGCCAACTAGTGGCCGATTTCTTTCAAAATTCTTATAGACCTCTAGGGCCATAAGTCAAACATACCCATCGAGTTTCGTTCTGATCGGCCTCCGTTAACCTTGTCTAATAGGTGCTCAAATTTAATTGGCCTTGGCGGCCATGTTTTTTGAGATACGCCAATGTCCTCATAGACATACATGGTACCTTGGACCAAGACACTGCATACCAATTTTCAAGTCAATCGGACTAGCGGTCGGGTGGTTATAGCCATTTTCATGTTTTTTTCGTGTTATAGCGCCACCAAGTGTTCAATCATCGCGGTTTTTTTATCGTGACCAAAAACTGAGCCTATACACATGTGTACCAAGTTTGGTGAAGATATCTCATTTTGTTCTTGAGTTATAGCCATTTTAGTAAAATAGGCTCCTCCCACAACATTCGTTTTCCGCCCCTTAGCAACCGTGAATAGAAATTTCAACTTTTTTTCGATAATTATTGATATTCAGACTCCAGAGAACATTTCTGCACTGGTTTGGTTCCGATCGGTCTAAAATCCAGGGACTAGTTCGCAAAAGTAGTTTTTTGACAAAATTCAAAATGGCGGAAAATCTATCATGGCGGAAATGAAATCGGAGATATACGTTTTGTTCGTCATGGACTCACCTTTCCAATGATATAAGACACTTGAGTCTACGACATACGGTTTAGGAGTTATGAGCAGTTTCGCGCAATTGATTGCTATAGCGCCACCTATAGGCCAATCTGGCTCATAATTTGATAACCTCTCCTCGATTTGTGTACTATCATCTGACAAAGTTTCAAAGTTCCAGCCCTTACGGTTTGGGCTGCACGATGCGTTTTAGCGGAGAATAATAATAATAATAATAATAATAATAAAAATCAATACAATTACAATAGGGTTTCAGCACTTCGTGCTTGAACCCCTAATAATAATAATAAAAATCAATACAATTACAATAGGGTTTCAGCACTTCGTGCTTGAACCCCTAATAAAAATCAGCACAAATACAATAGGTGTTCAGCACTTCGTGCTTGAACCCCTAAAAATCAGTACAATTACAATAGGGTTTCAGCACTTCGTGCTTGAACCCCTAATAAAAATCAGTACAATTACAATAGGGTTTCAGCACTTCGTGCTTGAACCCCTAATTAAAGCTGCAAGCAGCATTTAGCGGGGTTCAAGCCTTTAAGGCCTTTAAGCACACAAGCATCAAAAGACATTACGTTTCATTTAGCAAGATTTTAAACACTGAAATAACAGATGGAAAAGTCCATTTACAGGCAATATTGGCAATTTACCATAGAAAACATATGGTTTTAAAAGGTTTTTAATAGTTATAGCGCCACCTATGGTCCGATCTCTATAAAACTTCGCATGCTTGTTAATGATGTTATGACACACATGCCCACCAATTTTCGTGAAGTTTTGAGTTTTCCCTTAGAATATATCAAATGATATGCATATTTCGTGGATGTGTGCAACACCACGTGATTACAGAGCCATAAAACTCATTAGCGCCAACTAGTGGCCGATTTTTTTCAAAATTCTTACCGACCTCTAGGGCCATGAGACTTGTCTAATAGGTGCTCAAATTTAATTGGCTGTGGCAGCCATGTTTTTTGAGATATGCCAATGTCCTCACAGACATACTTGGTACCTTGGACACTGCATACCAATTTTCAAGTCAATCGGACTAGCGGTCGGGTGGTTAAAGCCATTTTCATGTTTTTTTACGTTATTGCGCCACCAAGAGTTAAATCGTCGCAATTTTTTTATTGTGACCAAAGACTCAGCCTATACACATGTCTACCAAGTTTGGTAAAGATATCTCATTTTGTTCTTGAGTTATAGCTTTTTTAGTAAATAGGCTCCGCCCTGAACGACTATTTTTACGCTCCTTAACAACCGTGAATATAAATTTCGACTTTTTTTTGATAATTATTCATAACCTGACTCCAGAGAACATTTTGTCACTGGTTTGGTTCCGATCGGGCAAAAAACCTAGGACTAGTTTGCAAAAGTAGTTTTTTGACAAAATTCAAAATGGCGGAAAATCTATAATGGCGGAAATTAAATCGGAGATATACGTTTTGTTCGTCATGGACTCACCTTTCCAATGATATAAGACACTTGAGTCTACGTCATACGGTTTAGGAGTTATAAGCCCTTTCACGCTTTTGATTGCTGTAGCGCCACCTATTGTCCAATCGGGTTCATACTCTGAAAACATTAGCCTCGATTTTTGTACTATCATCTGATGAAGTTTCAAGTCTCTAGCATTTACGCTTTGGTCTGCACGATCACAGTTTAAATATGATTGAACAATATTAGTTTAGAGGATAAGCCAATGAGTGGTCTTCTGCTGCCATCTGGTGGCAATTTTAGGTAATACGCCATAATATATTTGAGATAAATTAATTTGACAAAATGTGATTGTAAATATTGTAATAATGACTTTATAATGTCTAAATAGGAATTATAGAACATGATAAGTAAATAGTATGAAAAAATGACTATTTATCCCCAGCAGGTGGCAGCAGAGAACCACTCATTTTCATTTTAAATGTCTGTTTTTCATTTAATGGGCACATTTTCCAAGTTAATGTCTTCAAACGTGCTTAACTCACATGCACATTTTGTTGGTGATATAAATATTTGAAATAAATGATGGGTAACAAATAGCTTATTCCAGGTCTTCCCCTTTAAAACATATTTTCAGGCATTATTTTAATTGTAATTTAATAATTATTGTAAAAACATTAATCAAATGAACAAATTAATTGATAAACATTGACAAAATGTCATTTTCAATGCTATTATAATGTTTTTTTAGAGTTTATATATATGCTTAGTGGACAGAATGAACCAATGAGTGGTCTTCTGCTGCCCTCTGCTGGACATTCTACTTATTAATAAAGTCTTTTCACAGTTGCTTTGCAATAAACACTATAAAATCAGTTATATATCAAATTGGTCTTCCATGTTAATTCCATTATGCATGCTTATACACACACACACACACACACACACACACACACACACACACTTTTTTAATGCTATGGTCTATAATCATTTCACATAGCTCTTTGTAACTATTAATCAGATTATTAAAAATGTATTCAGAAACATAGGACTACACACACACAATTTGTTGTAGATACAGACATTTGAACTATATGATGTTGCAGTAAACAAAATGTTTCCTGCAAGTCTCCTTCAAGATTCACATTTCTCAATGTGACAATTATTGTCAATGGTAATAGCTAATAGATTAATTTTGACTAAATGTGATTGTAAATGTTAAAATTGTGATTTTTTTTAAAGTCTGAATATGACTTATAGATCAATATTAGAGTGTAGTACAATAAAAAGAACAGCGGGGGGCAGCAAACGACCACTTATTGGCTTAATATACCATTATTTTCATAATTTTCAGCTTTTTAACTGTTATAGAGGCAGATATTGTCCTATCTGTCTGAAATTTTTCATGCTTGTTTAGAGGCATAGTACACATGTTCTGACTTGTTTTTAAGAATATCTGAGCATTCATTGAATAGATATAGGCATTTTGGGACACTTGGTCAAGGCCAGACACACACACACACACACACACACACACTTTTTTAATGCTATGGTCTATAATCATTTAACATAGCTCTTTGTAACTATTAATCAGATTTTTAAAAATGTATTCAGAAACATAGGACTACACACACACATTTTGTTGTAGATACAGACATTTATACTTTATGATGTTGCAGTAATCAAAATGTTTCCTGCCAGTCTCCTTCAAGATTCACATTTCTCAATGTGAAAATTGTCAATAGTAATACTTAAAATATTCATTTTAACTAAATGTGATTGCAAATGTTAAAATAGTGATTTATTTTAAGCTGAATATGACTTGTAGATCAATATTAGAGTGTAGTACACTAAAATGAACAGCGGGGGGCAGCAAACGACCACTTATTGGCTTAATATACCATTATTTTCATAATTTTCAGCTTTTTAACTGTTATAGAGGCAAATATTGTCCTATCTGTCTGAAATTTTTCATGCTTGTTTAGAGGCATAGTACACATGTTCTGACCTGATTTTTAAGAATATCTGAGCATTCATTGAATAGATATAGGCATTTGGGGACACTTGGTCAAGGCCACATCATGAAATAACCCTGTTATAGCCATTCAGATGCAAAAGTTTAACTTTTTTTAAAAATAATTATTGCTCTAAAGAGTCCAGAGAATTGTACTGCACTGGTTTGGTTCTGATCAGGTTGAAAAATCTATGACTAGTTTGCAAAAGTAGGTTATTAACATAATTGTGAATGTTTAAATAACGATTTGATTGACAGTATTGGTTCTTGAGGCAAAGTTGTTCAGTATGAGGAGATCTATCATAATTTATGCATATTATGTGGATGTTTATAACCCCACCTGATTACAGAGATGGAAAATACCATTTACAGCCAATACAGGCATTTCACCATAGGATTACATGGTTTTCAAAGCTTTTTAACAGTTATAGCGCCACCTATGGTCCGATCTCCATGAAACTTTGCATGATTTTTCAGCATGTTATGTTACATATACATAACAACTTTCGTGAAGTTTTGAGTTTTCCTTTAGGATTTATAGGCTTTTGAGTGTATTTTGCTACGCCCCTCTTCTAAATGACCCTGTTATAGCCATCCAAAGGCAAAAGTTCAACTTTTTTTTGATAATTATTGATCTAGAGAGTCCAGAGAATTGTTCTATACTGGTTTGGTTCCGATCAGGCAAAAATCCAGGGACTAGTTCGCAAAAGTAGGTTTTAAACATAATCGCAAATATTTAATGAACGATTTGATTGACAGCAATGCTTCTAGAGGAAAAGTTGTTCAGTATGAGGAGCCCTATCATATGATGTGTATATTTGGTTGATGTGTGCCACACCACGTGATTACAGAGCCAAAAAACTCGTTAGCGCCAACTAGTGGCCGATTTCTTTCAAAATTCTTACAGTCCTCTAAGTCCATGAGTCAAACATGCCCACCGAGTTTCATTCCCATCGGCCTCCGTTAACCTTGTCTTAGAGGTGCTCAAACTTTATTGGCCAATAGCAGCCATGTTTTTTAAGATACGCCAATCTCCTCATAGACATACATGGTACCTTGGACCAAGACACTGCATACCAATTTTCAAGTCAATCGGACTAGCGGTCGGGTGGTTATAGCCATTTTCATGTTTTTTTCGTGTTATAGCGCCACCAAGTGTTCAATCGTCGCAATTGTTTTATCCTGACCCAAGACTCAGCCCGTGCACATGTGTACAAAGTTTGGTAAAGATATCTCATTTTGTTCTTGAGTTATAACCATTTTAGTAAAATAGGCTCCTCCCACAACTTTCGTTTTCCGCCCCTTAGCAACAGTGAATAGAAATTTCTACATTTTTTCAATAATTATTGATATTCTTACTCCAGAGAACATTTCTGCACTGGTTTGGTTCCGATCGAGCTAAAATCCAGGGACTAGTTCGCAAAAGTAGTTTTTTGACATAATTCAAAATGGCGGAAAATCTATAATGGCGGAAATGAAATCGGAGATATACATTTTTTACGTCAGGTATTCAGCTTTCCAATGATATAAGACACTTGAGTCTACGACATACGGTTTAGGAGTTATGAGCAGTTTCGCGCAATTGATTGCTATAGCGCCACCTATAGGCCAATCTGGCTCATAATTTGATAACCTCTCCTCGATTTTTGTACTACCATCTGACAAAGTTTCAAAGCTCCAGCTTCTACGGTTTGGGCTGCACGATGCGTTTTAGCGGAGAATAATAATAATAATTAAAGCTGCAAGCAGCATTTAGCGGGGTTCAAGCCTTTAAGGCCTTTAAGCACACAAACATCAAAAGACATTAATTTTTATTTAGCAAGATTTTAAACACTGAAATAATAGATGGAAAATACCATTTACAGTCAATACAGGCAATTTACAATAGGAAATACGTGGTTTTAAAAGGCTTTTAACAGTTATAGCGTCACCTATGGTCCGATTTCCATAAAACTTTGCATGCTTGTTAAAGATGTTATCTTACATATGCAAAAACAATTTTCGTGAAGTTTTGAGTTTTCCCTTAGAATTTATAGGCTTTTGAGTGTATGTTGCCACACCTCTTTTCTAAATGACCCTGTAATAGCCATTCAAATGCAAAAGTTCAACTTTTTTTCAATAATTATTGATCTAGAGAGTCCAGAGAATTATCCTAGACTAGTTTGGTTCCAATCGGGCAAAAAACCAGGGACTAGTTCGCAAAAGTAGGTTTTGAACATACTCAGGAATATTTAATGAACATATTAATTGACAGCAACAGTTCTAGAGAAAAAGTTGTTTGGTATGAGGAGATCTATCAAATGATATGCATATTTCGTGGATGTGTGCAACACCACGTGATTACAGAGCCGTAAAACTCGTTAGCGCCAACTAGTGGCCGATTTCTTTCAAAATTCTTACAGACCTCTAGGGCCATGAGACTTGTCTAATAGGTGCTCAAATTTAATTGGCTGTGGCAGCCATGTTTTTTAAGATACGCCAATGTCCTCATAGACATACTTGGTACCTTGGACCAAGACACTGCATACCAATTTTCAAGTCAATCGGACCAGCGGTCAGGTGGTTAAAGCCATTTTGATGTTTTTTCACGTTATTGTGCCACCAAGTGTTAAATCGTCGCGATTTTTTTATCGTGACCAAAGACTCAGCCTATACACATGTGTACCAAGTTTGGTGAAGATATCTCATTTTGTTCCTGAGTTATAGCCCTTTTAGTAAATAGGCTCCCCCCTGAACGATTATTTTTACGCTCCTTAACAACCGTGAATATAAATTTCGACTTTTTTTGATAATTATTGATAATCTGACTCCAGAGAACATTTTGACACTGGTTTGGTTCCGATCCGGCAAAAAACCTAGGACTAGTTTGCAAAAGTAGTTGTTTGACAAAATGCAAAATGGCGGAAAATCTATCATGGCGGAAATGAAATCGGAGATATACGTTTTATTCGTCATGGACTCACCTTTCCAATGATATAAGACACTTGAGTCTACAACATACGGTTTAGGAGTTATGAGCCATTTCGCCCTTTTGATTGCTGTAGCGCCACCTATTGGCCAATCAAGTTCATACTCTGACAACATTAGCCTCGATTTTTGTACTACCATCTGATAAAGTTTCAAGTCTCTAGCATTTACGCTTTGGTCTGCACGATCACAGTTTAAATATGATTGAACAATATTAGTTTAGAGGATAAGCCAATGAGTGGTCTTCTGCTGCCATCTGGTGGCAATTTTAGGTAATACGCCATAATATATTTGAAATAAATTAATTTGACAAAATGTAATTGTAAATATTGTAATAGTGACTTTATAATGTCTAAATAGGAATTATAGAACATGATAAGTAAATAGAATGACAAAATGACCATTTAAGCCCAGCAGGTGGCAGCAGAGAACCACTCATTGGCTCATTTTCATTTTAAATGTCTGTTTTTCATTTAATTGGCACATTTTCCAAGTTAATGTCTTCAGACGTGCTTAACTCACATGCACATTTTGTTGGAGATATAGATATTTGAAATAAATGATGGGTAACAAATAGCTTATTCCAGGTTTTCCCCTTTAAAACATATTTTCAGGCATTATTTTAATTGTAATTTAATAATTATTGTAAAAACATTAATCAAATGAACAAATTAATTGATAAACATTGACAAAATGTCATTTGCAACATTTATTATAATGATTTTATAAAGTTTAAATATGCTTAGTAAGCAGAATGAACCAATGAGTGGTCTTCTGCTGCCATCTGGTGGCAATTTTAGGTAATACGTTTTTAACATAATTGTGAATAAATAAATAACAATTTGATTGACAGTATTGGTTCTTGAGGCAAAGTTGTTCAGTATGAAGAGATCTATCATAATTTCTGCACATTATGTGGATGTTTTTTACCCCACCTGATTACAGAGATAGAAAATACCATTTACAGCCAATACAGGCAATTCACCATAGGGAATACATGGTTTTCAAAGCTTTTTAACAGTTATAGCGCAACCTATGGTCCGATCTCCATAAAACTTTGCATGCTTCTTCAGCATGTTATGTCACATATACATAACAATTTTCGTGAAGTTTTGAGTTTTCCTTTAGGATTTATAAGCTGTATAGTGTATTTTGCTACGCCCCTCTTCTAAATGACCCTGTTATAGCCATCCAAATGCAAAAGTTCAATTTTTTTTCAATAATTATTAATCTAGAGAGTCCAGAGAATTGTCCTAGACTGGTTTGGTTCCGATCAGGCAAAAATCCAGGGACTAGTTCGCAAAAGTAGGTTTTAAACATAATTGCAAATATTTAATGAACGCTTTGATTGACAGCAATGCTTCTAGAGGCAAAGTTATTCAGCATGAGGAGACCTATCATATGATATGTATATTTGGTTTATGTGTGCAACACCACGTGATTACAGGGCCATAAAACTCGTTAGCGCCAACTAGAGGCCGATTTCTTTCAAAATTCTTACAGACCTCTAGGGCCATGAGTCAAACATGCCCACCGAGTTTCATTCCGATCGGCCTCCGTTAACCTTGTCTTAGAGGTGCTCAAACTTCATTAGCCGATAGCGGCCATGTTTTTTGAGATACGCCAATGTCCTCATAGACATATATGGTACCTTGGACCAAGACACTGCATACCAATTTTCAAGTCAATTGGACTAGCGGTCGGGTGGTTATAGCCATTTTCATGTTTTTTTTTTGTGTTATAGCGCCACCAAGTGTTCAATCGTCGCGATTGTTTTATCGTGACCAAAGACTCAGCCCATACACATGTGTACCAAGTTTGGTAAAGATATCTCATTTTGTTCTTGAGTTATAGCCATTTTAGTAAAATAGGCTCCTCCCACAACATTCGTTTTCCGCACCTTAGCAACCGTGAATCGAAATTTCAACTTTTTTTCGATAATTATTGATATTCAGACTCCAGAGAACATTTCTGCACTGGTTTGGTTCCGATCGGGTTAAAATCCAGGGACTAGTTCGCAAAAGTAGTTTTTCAACAAAATTCAAAATGACGGAAAAATTTGCCTACCGGAAATGAAATCGGAGATATACATTATTTACGTCAGGTATTCAGCTTTCCAATGATATAAGACACTTGAGTCTATGACTTACGGTTTAGGAGTTATGAGCAGTTTCGCGCAATTGATTGCTATAGCGCCACCTATAGGCCAATTTGGCTCATAATTTGATAACCTCTCCTCGATTTTTGGGCTACCATCTGACAAAGTTTCAATGCTCCAGCCTTTACGGTTTGGGCTGCACGATGCGTTTTAGCGGAGAATAATAATAATAAAAACCCTTACAATTACAATAGGGTTTCAGCACTTCGTGCTTGAACCCCTAATAATAAAAATCAATACAATTACAATAGGGTTTCAGCACTTCGTGCTTGAACCCCTAATAATAATAATAATTAAAGCTGCAAGCAGCATTTAGCGGGGTTCAAGCCTTTAAGGCCTTTGAGCACACAAGCATCAAAAGACATTAAGTTTTATTTAGCAAGATTTTAAACACTGAAATAATAGATGGAAAATACCATTTACAGTCAATACAGGCAATTTCCAATAGGAAATACGTGGTTTTAAAAGGTTTTAAACAGTTATAGCGCCACCTATGGTCTGATTTCCATAAAACTTTGCATGCTTGTTAAAGATGTGATCTCACATATGCACAACAATTTTCGTGAAGTTTTGAGTTTTCCCTTAGAATTTATAGGCTTTTGAGTGTATTTTGCCATGCCGCTTTTTTAAATTACCCTGTTATAGCCATTTAAATGCAAAAGTTAAACTTTTTTTCGATAATTATTGATCTAGAGAGTCCAGAGAATTGTCCTAGACTGGTTCGGTTCCGATCGGGCAAAAAACCAGGGACTAGTTCGCAAAAGTAGGTTTTGGACAAAATTCGACATAGCAGAAAATTTTCCCTGCCTACATCCAAATCGGAGATAGCCATTTTGTCTGCCTTGAGCCAAGGATTCCAACGATATAAGACACTTGATCCTGGGACAAACAGTCTAAGAGTTATGAGCAATTTTGAACTTTTGGTTGCTGTAGCGCCACCTATGGGCCATTCGGGGTCATACTCTGATAGGTTGTCCCCAAACTGAGGCCTACCATCTGGCCAGGTTTCATGTCTCTAGGCCTTACGGTTTGGCCTGCACGATGCGTTTTACGAATCCTTACAATTACAATAGGGTTTCAGCATTTCATGCTTGAACCCCTAATAAGAATGAAGGCTTTTTGCCAGTTATAGCGCCACCTATGGTCCGATCTCCATGAAACTCTGCATGCTTCCTCACCATGTTCTGACACATATGCTCATCAATTTTGGTGAAGTTCTGAGTTTTCATTTGGGATGTATAGGCTTTGTAGTGTATTTTGCCACGCCCCTTTTCTAAATGACCCTGTTACAGCCACCCAAATGCCAAAGTTCAACTTTTTTTTGATAATTATGGATCGAGAGAGTCCAGAGAATTGTCCTAGACTGGTTCGGTTCCGATCGGGCAAAAAACCAGGGACTAGTTCGCAAAAGTAGGTTTTGGACAAAATTCGACATAGCAGAAAATTTTCCCTGCCTACATCCAAATCGGAGATAGCCATTTTGTCTGCCTTGAGCCAAGGATTCCAACGATATAAGACACTTGATCCTGGGACAAACAGTCTAAGAGTTATGAGCAATTTTGAACTTTTGGTTGCTGTAGCGCCACCTATGGGCCATTCGGGGTCATACTCTGATAGGTTGTCCCCAAACTGAGGCCTACCATCTGGCCAGGTTTCATGTCTCTAGGCCTTACGGTTTGGCCTGCACGATGCGTTTTACGAATCCTTACAATTACAATAGGGTTTCAGCATTTCATGCTTGAACCCCTAATAAGAATGAAGGCTTTTTGCCAGTTTTAGCGCCACCTATGGTCCGATCTCCATGAAACTCTGCATGCTTCCTCACCATGTTCTGACACATATGCTCATCAATTTTGGTCAAGTTCTGAGTTTTCATTTGGGATGTATAGGCTTTTTAGTGTATTTTGCCACGCCCCTTTTCTAAATGACCCTGTTACAGCCACCCAAATGCCAAAGTTCAACTTTTTTTTGATAATTATGGATCGAGAGAGTCCAGAGAATTGTCCTAGACTGGTTCGGTTCCGATCGGGCAAAAAACCAGGGACTAGTTCGCAAAAGTAGGTTTTGGACAAAATTCGACATAGCAGAAAATTTTCCCTGCCTACATCCAAATCGGAGATAGCCATTTTGTCTGCCTTGAGCCAAGGATTCCAACGATATAAGACACTTGATCCTGGGACAAACAGTCTAAGAGTTATGAGCAATTTTGAACTTTTGGTTGCTGTAGCGCCACCTATGGGCCATTCGGGGTCATACTCTGATAGGTTGTCCCCAAACTGAGGCCTACCATCTGGCCAGGTTTCATGTCTCTAGGCCTTACGGTTTGGCCTGCACGATGCGTTTTACGAATCCTTACAATTACAATAGGGTTTCAGCATTTCATGCTTGAACCCCTAATAAGAATGAAGGCTTTTTGCCAGTTATAGCGCCACCTATGGTCCGATCTCCATGAAACTCTGCATGCTTCCTCACCATGTTCTGACACATATGCTCATCAATTTTGGTGAAGTTCTGAGTTTTCATTTGGGATGTATAGGCTTTTTAGTGTATTTTGCCACGCTCCTTTTCTAAATGACCCTGTTACAGCCACCCAAATGCCAAAGTTCAACTTTTTTTTGATAATTATGGATCGAGAGAGTCCAGAGAATTGTCCTAGACTGGTTCGGTTCCGATCGGGCAAAAAACCAGGGACTAGTTCGCAAAAGTAGGTTTTGGACAAAATTCGACATAGCAGAAAATTTTCCCTGCCTACATCCAAATCGGAGATAGCCATTTTGTCTGCCTTGAGCCAAGGATTCCAACGTTATAAGACACTTGATCCTGGGACAAACAGTCTAAGAGTTATGAGCAATTTTGAACTTTTGGTTGCTGTAGCGCCACCTATGGGCCATTCGGGGTCATACTCTGATAGGTTGTCCCCAAACTGAGGCCTACCATCTGGCCAGGTTTCATGTCTCTAGGCCTTACGGTTTGGCCTGCACGATGCGTTTTACGAATCCTTACAATTACAATAGGGTTTCAGCATTTCATGCTTGAACCCCTAATAAGAATGAAGGCTTTTTGCCAGTTTTAGCGCCACCTATGGTCCGATCTCCATGAAACTCTGCATGCTTCCTCACCATGTTCTGACACATATGCTCATCAATTTTGGTGAAGTTCTGAGTTTTCATTTGGGATGTATAGGCTTTTTAGTGTATTTTGCCACGCCCCTTTTCTAAATGACCCTGTTACAGCCACCCAAATGCCAAAGTTCAACTTTTTTTTGATAATTATGGATCGAGAGAGTCCAGAGAATTGTCCTAGACTGGTTCGGTTCCGATCGGGCAAAAAACCAGGGACTAGTTCGCAAAAGTAGGTTTTGGACAAAATTCGACATAGCAGAAAATTTTCCCTGCCTACATCCAAATCGGAGATAGCCATTTTGTCTGCCTTGAGCCAAGGATTCCAACGATATAAGACACTTGATCCTGGGGCAAACAGTCTAAGAGTTATGAGCAATTTTGAACTTTTGGTTGCTGTAGCGCCACCTATGGGCCATTCGGGGTCATACTCTGATAGGTTGTCCCCAAACTGAGGCCTACCATCTGGCCAGGTTTCATGTCTCTAGGCCTTACGGTTTGGCCTGCACGATGCGTTTTACGAATCCTTACAATTACAATAGGGTTTCAGCATTTCATGCTTGAACCCCTAATAAGAATGAAGGCTTTTTGCCAGTTTTAGCGCCACCTATGGTCCGATCTCCATGAAACTCTGCATGCTTCCTCACCATGTTCTGACACATATGCTCATCAATTTTGGTGAAGTTCTGAGTTTTCATTTGGGATGTATAGGCTTTTTAGTGTATTTTGCCACGCCCCTTTTCTAAATGACCCTGTTACAGCCACCCAAATGCCAAAGTTCAACTTTTTTTTGATAATTATGGATCGAGAGAGTCCAGAGAATTGTCCTAGACTGGTTCGGTTCCGATCGGGCAAAAAACCAGGGACTAGTTCGCAAAAGTAGGTTTTGGACAAAATTCGACATAGCAGAAAATTTTCCCTGCCTACATCCAAATCGGAGATAGCCATTTTGTCTGCCTTGAGCCAAGGATTCCAACGATATAAGACACTTGATCCTGGGACAAACAGTCTAAGAGTTATGAGCAATTTTGAACTTTTGGTTGCTGTAGCGCCACCTATGGGCCATTCGGGGTCATACTCTGATAGGTTGTCCCCAAACTGAGGCCTACCATCTGGCCAGGTTTCATGTCTCTAGGCCTTACGGTTTGGCCTGCACGATGCGTTTTACGAATCCTTACAATTACAATAGGGTTTCAGCATTTCATGCTTGAACCCCTAATAAGAATGAAGGCTTTTTGCCAGTTATAGCGCCACCTATGGTCCGATCTCCATGAAACTCTGCATGCTTCCTCACCATGTTCTGACACATATGCTCATCAATTTTGGTGAAGTTCTGAGTTTTCATTTGGGATGTATAGGCTTTGTAGTGTATTTTGCCACGCCCCTTTTCTAAATGACCCTGTTACAGCCACCCAAATGCCAAAGTTCAACTTTTTTTTGATAATTATGGATCGAGAGAGTCCAGAGAATTGTCCTAGTCTGGTTCGGTTCCGATCGGGCAAAAAACCAGGGACTAGTTCGCAAAAGTAGGTTTTGGACAAAATTCGACATAGCAGAAAATTTTCCCTGCCTACATCCAAATCGGAGATAGCCATTTTGTCTGCCTTGAGCCAAGGATTCCAACGATATAAGACACTTGATCCTGGGACAAACAGTCTAAGAGTTATGAGCAATTTTGAACTTTTGGTTGCTGTAGCGCCACCTATGGGCCATTCGGGGTCATACTCTGATAGGTTGTCCCCAAACTGAGGCCTACCATCTGGCCAGGTTTCATGTCTCTAGGCCTTACGGTTTGGCCTGCACGATGCGTTTTACGAATCCTTACAATTACAATAGGGTTTCAGCATTTCATGCTTGAACCCCTAATAAGAATGAAGGCTTTTTGCCAGTTATAGCGCCACCTATGGTCCGATCTCCATGAAACTCTGCATGCTTCCTCACCATGTTCTGACACATATGCTCATCAATTTTGGTGAAGTTCTGAGTTTTCATTTGGGATGTATAGGCTTTTTAGTGTATTTTGCCACGCCCCTTTTCTAAATGACCCTGTTACAGCCACCCAAATGCCAAAGTTCAACTTTTTTTTGATAATTATGGATCGAGAGAGTCCAGAGAATTGTCCTAGACTGGTTCGGTTCCGATCGGGCAAAAAACCAGGGACTAGTTTGCAAAAGTAGGTTTTGGACAAAATTCGACATAGCAGAAAATTTTCCCTGCCTACATCCAAATCGGAGATAGCCATTTTGTCTGCCTTGAGCCAAGGATTCCAACGATATAAGACACTTGATCCTGGGACAAACAGTCTAAGAGTTATGAGCAATTTTGAACTTTTGGTTGCTGTAGCGCCACCTATGGGCCATTCGGGGTCATACTCTGATAGGTTGTCCCCAAACTGAGGCCTACCATCTGGCCAGGTTTCATGTCTCTAGGCCTTACGGTTTGGCCTGCACGATGCGTTTTACGAATCCTTACAATTACAATAGGGTTTCAGCATTTCATGCTTGAACCCCTAATAAGAATGAAGGCTTTTTGCCAGTTATAGCGCCACCTATGGTCCGATCTCCATGAAACTCTGCATGCTTCCTCACCATGTTCTGACACATATGCTCATCAATTTTGGTGAAGTTCTGAGTTTTCATTTGGGATGTATAGGCTTTTTAGTGTATTTTGCCACGCCCCTTTTCTAAATGACCCTGTTACAGCCACCCAAATGCCAAAGTTCAACTTTTTTTTGATAATTATGGATCGAGAGAGTCCAGAGAATTGTCCTAGACTGGTTCGGTTCCGATCGGGCAAAAAACCAGGGACTAGTTTGCAAAAGTAGGTTTTGGACAAAATTCGACATAGCAGAAAATTTTCCCTGCCTACATCCAAATCGGAGATAGCCATTTTGTCTGCCTTGAGCCAAGGATTCCAACGATATAAGACACTTGATCCTGGGACAAACAGTCTAAGAGTTATGAGCAATTTTGAACTTTTGGTTGCTGTAGCGCCACCTATGGGCCATTCGGGGTCATACTCTGATAGGTTGTCCCCAAACTGAGGCCTACCATCTGGCCAGGTTTCATGTCTCTAGGCCTTACGGTTTGGCCTGCACGATGCGTTTTACGAATCCTTACAATTACAATAGGGTTTCAGCATTTCATGCTTGAACCCCTAATAAGAATGAAGGCTTTTTGCCAGTTATAGCGCCACCTATGGTCCGATCTCCATGAAACTCTGCATGCTTCCTCACCATGTTCTGACACATATGCTCATCAATTTTGGTGAAGTTCTGAGTTTTCATTTGGGATGTATAGGCTTTGTAGTGTATTTTGCCACGCCCCTTTTCTAAATGACCCTGTTACAGCCACCCAAATGCCAAAGTTCAACTTTTTTTTGATAATTATGGATCGAGAGAGTCCAGAGAATTGTCCTAGACTGGTTCGGTTCCGATCGGGCAAAAAACCAGGGACTAGTTCGCAAAAGTAGGTTTTGGACAAAATTCGACATAGCAGAAAATTTTCCCTGCCTACATCCAAATCGGAGATAGCCATTTTGTCTGCCTTGAGCCAAGGATTCCAACGATATAAGACACTTGATCCTGGGACAAACAGTCTAAGAGTTATGAGCAATTTTGAACTTTTGGTTGCTGTAGCGCCACCTATGGGCCATTCGGGGTCATACTCTGATAGGTTGTCCCCAAACTGAGGCCTACCATCTGGCCAGGTTTCATGTCTCTAGGCCTTACGGTTTGGCCTGCACGATGCGTTTTACGAATCCTTACAATTACAATAGGGTTTCAGCATTTCATGCTTGAACCCCTAATAAGAATGAAGGCTTTTTGCCAGTTTTAGCGCCACCTATGGTCCGATCTCCATGAAACTCTGCATGCTTCCTCACCATGTTCTGACACATATGCTCATCAATTTTGGTCAAGTTCTGAGTTTTCATTTGGGATGTATAGGCTTTTTAGTGTATTTTGCCACGCCCCTTTTCTAAATGACCCTGTTACATCCACCCAAATGCCAAAGTTCAACTTTTTTTTGATAATTATGGATCGAGAGAGTCCAGAGAATTGTCCTAGACTGGTTCGGTTCCGATCGGGCAAAAAACCAGGGACTAGTTCGCAAAAGTAGGTTTTGGACAAAATTCGACATAGCAGAAAATTTTCCCTGCCTACATCCAAATCGGAGATAGCCATTTTGTCTGCCTTGAGCCAAGGATTCCAACGATATAAGACACTTGATCCTGGGACAAACAGTCTAAGAGTTATGAGCAATTTTGAACTTTTGGTTGCTGTAGCGCCACCTATGGGCCATTCGGGGTCATACTCTGATAGGTTGTCCCCAAACTGAGGCCTACCATCTGGCCAGGTTTCATGTCTCTAGGCCTTACGGTTTGGCCTGCACGATGCGTTTTACGAATCCTTACAATTACAATAGGGTTTCAGCATTTCATGCTTGAACCCCTAATAAGAATGAAGGCTTTTTGCCAGTTATAGCGCCACCTATGGTCCGATCTCCATGAAACTCTGCATGCTTCCTCACCATGTTCTGACACATATGCTCATCAATTTTGGTGAAGTTCTGAGTTTTCATTTGGGATGTATAGGCTTTTTAGTGTATTTTGCCACGCCCCTTTTCTAAATGACCCTGTTACAGCCACCCAAATGCCAAAGTTCAACTTTTTTTTGATAATTATGGATCGAGAGAGTCCAGAGAATTGTCCTAGACTGGTTCGGTTCCGATCGGGCAAAAAACCAGGGACTAGTTCGCAAAAGTAGGTTTTGGACAAAATTCGACATAGCAGAAAATTTTCCCTGCCTACATCCAAATCGGAGATAGCCATTTTGTCTGCCTTGAGCCAAGGATTCCAACGATATAAGACACTTGATCCTGGGACAAACAGTCTAAGAGTTATGAGCAATTTTGAACTTTTGGTTGCTGTAGCGCCACCTATGGGCCATTCGGGGTCATACTCTGATAGGTTGTCCCCAAACTGAGGCCTACCATCTGGCCAGGTTTCATGTCTCTAGGCCTTACGGTTTGGCCTGCACGATGCGTTTTACGAATCCTTACAATTACAATAGGGTTTCAGCATTTCATGCTTGAACCCCTAATAAGAATGAAGGCTTTTTGCCAGTTATAGCGCCACCTATGGTCCGATCTCCATGAAACTCTGCATGCTTCCTCACCATGTTCTGACACATATGCTCATCAATTTTGGTGAAGTTCTGAGTTTTCATTTGGGATGTATAGGCTTTGTAGTGTATTTTGCCACGCCCCTTTTCTAAATGACCCTGTTACAGCCACCCAAATGCCAAAGTTCAACTTTTTTTTGATAATTATGGATCGAGAGAGTCCAGAGAATTGTCCTAGACTGGTTCGGTTCCGATCGGGCAAAAAACCAGGGACTAGTTCGCAAAAGTAGGTTTTGGACAAAATTCGACATAGCAGAAAATTTTCCCTGCCTACATCCAAATCGGAGATAGCCATTTTGTCTGCCTTGAGCCAAGGATTCCAACGATATAAGACACTTGATCCTGGGACAAACAGTCTAAGAGTTATGAGCAATTTTGAACTTTTGGTTGCTGTAGCGCCACCTATGGGCCATTCGGGGTCATACTCTGATAGGTTGTCCCCAAACTGAGGCCTACCATCTGGCCAGGTTTCATGTCTCTAGGCCTTACGGTTTGGCCTGCACGATGCGTTTTACGAATCCTTACAATTACAATAGGGTTTCAGCATTTCATGCTTGAACCCCTAATAAGAATGAAGGCTTTTTGCCAGTTTTAGCGCCACCTATGGTCCGATCTCCATGAAACTCTGCATGCTTCCTCACCATGTTCTGACACATATGCTCATCAATTTTGGTGAAGTTCTGAGTTTTCATTTTGGATGTATCGGCTTTGTAGTGTATTTTGCCACGCCCCTTTTCTAAATGACCCTGTTACAGCCACCCAAATGCCAAAGTTCAACTTTTTTTTGATAATTATGGATCGAGAGAGTCCAGAGAATTGTCCTAGACTGGTTCGGTTCCGATCGGGCAAAAAACCAGGGACTAGTTCGCAAAAGTAGGTTTTGGACAAAATTCGACATAGCAGAAAATTTTCCCTGCCTACATCCAAATCGGAGATAGCCATTTTGTCTGCCTTGAGCCAAGGATTCCAACGATATAAGACACTTGATCCTGGGACAAACAGTCTAAGAGTTATGAGCAATTTTGAACTTTTGGTTGCTGTAGCGCCACCTATGGGCCATTCGGGGTCATACTCTGATAGGTTGTCCCCAAACTGAGGCCTACCATCTGGCCAGGTTTCATGTCTCTAGGCCTTACGGTTTGGCCTGCACGATGCGTTTTACGAATCCTTACAATTACAATAGGGTTTCAGCATTTCATGCTTGAACCCCTAATAAGAATGAAGGCTTTTTGCCAGTTATAGCGCCACCTATGGTCCGATCTCCATGAAACTCTGCATGCTTCCTCACCATGTTCTGACACATATGCTCATCAATTTTGGTGAAGTTCTGAGTTTTCATTTGGTATGTATAGGCTTTTTAGTGTATTTTGCCACGCCCCTTTTCTAAATGACCCTGTTACAGCCACCCAAATGCCAAAGTTCAACTTTTTTTTGATAATTATGGATCGAGAGAGTCCAGAGAATTGTCCTAGACTGGTTCGGTTCCGATCGGGCAAAAAACCAGGGACTAGTTCGCAAAAGTAGGTTTTGGACAAAATTCGACATAGCAGAAAATTTTCCCTGCCTACATCCAAATCGGAGATAGCCATTTTGTCTGCCTTGAGCCAAGGATTCCAACGATATAAGACACTTGATCCTGGGGCAAACAGTCTAAGAGTTATGAGCAATTTTGAACTTTTGGTTGCTGTAGCGCCACCTATGGGCCATTCGGGGTCATACTCTGATAGGTTGTCCCCAAACTGAGGCCTACCATCTGGCCAGGTTTCATGTCTCTAGGCCTTACGGTTTGGCCTGCACGATGCGTTTTACGAATCCTTACAATTACAATAGGGTTTCAGCATTTCATGCTTGAACCCCTAATAAGAATGAAGGCTTTTTGCCAGTTTTAGCGCCACCTATGGTCCGATCTCCATGAAACTCTGCATGCTTCCTCACCATGTTCTGACACATATGCTCATCAATTTTGGTGAAGTTCTGAGTTTTCATTTGGGATGTATAGGCTTTTTAGTGTATTTTGCCACGCCCCTTTTCTAAATGACCCTGTTACAGCCACCCAAATGCCAAAGTTCAACTTTTTTTTGATAATTATGGATCGAGAGAGTCCAGAGAATTGTCCTAGACTGGTTCGGTTCCGATCGGGCAAAAAACCAGGGACTAGTTCGCAAAAGTAGGTTTTGGACAAAATTCGACATAGCAGAAAATTTTCCCTGCCTACATCCAAATCGGAGATAGCCATTTTGTCTGCCTTGAGCCAAGGATTCCAACGATATAAGACACTTGATCCTGGGACAAACAGTCTAAGAGTTATGAGCAATTTTGAACTTTTGGTTGCTGTAGCGCCACCTATGGGCCATTCGGGGTCATACTCTGATAGGTTGTCCCCAAACTGAGGCCTACCATCTGGCCAGGTTTCATGTCTCTAGGCCTTACGGTTTGGCCTGCACGATGCGTTTTACGAATCCTTACAATTACAATAGGGTTTCAGCATTTCATGCTTGAACCCCTAATAAGAATGAAGGCTTTTTGCCAGTTATAGCGCCACCTATGGTCCGATCTCCATGAAACTCTGCATGCTTCCTCACCATGTTCTGACACATATGCTCATCAATTTTGGTGAAGTTCTGAGTTTTCATTTGGGATGTATAGGCTTTGTAGTGTATTTTGCCACGCCCCTTTTCTAAATGACCCTGTTACAGCCACCCAAATGCCAAAGTTCAACTTTTTTTTGATAATTATGGATCGAGAGAGTCCAGAGAATTGTCCTAGTCTGGTTCGGTTCCGATCGGGCAAAAAACCAGGGACTAGTTCGCAAAAGTAGGTTTTGGACAAAATTCGACATAGCAGAAAATTTTCCCTGCCTACATCCAAATCGGAGATAGCCATTTTGTCTGCCTTGAGCCAAGGATTCCAACGATATAAGACACTTGATCCTGGGACAAACAGTCTAAGAGTTATGAGCAATTTTGAACTTTTGGTTGCTGTAGCGCCACCTATGGGCCATTCGGGGTCATACTCTGATAGGTTGTCCCCAAACTGAGGCCTACCATCTGGCCAGGTTTCATGTCTCTAGGCCTTACGGTTTGGCCTGCACGATGCGTTTTACGAATCCTTACAATTACAATAGGGTTTCAGCATTTCATGCTTGAACCCCTAATAAGAATGAAGGCTTTTTGCCAGTTATAGCGCCACCTATGGTCCGATCTCCATGAAACTCTGCATGCTTCCTCACCATGTTCTGACACATATGCTCATCAATTTTGGTGAAGTTCTGAGTTTTCATTTGGGATGTATAGGCTTTTTAGTGTATTTTGCCACGCCCCTTTTCTAAATGACCCTGTTACAGCCACCCAAATGCCAAAGTTCAACTTTTTTTTGATAATTATGGATCGAGAGAGTCCAGAGAATTGTCCTAGACTGGTTCGGTTCCGATCGGGCAAAAAACCAGGGACTAGTTTGCAAAAGTAGGTTTTGGACAAAATTCGACATAGCAGAAAATTTTCCCTGCCTACATCCAAATCGGAGATAGCCATTTTGTCTGCCTTGAGCCAAGGATTCCAACGATATAAGACACTTGATCCTGGGACAAACAGTCTAAGAGTTATGAGCAATTTTGAACTTTTGGTTGCTGTAGCGCCACCTATGGGCCATTCGGGGTCATACTCTGATAGGTTGTCCCCAAACTGAGGCCTACCATCTGGCCAGGTTTCATGTCTCTAGGCCTTACGGTTTGGCCTGCACGATGCGTTTTACGAATCCTTACAATTACAATAGGGTTTCAGCATTTCATGCTTGAACCCCTAATAAGAATGAAGGCTTTTTGCCAGTTATAGCGCCACCTATGGTCCGATCTCCATGAAACTCTGCATGCTTCCTCACCATGTTCTGACACATATGCTCATCAATTTTGGTGAAGTTCTGAGTTTTCATTTGGGATGTATAGGCTTTTTAGTGTATTTTGCCACGCCCCTTTTCTAAATGACCCTGTTACAGCCACCCAAATGCCAAAGTTCAACTTTTTTTTGATAATTATGGATCGAGAGAGTCCAGAGAATTGTCCTAGACTGGTTCGGTTCCGATCGGGCAAAAAACCAGGGACTAGTTTGCAAAAGTAGGTTTTGGACAAAATTCGACATAGCAGAAAATTTTCCCTGCCTACATCCAAATCGGAGATAGCCATTTTGTCTGCCTTGAGCCAAGGATTCCAACGATATAAGACACTTGATCCTGGGACAAACAGTCTAAGAGTTATGAGCAATTTTGAACTTTTGGTTGCTGTAGCGCCACCTATGGGCCATTCGGGGTCATACTCTGATAGGTTGTCCCCAAACTGAGGCCTACCATCTGGCCAGGTTTCATGTCTCTAGGCCTTACGGTTTGGCCTGCACGATGCGTTTTACGAATCCTTACAATTACAATAGGGTTTCAGCATTTCATGCTTGAACCCCTAATAAGAATGAAGGCTTTTTGCCAGTTATAGCGCCACCTATGGTCCGATCTCCATGAAACTCTGCATGCTTCCTCACCATGTTCTGACACATATGCTCATCAATTTTGGTGAAGTTCTGAGTTTTCATTTGGGATGTATAGGCTTTGTAGTGTATTTTGCCACGCCCCTTTTCTAAATGACCCTGTTACAGCCACCCAAATGCCAAAGTTCAACTTTTTTTTGATAATTATGGATCGAGAGAGTCCAGAGAATTGTCCTAGACTGGTTCGGTTCCGATCGGGCAAAAAACCAGGGACTAGTTCGCAAAAGTAGGTTTTGGACAAAATTCGACATAGCAGAAAATTTTCCCTGCCTACATCCAAATCGGAGATAGCCATTTTGTCTGCCTTGAGCCAAGGATTCCAACGATATAAGACACTTGATCCTGGGACAAACAGTCTAAGAGTTATGAGCAATTTTGAACTTTTGGTTGCTGTAGCGCCACCTATGGGCCATTCGGGGTCATACTCTGATAGGTTGTCCCCAAACTGAGGCCTACCATCTGGCCAGGTTTCATGTCTCTAGGCCTTACGGTTTGGCCTGCACGATGCGTTTTACGAATCCTTACAATTACAATAGGGTTTCAGCATTTCATGCTTGAACCCCTAATAAGAATGAAGGCTTTTTGCCAGTTTTAGCGCCACCTATGGTCCGATCTCCATGAAACTCTGCATGCTTCCTCACCATGTTCTGACACATATGCTCATCAATTTTGGTCAAGTTCTGAGTTTTCATTTGGGATGTATAGGCTTTTTAGTGTATTTTGCCACGCCCCTTTTCTAAATGACCCTGTTACATCCACCCAAATGCCAAAGTTCAACTTTTTTTTGATAATTATGGATCGAGAGAGTCCAGAGAATTGTCCTAGACTGGTTCGGTTCCGATCGGGCAAAAAACCAGGGACTAGTTCGCAAAAGTAGGTTTTGGACAAAATTCGACATAGCAGAAAATTTTCCCTGCCTACATCCAAATCGGAGATAGCCATTTTGTCTGCCTTGAGCCAAGGATTCCAACGATATAAGACACTTGATCCTGGGACAAACAGTCTAAGAGTTATGAGCAATTTTGAACTTTTGGTTGCTGTAGCGCCACCTATGGGCCATTCGGGGTCATACTCTGATAGGTTGTCCCCAAACTGAGGCCTACCATCTGGCCAGGTTTCATGTCTCTAGGCCTTACGGTTTGGCCTGCACGATGCGTTTTACGAATCCTTACAATTACAATAGGGTTTCAGCATTTCATGCTTGAACCCCTAATAAGAATGAAGGCTTTTTGCCAGTTATAGCGCCACCTATGGTCCGATCTCCATGAAACTCTGCATGCTTCCTCACCATGTTCTGACACATATGCTCATCAATTTTGGTGAAGTTCTGAGTTTTCATTTGGGATGTATAGGCTTTTTAGTGTATTTTGCCACGCCCCTTTTCTAAATGACCCTGTTACAGCCACCCAAATGCCAAAGTTCAACTTTTTTTTGATAATTATGGATCGAGAGAGTCCAGAGAATTGTCCTAGACTGGTTCGGTTCCGATCGGGCAAAAAACCAGGGACTAGTTCGCAAAAGTAGGTTTTGGACAAAATTCGACATAGCAGAAAATTTTCCCTGCCTACATCCAAATCGGAGATAGCCATTTTGTCTGCCTTGAGCCAAGGATTCCAACGATATAAGACACTTGATCCTGGGACAAACAGTCTAAGAGTTATGAGCAATTTTGAACTTTTGGTTGCTGTAGCGCCACCTATGGGCCATTCGGGGTCATACTCTGATAGGTTGTCCCCAAACTGAGGCCTACCATCTGGCCAGGTTTCATGTCTCTAGGCCTTACGGTTTGGCCTGCACGATGCGTTTTACGAATCCTTACAATTACAATAGGGTTTCAGCATTTCATGCTTGAACCCCTAATAAGAATGAAGGCTTTTTGCCAGTTATAGCGCCACCTATGGTCCGATCTCCATGAAACTCTGCATGCTTCCTCACCATGTTCTGACACATATGCTCATCAATTTTGGTGAAGTTCTGAGTTTTCATTTGGGATGTATAGGCTTTGTAGTGTATTTTGCCACGCCCCTTTTCTAAATGACCCTGTTACAGCCACCCAAATGCCAAAGTTCAACTTTTTTTTGATAATTATGGATCGAGAGAGTCCAGAGAATTGTCCTAGACTGGTTCGGTTCCGATCGGGCAAAAAACCAGGGACTAGTTCGCAAAAGTAGGTTTTGGACAAAATTCGACATAGCAGAAAATTTTCCCTGCCTACATCCAAATCGGAGATAGCCATTTTGTCTGCCTTGAGCCAAGGATTCCAACGATATAAGACACTTGATCCTGGGACAAACAGTCTAAGAGTTATGAGCAATTTTGAACTTTTGGTTGCTGTAGCGCCACCTATGGGCCATTCGGGGTCATACTCTGATAGGTTGTCCCCAAACTGAGGCCTACCATCTGGCCAGGTTTCATGTCTCTAGGCCTTACGGTTTGGCCTGCACGATGCGTTTTACGAATCCTTACAATTACAATAGGGTTTCAGCATTTCATGCTTGAACCCCTAATAAGAATGAAGGCTTTTTGCCAGTTTTAGCGCCACCTATGGTCCGATCTCCATGAAACTCTGCATGCTTCCTCACCATGTTCTGACACATATGCTCATCAATTTTGGTGAAGTTCTGAGTTTTCATTTTGGATGTATCGGCTTTGTAGTGTATTTTGCCACGCCCCTTTTCTAAATGACCCTGTTACAGCCACCCAAATGCCAAAGTTCAACTTTTTTTTGATAATTATGGATCGAGAGAGTCCAGAGAATTGTCCTAGACTGGTTCGGTTCCGATCGGGCAAAAAACCAGGGACTAGTTCGCAAAAGTAGGTTTTGGACAAAATTCGACATAGCAGAAAATTTTCCCTGCCTACATCCAAATCGGAGATAGCCATTTTGTCTGCCTTGAGCCAAGGATTCCAACGATATAAGACACTTGATCCTGGGACAAACAGTCTAAGAGTTATGAGCAATTTTGAACTTTTGGTTGCTGTAGCGCCACCTATGGGCCATTCGGGGTCATACTCTGATAGGTTGTCCCCAAACTGAGGCCTACCATCTGGCCAGGTTTCATGTCTCTAGGCCTTACGGTTTGGCCTGCACGATGCGTTTTACGAATCCTTACAATTACAATAGGGTTTCAGCATTTCATGCTTGAACCCCTAATAAGAATGAAGGCTTTTTGCCAGTTATAGCGCCACCTATGGTCCGATCTCCATGAAACTCTGCATGCTTCCTCACCATGTTCTGACACATATGCTCATCAATTTTGGTGAAGTTCTGAGTTTTCATTTGGTATGTATAGGCTTTTTAGTGTATTTTGCCACGCCCCTTTTCTAAATGACCCTGTTACAGCCACCCAAATGCCAAAGTTCAACTTTTTTTTAATAATTATGGATCGAGAGAGTCCAGAGAATTGTCCTAGACTGGTTCGGTTCCGATCGGGCAAAAAACCAGGGACTAGTTCGCAAAAGTAGGTTTTGGACAAAATTCGACATAGCAGAAAATTTTCCCTGCCTAAATCCAAATCGGAGATAGCCATTTTGTCTGCCTTGAGCCAAGGATTCCAACGATATAAGACACTTGATCCTGGGACAAACAGTCTAAGAGTTATGAGCAATTTTGAACTTTTGGTTGCTGTAGCGCCACCTATGGGCCATTCGGGGTCATACTCTGATAGGTTGTCCCCAAACTGAGGCCTACCATCTGGCCAGGTTTCATGTCTCTAGGCCTTACGGTTTGGCCTGCACGATGCGTTTTACGAATCCTTACAATTACAATAGGGTTTCAGCATTTCATGCTTGAACCCCTAATTAAAGCTGCAAGCAGCATTTAGCGGGGTTCAAGCCTTTAAGGCCTTTAAGCACACAAGCATCAAAAGACATTAAGTTTTATTTAGCAAGATTTTAAACACTGAAATAATAGATGGAAAACTCAAATTACAGGCAATATAGGCAATTTACCATAGGAAACATATGGTTTTTAACAGTTATAGCGCCACCTATGGTCCGATCTCTATAAAGCTTTGTATGCTTGTTAAGGATCTAATGTCACACATGCCCACCAATTGAAGTTTTGAGTTTTCCTTTAAGATTTATAGGCTATTGAGTGTGTTTTGCTATGTCCCTCTTCTAAATCACCCTGCTATAGTCATTCAAATGCAAAAGTTGAACTTTTTTTTGATAATTAATGATCTAGAGAGTCCAGAGAATTGTCCTAGACTGGTTTGGGTCCGATCGGGCAAAAAACCAGGGACTAGTTCGCAAAAGTAGGTTTTAAACATAATCACAAATATTTAATGAACGATTGGATTGACAGCAATGTTTCTAGAGGCAAAGTTGTTCAGTATGAGGAGGTCTATCAAATTATATCAATATTGTGGGAATATGTGAAACATCACGTGATTACAGAGCCGTAAAACTCGTTGGCGCCTACTAGTGGACAATTTCTTAAAAAATTCTTACAGCCCTCTGGGACCATGAGTCAAACATGCTCAACAAGTTTTGATCCAATCAGCCTCCGTTAACCTTGTCTAATAGGTGCTCAAATTTAATTGGCCAATGGCGGCCATGTTTTTTGAGTTACGCCAATGTCCTCATAGACATACATGGTACCTTGGACCAAGACACTGCATACCAACTTTCAAGTCAATCGGACTAGCAGTCGGGTGGTTATAGCCCTTTTCATGTTTTTTTCATGTTATAGCGCCACCAAGTGTTCAATCATCACAATTCTTTTTACTGTGACCAAAGACTCAGCCCATACACATGTGTACCAAGTTTGGTGAATATATTTCATTGCGTTCCTGAGTTATAGCCGTTTTAGTAAAATAGTCTCTAAAACCGGCTTCAAACCAGTTGTTCCATTATGCATGGTTACACACACACACAAACACACACACAAAATGTTTTTGAGATATGTTATTGTGAAAATATCTTTTAATGGTCTATGAGCATGTCACATTTTTTTTATGAAATACACCACATTCTAGTATTATTTACTATGATTAACCATGTTTTTAGCATGATTTACCATAGTCTACCATGATTTACCCTGTTCTAGCATAATTTACCATGATATACCATGTTCTAGTATTATTTACTATGATTAACCATGTTTCTAGCATGATTTACCATAGTTCACCATGATGTATCCTGTTCTAGCATAATTTACCATGATATACCATGTTCTAGTATTATTTACCTTGATTTACCATGTTTCTAATGTGATTTATCATGATTTACCACATTGCTAGTAATTATGTGAAGTGTCAACTCTGACAAAATATGATTGTGTTATAATAGTAATTGCTTTAGTGCAAAATACTGTGGAAAATCTAACTTTAAAAGGAAAGTGAGTCAATAAGTGGTCTTCTGCTGCCCTCTGCTGGACATTCTACTATTAATAAAGTCTTTTCACAGTTGCTTCACTTATATATCAAATTGGTCTTCCATGTTAATTCCATTATACATGTTTATACACACACACACACACACACACACACACACACACACACACACACACACACACACACACACACACACACACACACACACACACACACACACACACACACACTTTTTCACACACTATGGTCTAAAATCATTTCACATAGCTCTTTGTAACTATTAATCAGATTATTAAAAATGTATTCAGAAAAATGGGACTACACACACACACACAAACACATTTTGTTGTAGATATAGACATTTTAACTATATGATGTTGCAGTAAACAAAATGTTTCCTGCAAGTCTCCTTCAAGATTCACATTTCTCAATGTGACAATTGTCAATAGTAATACTTAATATATTAATTTTAACTAAATGTGATTGTAAATGTTAAAATAGTGATTTATTTAAAGTCTGAATATGACTTATACATCAATATTAGAGTGTAGTACAATAAAATGACCAGCGGGGGGCAGCAAACGACCACTTATTGGCTTAATATACCATTATTTTCATAATTTTCAGCTTTTTAACTTTTATAGAGGCAAATATTGTCCTATCTGTCTGAAATGTTTCATGCTTGTTTAGAGGCATAATACACATGTTCTGACTTGTTTTTAAGAATCTGAGCATTCATTGAATAGATATAGGCATTTGGGGACACTTGGTCAAGGCAACATCTTGAAAAAACTCTGTTATAGCCATTCAGATGCAAAAGTTTAACTTTTTTTTAAATAATTATTGCTCTAAAGAGTCCAGAGAATCATACTGCAGTGGTTTGGTTCCGATCGGGCAAAAAAACTAGGACTAGATTGCAAAATGAGGTTATTAACATAATTGTGAATGTTTAAATAACGATTTGATTGACAGTATTGGTTCTTGAGGCAAAGTTTTTCAGTATGAGGAGATCTATCATAATTTATGCATATTATGTGGATGTTTTTAACCCCACCTGATTACAGAGATGGAAAATACCATTTACAGCCAATACAGGCATTTCACCATGGGGAATACATGGTTTTCAAAGCTTTTTAACAGTTATAGCGCCACCTATGGTCCGATCTCCAAGACACTTTGCATGCTTCTCCAGCATGATATTTTACATATAAATAACAATTTTCGTGAAGTTTTGAGTTTTCCTTTTGGATTTATAGGCTTTTGAGTGTATTTTGCTACGCCCCTCTTCTAAATGACCCTGTTATAGCCATCCAAATGCAAAAGTTGAACTTTTTTTCAATAATTATTGATCTAGAGAGTCCAGAGAATTGTCCTAGACTGGTTTGGTTCCGATCAATCAAAAATCCAGGGACTAGTTTGCAAAAGTAGGTTTTAAACATAATCACGAATATTTAATGAACGGTTTGATTGACAGCAATGCTTCTAGAGGCAAAGTTGTTCAGCATGAGGAGGCCTATCATATGATATGTATATTTGGTTGATGTGTGCAACACCACGTGATTACAGAGCCATAAAACTCGTTAGCGCCAACTAGTGGCCGATTTCTTTCAAAATTCTTACAGACCTCTAGGGTCATGAGTCAAAGACGCCCACCGAGTTTCATTCCGATCGGTCTCCGTTAACCTTGTCTTAGAGGTGCTCAAACTTCATTGGCCGATAGCAGCCATGTTTTTTGAGATACGCCAATGTCCTCATAGACATATATGGTACCTTGGACCAAGACACTGCATACAAATTTTCAAGTCAATCGGACTAGCGGTCGGGTGGTTATAGCCATTTTCATGTTTTTTTCGTGTTATAGCGCCACCTAGAGCCCAATCATCGCGATTTTTTTATCGTGACCAAAAACTCAGCATATACACATGTGCACCAAGTTTGGTGAAGTTATCTCATTTACTTCCTAAGTTATAGCTTTTTTTAAAAATTATGCTCCGCCCATTTTGACGTTTTGACGCCCCTTAGCAACCGTTAATCGAAATTTAAACTTTTTTTCGATAATTATTGATATTCAGACTCCAGAGAACATTTCTGCACTGGTTTGGTTCCGATCGGGCAAAAATCCAGGGACTAGTTCGCAAAAGTAGGTTTTGGACAAAATCAAAAATGGCGGGAAAATTTGCATACCGGAAATAAAAAACCTGCTATATTTTTTGTTCGGCTTGAGCCAAGGATTCCAATGATGTAAGACACTTGAGTCTGGGACAAAGGGTTATTGAGATATAAGCAAAATAGTGCAGTTTTTTTGTTTTTTGCGCTATAGCGCCACCTATTGGCCAATCAGGCTCATATTTTGATAACCTCTCCTCGATTTTTGTACTACCTTGTGACCAAGTTTCAAGTCTCTAGCACTTACGGTTTGGGCTGCACGATGCGTTTTAGCGGAGAATAATAATAATAATAATAAAAATTAAAGCTGCAAGCAGCATTTAGCGGGGTTCAAGCCTTTAAGGCCTTTAAGCACACAAGCATCAAAAGACATTAAGTTTTATTTAGCAAGATTTTAAACACTGAAATAATAGATGGAAAATACCATTTACAGTCAATACAGGCAATTTCCAATAGGAAATACGTGGTTTTAAAAGGTTTTAAACAGTTATAAAGCCACCCATGGTCTGATTTCCATAAAACTTTGCATGCTTGTTAAAGATGTGATCTCACATATGCATAACAATTTTCGTGAAGTTTTGAGTTTTCCCTTAGAATTTATAGGCTTTTGAGTGTATTTTGCCATGCCGCTTTTCTAAATTACCCTGTTATAGCCATTTAAATGCAAAAGTTAAACTTTTTTTCGATAATTATTGATCTAGAGAGTCCAGAGAATTATCCTAGACTAGTTTGGTTCCAATCGGGCAAAAATCCAGGGACTAGTTCGCAAAAGTAGGTTTTGAACATAAACGCAAATATTTAATGAACATATTAATTGACAGCAATAGTTCTAGAGGCAAAGTTGTTTGGTATGAGGAGTTCTATCAAATGATATGCATATTTCATGGATGTGTGCAACACCACGTGATTACAGAGCCGTAAAACTCGTTGGCGCCAACTAGTGGCCGATTTCTTTCAAACTTCTTACAGACCTCTAGGGCCATGAGTTAAACATGCCCATAGAGTTTCGTTCCGATCGGCCTCCGTTAACCTTGTCTAATAGGTGCTCAAATTTAATTGGCTGTGGCGGCCATGTTTTTTGACATACGCCAATGTCCTCATAGACATACATGGTACCTTGGACCAAGACACTGCATACCAATTTTCAAGTCAATCGGACTAGCGGTCGGGTGGTTATAGCCAATTTCATGTTTTTTTCATGTTATAGCGCCACCAAGTGTTCAATCGTCGGGATTTTTTTATCGTGACCAAAGACTCAGCCCATACACATGTGTACCAAGTTTGGTAAATATATCTAATTTTGTTCTTGAGTTATAACCATTTTAGTCAAATAGGCTCCTCCCACAACATTCGTTTTCCGCCCCTTAGCAACCGTGAATCGAAATTTCAACTTTTTTTCGATAATTATTGATATTCAGACTCCAGAGAACATTTCTGCACTGGTTTGGTTCCGATCGGTCTAAAATCCAGGGACTAGTTCGCAAAAGTAGTTTTTTGACAAAATTCAAAATGGCGGAAAATCCATCATGGCGGAAATGAATTCGGAGATATACGTTTTGTTTGTCATGGACTCACCTTTCCAATGATATAAGACACTTGAGTCTACGACATACGGTTTAGGAGTTATGAGCAGTTTCGCGCAATTGATTGCTATAGCGCCACCTATTGGCCAATCTGGCTCATAATTTAATAACCTCTCCTCGATTTTTGTACTACCATCTGACAAAGTTTCAACGCTCCAGCCCTTACGGTTTGGGCTGCACGATGCGTTTTAGCGGAGAATAATAATAATAATTAAAGCTGCAAGCAGCATTTAGCGGGGTTCAAGCCTTTAAGGCCTTTAAGCACACAAGCATCAAAAGACATTAAGTTTTATTTAGCAAGATTTTAAACGCTGAAATAATAGATGGAAAATTCAATTTACAGGCAATTCACCATAGGAAACATGGTTTTAAAAGGTTTTTAACAGTTATAGCGCCACCTATGGTCCGATCTCTATAAAACGTTTAATGCTTGTTAAGGATCTAATCTCACACATGGCCACCAATTTTCGTGAAGTTTTGAGCTTTCCCTTAGAATTTATAGGCTTTTGAGGGTTTTTTGCCACGCCTCTTTTCGAAATGACCCTGTTATAGCCATCCAAATGCAAAAGTTAAACTTTTTTTGATAATTATTGATCTAGAGAGTCCAGAGAATTGTCCTAGACTGGTTTGGTTCCGATCGGGCAAAAAAACAGGGACTTATTTGCAAAAGTAGGTTTTTAACATAATCACAAATATTTAATGAACGATTTGATTGACAGCAATGCTTCTAGAGACAAAGTTGTTCAGTATGAGGAGATCTATCAAATTATATCAATATTGTGAGAATATGTGAAACATCACGTGATTACAGAGCCATAAAACTAATTGGCGCCTACTAGTGGCCAAATTCTTAAAAAATTATTACAGACCTCTAGGACCCTGAGTCAAACATGCTCGCCAACTTTTGTTCCGATCGGCCTCTGTTAACCTTGTCTAATAAGTGCTCACATTTCATTGGCCAATGGCGGCCATGTTTTTTGAGCTACGCCAATTTCCTTTATAGACATGCGTGGTACCTTGGACCAAGACACTGCATACCAACTTTCAAGTCAATCGGACTGGCAGTCGGGTGGTTATAGCCCTTTTCATGTTTTTTTATGTTATAGCGCCACCAAGTGTTCAATCCTCACAATTCTTTTTACCTTGACCAAAGACTCATCCCATACACAAGTGTACCAAGTTTGGTGAAGATATCTCATTTCGTTCCTGAGTTATAGCCCTTTTAGTAAAATAGGCTCTGAAACAGGCTTCAAACCAGTTGTTCCATTATGCATGGTTACACACACACACACACACACACACACACACACAATATTTTTGAGATATGTTATTGTGAAAATATCTTTTAATGGTCTATGAGCATGTCACATTTTTTTGTGAAATGCACCACGTTCTAGTATTATTTACTATGATTAACCATGTATCTATAACCATAGATCAATATTAGAGTGTAGTACAATAAAATGAACAGCGGGGGGCAGCAAAAGACCACATATTGGTCATTATTTTCATATGAACTCTGTCATTTTCACCTTTTTAACTGTTATAGAGGCAAATATTGTCCTATCTGTCTGAAAATTGTCATGCTTGTTTGGAGGCATATTACACATGTTCTGACTTGTTTTTAAGAATATCTGAGCATTCATTGAATAGATATAGGCATTTGGGGACACTTGGTCAAGGCCAGACACACACACACTTTTTTAATGCTATGGTCTATAATCATTTCACATAGCTCTTTGTAACTATTAATCAGATTTTTAAAAATGTATTCAGAAACATAGGACTACACACACACATTTTGTTGTAGTTACAGACATTTGAACTTTATGATGTTGCAGTAAACAAAATGTTTCCTGCAAGTCTCCTTCAAGATTCACATTTCTCAATGTGACAATTGTCAATAGTAATACTTAATAGATTAATTTTAACTAAATGTGATAGCAAATATTAAAATAGTGATTTATTTAAAGCTGAAAATGACTTGTATATCAATATTAGAGTGTAGTACAATAAAATGAACAGCGGGGGGCAGCAAACGACCACTTATTGGCTTAATATACCATTATTTTCATAATTTTCAGCTTTTTAACTGTTATAGAGGCAAATATGGTCCTATCTGTCTGAAAATTTTCATGCTTGTTTAGAGGCATAGTACACATGTTCTGACTTTTTTTTAAGAATATCTGAGCATTCATTGAATAGATATAGGCATTTGGGGACACTTGGTCAAGGCCACATCTTGAAATAACCCAGTTATAGCCATTCAGATGCAAAAGTTTAACTTTTTTTAAAAATAATTATTGCTCTAAAGAGTCCAGAGAATTGTACTGCCCTGGGTTGGTTCTGATCAGGTTGAAAAATCTATGACTAGTTTGCAAAAGTAGGTTATTAACATAATTGTGAATGTTTAAATAACGATTTGATTGACAGTATTGGTTCTTGAGGCAAAGTTGTTCAGTATGAGGAGATCTATCATAATTTATGCATATTATGTGGATGTTTTTAACCCCACCTGATTACAGAGATGGAGAATACCATTTACAGCCAATACAGGCATTTCACCATAGGAATACATGGTTTTCAAAGCTTTTTAACAGTTATAGCGCCACCTATGGTCCGATCTCCATGAAACTTTGCATGCTTTTTCAGCATGTTATGTTACATATACATAATAATTTTCGTGAAGTTTTGAGTTTTCCTTTAGGATTTATATGCTTTTGAGTGTATTTTGCTACGCCCCACTTCTAAATGACCCTGTTATAGGCATTCAAATGCAAAAGTTCAACTTTTTTTTGATAATTATTGATCTAGAGAGTCCAGAGAATTGTCCTAGACTGGTTTGTTTCCGATCAGACAAAAATCCAGAGACTAGTTCGCAAAAGTAGGTTTTAAACATAATCGCAAATATTTAATGAACGATTTGATTGACAGCAATGCTTTTAGAGGAAAAGTTGTTCAGTATGAGGAGCCCTATCATATGATGTGTATATTTGGTTGATGTGTGCAACACCACGTGATTACAGAGCCAAAAAACTCGTTGGCGCCAACTAGTGGCCGATTTCTTTCAAAATTTTTACAGACCTCTAAGTCCATGAGTCAAACATGCCCACCGAGTTTCATTCCGATCAGCCTCCGTTAACCTTGTCTTAGAGGTGCTCAAACTTCATTGGCCAATAGCAGCCATGTTTTTTGAGATACGCCAATGTCCTCATAGACATACATGGTACCTTGGACCAAGACACTGCATACCAATTTTCAAGTCAATCGGACTAGCGGTCGGGTCGTTATAGCCATTTTCATGTTTTTTTCGTGTTATAGCGCCACCAAGTGTTCAATCGTCGCGATTCTTTTATCGTGACCCAAGACTCAGTCCATACACATGTGAACAAAGTTTGGTAAAGATATCTCATTTTGTTCTTGAGTTATAGTCATTTTAGTAAAATAGGCTCCTCCCACAACGTTCGTTTTCCGCCCCTTAGCGATCGTGAATAGAAATTTCAACTTTTTTTCAATAATTATTGATATTCAGACTCCAGAGAACATTTCTGCACTGGTTTGGTTCCGATCGGGCAAAAATCCAGGGACTAGTTCGCAAAAGTAGTTTTTTGACAAAATTCAAAATGGCGGAAAATCTATAATGGCGGAAATGAAATCGGAGATATACATTTTTTACGTCAGGTATTCAGCTTTCCAATGATATAAGACACTTGAGTCTACGACATACGGTTTAGGAGTTATGAGCAGTTTTGCGCAATTGATTGCTATAGCGCCACCTATAGGCCAATCTGGCTCATAATTTGATAACCTCTCCTCGATTTTTGTACTACCATCTGACAAAGTTTCAAAGCTCCAGCTTCTACGGTTTGGGCTGCATGATGCGTTTTAGCGGAGAATAATAATAATAATAATAATAATAATAAAAATCAATACAATTACAATAGGGTTTCAGCACTTCGTGCTTGAACCCCTAATAATAAAAATCAATACAATTACAATAGGGTTTCAGCACTTCGTGCTTGAACCCCTAATTAAAGCTGCAAGCAGCATTTAACGGGGTTCAAGCCTTTAAGGCCTTTAAGCACACAAGCATCAAAAGACATTACGTTTCATTTAGCAAGATTTTAAACACTGAAATAACAGATGGAAAAGTCCATTTACAGGCAATATTGGCAATTTACCATAGAAAACATATGGTTTTAAAAGGTTTTTAATAGTTATAGCGCCACCTATGGTCCGATCTCTATAAAACTTTGCATGCTTGTTAATGATGTTATGACACACATGCCCACCAATTTTCGTGAAGTTTTGAGTTTTCCCTTAGAATATATCAAATGATATGCATATTTCGTGGATGTGTGCAACACCACGTGATTACAGAGCCATAAAACTCATTAGCGCCAACTAGTGGCCGATTTCTTTCAAAATTCTTACCGACCTCTAGGGCCATGAGACTTGTCTAATAGGTGCTCAAGTTTAATTGGCTGTGGCAGCCATGTTTTTTGAGATATGCCAATGTCCTCACAGACATACTTGGTACCTTGGACCAAGACACTGCATACCAATTTTCAAGTCAATCGGACTAGCGGTCGGGTGGTTAAAGCCATTTTCATGTTTTTTTACGTTATTGCGCCACCAAGAGTTAAATCGTCGCGATTTTTTTTATTGTGACCAAAGACTCAGCCTATACACATGTCTACCATGTTTGGTAAAGATATCTCATTTTGTTCTTGAGTTATAGCTTTTTTAGTAAATAGGCTCCGCCCTGAACGACTATTTTTACGCTCCTTAACAACCGTGAATATAAATTTCGACTTTTTTTTGATAATTATTCATAACCTGACTCCAGAGAACATTTTGTCACTGGTTTGGTTCCGATCGGGCAAAAAACCTAGGACTAGTTTGCAAAAGTAGTTTTTTGACAAAATTCAAAATGGCGGAAAATCTATAATGGCGGAAATTAAATCGGAGATATACGTTTTGTTCGTCATGGACTCACCTTTCCAATGATATAAGACACTTGAGTCTACGACATACGGTTTAGGAGTTATGAGCCATTTCGCGCTTTTGAATGCTGTAGCGCCACCTATTGTCCAATCGGGTTCATACTCTGACAACATTAGCCTCGATTTTTGTACTATCATCTGATGAAGTTTCAAGTCTCTAGCATTTACGCTTTGGTCTGCACGATCACAGTTTAAATATGATTGAACAATATTAGTTTAGAGGATAAGCCAATGAGTGGTCTTCTGCTGCCATCTGGTGGCAATTTTAGGTAATACGCCATAATATATTTGAGATAAATTAATTTGACAAAATGTGATTGTAAATATTGTAATAATGACTTTATAATGTCTAAATAGGAATTATAGAACATGATAAGTAAATAGTATGAAAAAATGACTATTTATGCCCAGCAGGTGGCAGCAGAGAAGCACTCATTGGCTCATTTTCATTTTAAATGTCTGTTTTTCATTTAATGGGCACATTTTCCAAGTTAATGTCTTCAAACGTGCTTAACTCACATGCACATTTTGTTGGTGATATAAATATTTGAAATAAATGATGGGTAACAAATAGCTTATTCCAGGTCTTCCCCTTTAAAACATATTTTCAGGCATTATTTTAATTGTAATTTAATAATTATTGTAAAAACATTAATCAAATGAACAAATTAATTGATAAACATTGACAAAATGTCATTTTCAATGCTATTATAATGTTTTTTTAGAGTTTATATATATGCTTAGTGGACAGAATGAACCAATGAGTGGTCTTCTGCTGCCCTCTGCTGGACATTCTACTTATTAATAAAGTCTTTTCACAGTTGCTTTGCAATAAACACTATAAAATCAGTTATATATCAAATTGGTCTTCCATGTTAATTCCATTATGCATGCTTATACACACACACACACACACACACACACACACACACACACACACACACACACACACACACACACACACACACACACACACACACACACACACACACACACACAGACACACTTTTTCACAAACTATGGTCTATAATCATTTCACATAGCTCTTTGTAACTATTAATCAGATTATTAAAAATGTATTCCGAAAAATAGGACTACACACACACACACACACACACACACACACACACACACACACACACACACACACACACACACACACATTTTGTTGTAGATACAGACATTTTAACTATATGATGTTGCAGTAAACAAAATGTTTCCTGCAAGTCTCCTTCAAGATTCACATTTCTCAATGTGACAATTGTCAATAATAATACTTAATAGATTAATTTTAACTAAATGTGATTGTAAATGTTAAAATAGTGATTTATTTAAAGTCTGAATATGACTTATACATCAATATTAGAGTGTAGTACAATAAAATGAACAGCGGGGGGCAGCAAACAACCACTTATTGGCTTAATATACCATTATTTTCATAATTTTCAGCTTTTTAACTGTTATAGAGGCAAATATTGTCCTATCTGTCTGAAAATGATCATGCTTGTTTAGAGGCATATTACACATGTTCTGACTTGTTTTTTAAGAATATCTGAGCATTCATTGAATAGATTTAGGCATTTGGGGACACTTGGCCAAGGCCACACCTTGAAATAATGTTATAGCCATTCAGATGCAATAGTTTAACTTTATTTTAAATAATTATTGCTCTAAAGAGTCCAGGGAATCGTACTACAGTGGTTTGGTTCCGATCGGGCAAAAAAATCTAGGACTAGATTGCAAAATGAGGTTATTAACATAATTGTGAATGTTTAAATAACGATTTGATTGACAGTATTGGTTCTTGAAGCAAAGTTGTTCAGTATGAGGAGATCTATCATAATTTATGCATATTATGTGGATGTTTTTAACCCCACCTGATTACAGAGATGGAAAATACCATTTACAGCCAATACAGGCATTTCACCATTGGGAATACATGGTTTTCAAAGCGTTTTAACAGTTATAGCGCCACCTAGGGTCCGATCTCCATGAAACTTTGCAGGATTCTTCAACATGTTATGATACATATACATAACATTTTTCGTGAAGTTTTGAGTTTTCCTTTAGGATTTATAGCCTTTTGAGTGTATTTTGCTAAGCTCCTCTTCTAAATGACCCTGTTATAGCCATACAAATGCAAAAGTTCAACTTTTTTTGATAATTATTGATCTAGAGAGTCCAGAGAATTGTTCTAGACTGGTTTGGTTCCCATCGGGCAAAAATCCAGGGACTAGTTTGCAAAAGTAGGTTTTAAACATAATCGCAGATATTTAATGAACGGTTTGATTGACAGCAATGCTTCTAGAGGCAAAGTTGTTCAACATGAGGAGACCTATCATATGATTTGTATATTTGGTTGATGTGTGCAACACCACGTGATTACAGAGCCATAAAACTCGTTAGCGCCAACTAGTGGCCGATTTCTTTCAAAATTCTTACAGACCTCTAGGGCCATGAGTCAAAGATGCCCACCAAGTTTCATTCCGATCGGCCTCCGTTAACCTTGTCTTAGAGGTGCTCAAACTTCATTAGCCGATAGCAGCCATGTTTTTTGAGATACGCCAATGTCCTCATAGACATATATGGTACCTTGGACCAAAACACTGCATACCAATTTTCAAGTCAATCGGACTAGCGGTCGGGTGGTTATAGCCATTTTCATGTTTTTTTCGTGTTATAGCGCCACCAAGTGGTCAATCGTCGCGATTGTTTTATCGTGACCAAAGACTTAGCCCATACACACGTGTACCAAGTTTGGTAAAGATATCTCATTTTGTTCTTGAGTTATAGCCATTTTAGTAAAATAGGCTCCTCCCACAACATTCGTTTTCCGCCCCTTTGCAACCTTGAAGCGAAATTTATACTTTTTTTCGATAATTATTGATAATCAGACTCCAGAGAACATTTCTGCACTGGTTTGGTTCCGATCGGGCAAAAATCCAGGGACTAGTTCGCAAAAGTAGTTTTTTGACAAAATTCAAAATGGCGGAAAATCTATTATGACGGAAATGAAATCGGAGATATACGATTTGTTCGTCAGGGACTCACCTTTCCAATGATATAAAACACTTGAGTCTACGACATACGGTTTAGGAGTTATGAGCAGTTTCGCGCAATTGATTGCTATAGCGCCACCTATAGGCCAATCTGGCTCATAATTTGATAACCTCTCCTCGATTTTTGTACTACCATCTGACAAAGTTTCAAAGCTCCAGCACTTACGGTTTGGGCTGCACGATGCGTTTTACGGCAGAATAATAATAATAATAAAAATCAGCACAAATACAATAGGGTTTCAGCACTTCGTGCTTGAACCCCTAATTAAAGCTGCAAGCAGCATTTAGCGGGGTTCAAGCCTTTAACCTCTTAACAAGCGCCCCATTTTTTAGGAATTCTTTGAAAACGATATACCCAAATGAAAATGTCTGCAGCTCTTAAACCCTATGGTCTATATTCATAAACCTGGTCTTATTTTAAACTAGACACTTGAAATATTGCTACCCAAGAGTCATAATAACTCAAAGTAATATGGGAACAGAGTAATATACATGTAAATATACATGTAAGTGACTCACGTTTTTTGTTTTTTGTTTTCACTCAGGGAAAAAAATATTATAATTTAATGTTAAGAGCCTGAAAATAACTTAAATATAAAACTGAATGTCTAATCATGTCATGATTCAAATATGAGGATGATTCTCTCAGTAATGTAGCTTCTGTGAGCTTTTATGTCAAGAAAAGTCTAGGCGTCATTTCAAAAAGGCCATTTATTTCAGAACATTTGCTATTGTAAAGAGTAGTTTTTCATTCAAATAAATCTGCAATAAACTGCAATATACTACTAATTATAATGGATAAACAGTTACTGAAAAACTAAAGCAACTATTTACAGAGATTACAAAGTGTAAAAAACTCATTTAGCTGATGGGAAGCGTCAGTGAGAGACAGCGCGCTCCACTGCAGTTGCGCCATGGAGAACGCGCAGCCAGCGCGCAAACAGTATTCACCAAAGCCTACTTACGCAAACTGCGCAAGATAATGCCTTTTGATTGGTTACTAAGTCCATCAATCAAACCTTTGTTGGAAAGGCATTGGCTGGGCACCGAGTGCCTTTATCCAACGAAAACCATGGGCGCAATGATTGACAGCTCACCAAGCCTGTAAGGCACTTCCTCTATATGATGCATCCCAGAAGAGTCTCTGATTGGAGGAGAGAGACGAGGGAGGGTTTAAAATACGTGGGAGAAGCCATTCTAGCAGGGGGAGTTTGCCAGACACGGAATAGAATCGATATTTCATTGAAAATGGACATGATTGATCACGCTAACTCAAAACTCTCTTGCAAACAACGGAGGATTTTTAGTTTTTTCCCTATTTTTTCGTTGTTTTGGATTAAAAAGTGGGATGCATTTTGAAGAATGGACTCTTACACAGAGATGTATGCGGGTGTTTATTGGATTCGTCCGATCTGATCTGAACGACAGGAGATGAAAGATGAGTAACGCTGATATTATGCTAATGTTTACATGGACGGTCCTTTAGCATTTCATTTAACCCTTTCCTCTCTGGTGTATTTATTGCAAAAACAAGTTCAGAACATGAATCTTGAGTGTTTTAGCTTTCAAATGATGCATAGTTTGTGATAGTTGATTGAATATTTTGTATAAAACAAAAGTAAATAAAAGTACACACCCCCCCACTTCCGTCAACCCCCCCGTCCACGATCCGATGCGGGTTAAGAAGTTAAGGCCTTTAAGCACACAAACATCAAAAGACATTAATTTTTATTTAGCAAGATTTTAAACACTGAAATAATAGATGGAAAATACCATTTACAGTCAATACAGGCAATTTACAATAGGAAATACGTGGTTTTAAAAGGCTTTTAACAGTTATAGCGTCACCTATGGTCCGATTTCCATAAAACTTTGCATGCTTGTTAAAGATGTTATCTTACATATGCAAAAACAATTTTCGTGAAGTTTTGAGTTTTCCCTTAGAATTTATAGGCTTTTGAGTGTATGTTGCCACACCTCTTTTCTAAATGACCCTGTAATAGCCATTCAAATGCAAAAGTTCAACTTTTTTTCAATAATTATTGATCTAGAGAGTCCAGAGAATTATCCTAGACTAGTTTGGTTCCAATCGGGCAAAAAACCAGGGACTAGTTCGCAAAAGTAGGTTTTGAACATACTCAGGAATATTTAATGAACATATTAATTGACAGCAACAGTTCTAGAGAAAAAGTTGTTTGGTATGAGGAGATCTATCAAATGATATGCATATTTCGTGGATGTGTGCAACACCACGTGATTACAGAGCCGTAAAACTCGTTAGCGCCAACTAGTGGCCGATTTCTTTCAAAATTCTTACAGACCTCTAGGGCCATGAGACTTGTCTAATAGGTGCTCAAATTTAATTGGCTGTGGCAGCCATGTTTTTTAAGATACGCCAATGTCCTCATAGACATACTTGGTACCTTGGACCAAGACACTGCATACCAATTTTCAAGTCAATCGGACCAGCGGTCAGGTGGTTAAAGCCATTTTGATGTTTTTTCACGTTATTGTGCCACCAAGTGTTAAATCGTCGCGATTTTTTTATCGTGACCAAAGACTCAGCCTATACACATGTGTACCAAGTTTGGTGAAGATATCTCATTTTGTTCCTGAGTTATAGCCCTTTTAGTAAATAGGCTCCCCCCTGAACGATTATTTTTACGCTCCTTAACAACCGTGAATATAAATTTCGACTTTTTTTGATAATTATTGATAATCTGACTCCAGAGAACATTTTGACACTGGTTTGGTTCCGATCCGGCAAAAAACCTAGGACTAGTTTGCAAAAGTAGTTGTTTGACAAAATGCAAAATGGCGGAAAATCTATCATGGCGGAAATGAAATCGGAGATATACGTTTTATTCGTCATGGACTCACCTTTCCAATGATATAAGACACTTGAGTCTACGACATACGGTTTAGGAGTTATGAGCCATTTCGCCCTTTTGATTGCTGTAGCGCCACCTATTGGCCAATCAAGTTCATACTCTGACAACATTAGCCTCGATTTTTGTACTACCATCTGATAAAGTTTCAAGTCTCTAGCATTTACGCTTTGGTCTGCACGATCACAGTTTAAATATGATTGAACAATATTAGTTTAGAGGATAAGCCAATGAGTGGTCTTCTGCTGCCATCTGGTGGCAATTTTAGGTAATACGCCATAATATATTTGAAATAAATTAATTTGACAAAATGTAATTGTAAATATTGTAATAGTGACTTTATAATGTCTAAATAGGAATTATAGAACATGATAAGTAAATAGAATGACAAAATGACCATTTAAGCCCAGCAGGTGGCAGCAGAGAACCACTCATTGGCTCATTTTCATTTTAAATGTCTGTTTTTCATTTAATTGGCACATTTTCCAAGTTAATGTCTTCAGACGTGCTTAACTCACATGCACATTTTGTTGGAGATATAGATATTTGAAATAAATGATGGGTAACAAATAGCTTATTCCAGGTTTTCCCCTTTAAAACATATTTTCAGGCATTATTTTAATTGTAATTTAATAATTATTGTAAAAACATTAATCAAATGAACAAATTAATTGATAAACATTGACAAAATGTCATTTGCAACATTTATTATAATGATTTTATAAAGTTTAAATATGCTTAGTAAGCAGAATGAACCAATGAGTGGTCTTCTGCTGCCATCTGGTGGCAATTTTAGGTAATACGTTTTTAACATAATTGTGAATAAATAAATAACAATTTGATTGACAGTATTGGTTCTTGAGGCAAAGTTGTTCAGTATGAAGAGATCTATCATAATTTCTGCACATTATGTGGATGTTTTTTACCCCACCTGATTACAGAGATAGAAAATACCATTTACAGCCAATACAGGCAATTCACCATAGGGAATACATGGTTTTCAAAGCTTTTTAACAGTTATAGCGCAACCTATGGTCCGATCTCCATAAAACTTTGCATGCTTCTTCAGCATGTTATGTCACATATACATAACAATTTTCGTGAAGTTTTGAGTTTTCCTTTAGGATTTATAAGCTGTATAGTGTATTTTGCTATGCCCCTCTTCTAAATGACCCTGTTATAGCCATCCAAATGCAAAAGTTCAATTTTTTTTCAATAATTATTAATCTAGAGAGTCCAGAGAATTGTCCTAGACTGGTTTGGTTCCGATCAGGCAAAAATCCAGGGACTAGTTCGCAAAAGTAGGTTTTAAACATAATTGCAAATATTTAATGAACGCTTTGATTGACAGCAATGCTTCTAGAGGCAAAGTTATTCAGCATGAGGAGACCTATCATATGATATGTATATTTGGTTTATGTGTGCAACACCACGTGATTACAGGGCCATAAAACTCGTTAGCGCCAACTAGAGGCCGATTTCTTTCAAAATTCTTACAGACCTCTAGGGCCATGAGTCAAACATGCCCACCGAGTTTCATTCCGATCGGCCTCCGTTAACCTTGTCTTAGAGGTGCTCAAACTTCATTAGCCGATAGCGGCCATGTTTTTTGAGATACGCCAATGTCCTCATAGACATATATGGTACCTTGGACCAAGACACTGCATACCAATTTTCAAGTCAATTGGACTAGCGGTCGGGTGGTTATAGCCATTTTCATGTTTTTTTTGTGTTATAGCGCCACCAAGTGTTCAATCGTCGCGATTGTTTTATCGTGACCAAAGACTCAGCCCATACACATGTGTACCAAGTTTGGTAAAGATATCTCATTTTGTTCTTGAGTTATAGCCATTTTAGTAAAATAGGCTCCTCCCACAACATTCGTTTTCCGCACCTTAGCAACCGTGAATCGAAATTTCAACTTTTTTTCGATAATTATTGATATTCAGACTCCAGAGAACATTTCTGCACTGGTTTGGTTCCGATCGGGTTAAAATCCAGGGACTAGTTTGCAAAAGTAGTTTTTCAACAAAATTCAAAATGACGGAAAAATTTGCCTACCGGAAATGAAATCGGAGATATACATTATTTACGTCAGGTATTCAGCTTTCCAATGATATAAGACACTTGAGTCTATGACTTACGGTTTAGGAGTTATGAGCAGTTTCGCGCAATTGATTGCTATAGCGCCACCTATAGGCCAATTTGGCTCATAATTTGATAACCTCTCCTCGATTTTTGGGCTACCATCTGACAAAGTTTCAATGCTCCAGCCTTTACGGTTTGGGCTGCACGATGCGTTTTAGCGGAGAATAATAATAATAAAAACCCTTACAATTACAATAGGGTTTCAGCACTTCGTGCTTGAACCCCTAATTAAAGCTGCAAGCAGCATTTAGCGGGGTTCAAGCCTTTAAGGCCTTTAAGCACACAAACATCAAAAGACATTAATTTTTATTTAGCAAGATTTTAAACACTGAAATAATAGATGGAAAATACCATTTACAGTCAATACAGGCAATTTACAATAGGAAATACGTGGTTTTAAAAGGCTTTTAACAGTTATAGCGTCACCTATGGTCCGATTTCCATAAAACTTTGCATGCTTGTTAAAGATGTTATCTTACATATGCAAAAACAATTTTCGTGAAGTTTTGAGTTTTCCCTTAGAATTTATAGGCTTTTGAGTGTATGTTGCCACACCTCTTTTCTAAATGACCCTGTAATAGCCATTCAAATGCAAAAGTTCAACTTTTTTTCAATAATTATTGATCTAGAGAGTCCAGAGAATTATCCTAGACTAGTTTGGTTCCAATCGGGCAAAAAACCAGGGACTAGTTCGCAAAAGTAGGTTTTGAACATACTCAGGAATATTTAATGAACATATTAATTGACAGCAACAGTTCTAGAGAAAAAGTTGTTTGGTATGAGGAGATCTATCAAATGATATGCATATTTCGTGGATGTGTGCAACACCACGTGATTACAGAGCCGTAAAACTCGTTAGCGCCAACTAGTGGCCGATTTCTTTCAAAATTCTTACAGACCTCTAGGGCCATGAGACTTGTCTAATAGGTGCTCAAATTTAATTGGCTGTGGCAGCCATGTTTTTTAAGATACGCCAATGTCCTCATAGACATACTTGGTACCTTGGACCAAGACACTGCATACCAATTTTCAAGTCAATCGGACCAGCGGTCAGGTGGTTAAAGCCATTTTGATGTTTTTTCACGTTATTGTGCCACCAAGTGTTAAATCGTCGCGATTTTTTTATCGTGACCAAAGACTCAGCCTATACACATGTGTACCAAGTTTGGTGAAGATATCTCATTTTGTTCCTGAGTTATAGCCCTTTTAGTAAATAGGCTCCCCCCTGAACGATTATTTTTACGCTCCTTAACAACCGTGAATATAAATTTCGACTTTTTTTGATAATTATTGATAATCTGACTCCAGAGAACATTTTGACACTGGTTTGGTTCCGATCCGGCAAAAAACCTAGGACTAGTTTGCAAAAGTAGTTGTTTGACAAAATGCAAAATGGCGGAAAATCTATCATGGCGGAAATGAAATCGGAGATATACGTTTTATTCGTCATGGACTCACCTTTCCAATGATATAAGACACTTGAGTCTACGACATACGGTTTAGGAGTTATGAGCCATTTCGCCCTTTTGATTGCTGTAGCGCCACCTATTGGCCAATCAAGTTCATACTCTGACAACATTAGCCTCGATTTTTGTACTACCATCTGATAAAGTTTCAAGTCTCTAGCATTTACGCTTTGGTCTGCACGATCACAGTTTAAATATGATTGAACAATATTAGTTTAGAGGATAAGCCAATGAGTGGTCTTCTGCTGCCATCTGGTGGCAATTTTAGGTAATACGCCATAATATATTTGAAATAAATTAATTTGACAAAATGTAATTGTAAATATTGTAATAGTGACTTTATAATGTCTAAATAGGAATTATAGAACATGATAAGTAAATAGAATGACAAAATGACCATTTAAGCCCAGCAGGTGGCAGCAGAGAACCACTCATTGGCTCATTTTCATTTTAAATGTCTGTTTTTCATTTAATTGGCACATTTTCCAAGTTAATGTCTTCAGACGTGCTTAACTCACATGCACATTTTGTTGGAGATATAGATATTTGAAATAAATGATGGGTAACAAATAGCTTATTCCAGGTTTTCCCCTTTAAAACATATTTTCAGGCATTATTTTAATTGTAATTTAATAATTATTGTAAAAACATTAATCAAATGAACAAATTAATTGATAAACATTGACAAAATGTCATTTGCAACATTTATTATAATGATTTTATAAAGTTTAAATATGCTTAGTAAGCAGAATGAACCAATGAGTGGTCTTCTGCTGCCATCTGGTGGCAATTTTAGGTAATACGTTTTTAACATAATTGTGAATAAATAAATAACAATTTGATTGACAGTATTGGTTCTTGAGGCAAAGTTGTTCAGTATGAAGAGATCTATCATAATTTCTGCACATTATGTGGATGTTTTTTACCCCACCTGATTACAGAGATAGAAAATACCATTTACAGCCAATACAGGCAATTCACCATAGGGAATACATGGTTTTCAAAGCTTTTTAACAGTTATAGCGCAACCTATGGTCCGATCTCCATAAAACTTTGCATGCTTCTTCAGCATGTTATGTCACATATACATAACAATTTTCGTGAAGTTTTGAGTTTTCCTTTAGGATTTATAAGCTGTATAGTGTATTTTGCTACGCCCCTCTTCTAAATGACCCTGTTATAGCCATCCAAATGCAAAAGTTCAATTTTTTTTCAATAATTATTAATCTAGAGAGTCCAGAGAATTGTCCTAGACTGGTTTGGTTCCGATCAGGCAAAAATCCAGGGACTAGTTCGCAAAAGTAGGTTTTAAACATAATTGCAAATATTTAATGAACGCTTTGATTGACAGCAATGCTTCTAGAGGCAAAGTTATTCAGCATGAGGAGACCTATCATATGATATGTATATTTGGTTTATGTGTGCAACACCACGTGATTACAGGGCCATAAAACTCGTTAGCGCCAACTAGAGGCCGATTTCTTTCAAAATTCTTACAGACCTCTAGGGCCATGAGTCAAACATGCCCACCGAGTTTCATTCCGATCGGCCTCCGTTAACCTTGTCTTAGAGGTGCTCAAACTTCATTAGCCGATAGCGGCCATGTTTTTTGAGATACGCCAATGTCCTCATAGACATATATGGTACCTTGGACCAAGACACTGCATACCAATTTTCAAGTCAATTGGACTAGCGGTCGGGTGGTTATAGCCATTTTCATGTTTTTTTTGTGTTATAGCGCCACCAAGTGTTCAATCGTCGCGATTGTTTTATCGTGACCAAAGACTCAGCCCATACACATGTGTACCAAGTTTGGTAAAGATATCTCATTTTGTTCTTGAGTTATAGCCATTTTAGTAAAATAGGCTCCTCCCACAACATTCGTTTTCCGCACCTTAGCAACCGTGAATCGAAATTTCAACTTTTTTTCGATAATTATTGATATTCAGACTCCAGAGAACATTTCTGCACTGGTTTGGTTCCGATCGGGTTAAAATCCAGGGACTAGTTCGCAAAAGTAGTTTTTCAACAAAATTCAAAATGACGGAAAAATTTGCCTACCGGAAATGAAATCGGAGATATACATTATTTACGTCAGGTATTCAGCTTTCCAATGATATAAGACACTTGAGTCTATGACTTACGGTTTAGGAGTTATGAGCAGTTTCGCGCAATTGATTGCTATAGCGCCACCTATAGGCCAATTTGGCTCATAATTTGATAACCTCTCCTCGATTTTTGGGCTACCATCTGACAAAGTTTCAATGCTCCAGCCTTTACGGTTTGGGCTGCACGATGCGTTTTAGCGGAGAATAATAATAATAAAAACCCTTACAATTACAATAGGGTTTCAGCACTTCGTGCTTGAACCCCTAATAATAATAATAATAATAATAATAATAATAATAATAAAAATCAATACAATTACAATAGGGTTTCAGCACTTCGTGCTTGAACCCCTAATTAAAGCTGCAAGCAGCATTTAGCGGGGTTCAAGCCTTTAAGGCCTTTAAGCACACAAGCATCAAAATACATTAAGTTTTATTTAGCAAGATTTTAAACACTGAAATAATTTAATTGGCTGTGGCGGCAATGTTTTTTGAGATAGGCCAATGTCCTCATAGACATACATGGTACCTTGGACCAAGACACTGCATACCAATTTTCAAGTCAATCGGACTAGCGGTCGGGTAGTTTTAGCCATTTTCATGTTTTTTTTGTGTTATAGCGCCACCAAGTGTTCAATCGTCGCGATTTTTTTATCGTGACCAAAGACTCAGACCATACACATGTGTACCAAGTTTGGTGAAGACATCTCATTTCTTACTTGAGTTATAGCCATTTTAGTAAAATAGGCTCCTCCCACAACAGTCGTTTTCCGCCCCTTAGCGACCGTGAATAGAAATTTCAACTTTTTTTTGATAATTATTGATATTCAGACTCCAGAGAACATTTCTGCACTGGTTTGGTTCCGATCAAGCAAGAAACCTAGGACTAGTTTGCAAAAGTAGTTTTTTAACAAAATTCAAAATGGCGGAAAATCTATCATGGCGCAAATGAAATCGGAGATACACATTTTTTTCCTCATGGACTCACCTTTCCAATGATATAAGACACTTGAGTGTACGATATACGGTTTAGGAGTTATGAGCAGTTTCGCGCAATTGATTGCTATAGCGCCACCTATAGGCCAATCTGGCTCATAATTTGATAACCTCTCCTCTATGTTTGTACTACCTATTGGCCAAGTTTCAAGTCTCTAGCCCTTACGGTTTGGGCTGCACGATGTGTTTTACTGCAGAATAATATTATTTTGTGTGTAGTACAATAAAATGAACAGCGGGGGGCAGCAAACGACCACTTATTGGCTTAATATACCATTATTATCAAATGAACTCTGTAATTTTAACCTTTTTTAACTTTTATAGAGGCAAATATTGTCCGATCTGTCTGAAATTTTTCATGCTTGTTTAGAGGCATAGGATACATGTTCTGACTTGTTTTTAAGTAGATCTGAACATTCATTGAATAGAGAGATGGAAAATGCAATTTACAGCCAATACAGGCAATTCACCATAGGGAATACATGGTTTTCAAAGCTTTTTAACAGTCTTAGCGCCACCTATGGTCCGATCTCCATGAAACTTTGCATGCTTCTTCAGCATGTTATGTCACATATACATAACAATATTCGTGACGTTTTGAGTTTTCCTTTAAGATTTATAGGCTATTGAGTGTATTTTGCTACGTCCCTCTTCTAAATGACCCTGTTATAGCCATGTAAATGCAAAAGTTCAACTTTTTTTCGATAATTATTAACCGAGAGAGTCCAGAGAATTGTTCTAGACTGGTTTGGTTCCGATCGGGCAAAAAACCAGGGACTAGTTCGCAAAAGTAGGTTTTTAACATAATTGCAAATATTTAATGAACGATTTGTTTGACAGCAATAGTTGTTGAGGCAAAGTTGTCCAATATGAAGAGATCTATCAAATGATATGCATATTTCGTGGATGTGTGCAACACCACGTGATTACAGAGCCAAAAAACTCGTTAGCGCCAACTAGTGGCCGATTTCTTTCAAAATTCTTACAGACCTCTAGGGCCATGAGTCAAACATGCCCATTGAGTTTCATTCCGATCGGCCTCCGTTAACCTTGTCTAATAGGTGCTCAAACTTCATTGGCCAATAGCAGCCATGTTTTTTGAGATACGCCAATGTCCTCATAGACATACATGAGACCTTGGACCAAGACACTGCATACCAATTTTCAAGTCAATTGGACTAGCGGTCGGGTGGTTATAGCCATTTTCATGTTTTTTTCGTGTTATAGCGCCACCAAGTGTTCAATCATCGCGATTCTTTTATCGTGACCCAAGACTCAGCCCATACACATGTGTACAAAGTTTGGTAAATATATCTCATTTTGTTCTTGAGTTATAGCCATTTTAGTAAAATAGGCTCCTCCCACAACGTTCGTTTTCCGCCCCTTAGCGACCGTGAATAGAAATTTCAACTTTTTTTCGATAATTATTGATATTCCGACTCCAGAGAACATTTCTGCACTGGTTTGGTTCCGATCGGGCAAAAAACCTAGGACTAGTTCGCAAAAGTAGTTTTTTGACAAAATTCAAAATGGCGGAAAATCTATCATGGCGCAAATGAAATCGGAGATATACGTTTTGTTCGTCATGGACTCACCTTTCCAATGATATAAGACACTTGAGTCTACGACATACGGTTTAGGAGTTATGAGCAGTTTCGCGCAATTGATTGCTATAGCGCCACCTATAGGCCAATCTGGCTCATAATTTGATAACCTCTCCTCGATTTGTGTACTACCATCTGACAAAGTTTCAAAGTTCCAGCCCTTACGGTTTGGGCTGCACGATGCGTTTTAGCGGAGAATAATAATAATAATAATAATAATAATAATAATAATAATAATTAAAGCTGCAAGCAGCATTTAGCGGGGTTCAAGCCTTTAAGGACACAAGCATCAAAATACATTAAGTTTTATTTAGCAAGATTTTAAACACTGAAATAATTTAATTGGCTGTGGCGGCAATGTTTTTTGAGATAGGCAAATGTCCTCATAGACATACATGGGACCTTGGACCAAGACACTGCATACCAATTTTCAAGTCAATCGGACTAGCGGTCGGGTAGTTTTAGCCATTTTCATGTTTTTTTTGTGTTATAGCGCCACCAAGTGTTCAATCGTCGCCATTTTTTTATCGTAACCAAAGACTCAGACAATACACATGTGTACCAAGTTTGGTGTAGAGATCTCATTTCTTACTTGAGTTATAGCCATTTTAGTAAAATAGGCTCCTCCCACAACAGTCGTTTTCCGCCCCTTAGCGACCGTGAATAGAAATTTAAACTTTTTTTCGATTATTATTGATATTCAGACTCCAGAGAACATTTCTGCACTGGTTTGGTTCCGATCAAGCAAGAAACCTAGGACTAGTTTGCAAAAGTAGTTTTTTAACAAAATTCAAAATGGCGGAAAATTTGTCATGGCGCAAATGAAATCGGAGATACACATTTTGTTCCTCATGGACTCACCTTTCCAATGATATAAGACACTTGAGTGTTTAGACACTTGACTATTTAGTGCACTTTAAAGGGATAGTTCACCCAAAATGAAAATTATGTCATTTTCTTTGTTCTGCTGAACACAAAAGAAGATATTTTGAAGAAAGTTTGTAACCAGGCTGCTTTGGGGGCACCATTGACTTCCATAGCAATCTTCCTATGTGTTCAACATAAAGAAATTTATACATGTTTGGAACAACTTGAGGGTGAGTAAATGATGACAGAATTTTCATTTTTGGTGAACTGTCCCTTTAAGCAGTCACTCTGAACCAGTAATCACTTTTTTTGAATTTCAAAAATGTAAATTTTTTTCAATAAATTTTCTTAAATTATGACTATATTTACATGCAATTATTTGTCCCATTTTTATCTAAATTTTTTTTTAAATGTCATACAATTTATATGACAGGATTATTTATGTATGATTAACATAGCCTAGCTAAATTATAAATTAATAATAACATTTATTAGGATATAATCTATTAATTAACCTGTCTAAAAAATAATAATTATGTCTCCCAAGCTCTGATAATGTATGGAATATTATATTAATATATTATCCATTTAAAAAAACTATAGGCCTATAACCTTAGAAGCACGGATGTGTCTGTCACATAGACCGGTCTGTCAGCGCTACTGCTTTAAGTCAGACAGTCTGAGACACTGAAATGCTTCTCATAAAGTGTGCAGTTGGCCTGAACTTCATCATGAGTTACTGGTCAGACCCATTGATACCTTTTTGATATTCAGCTCTATATCTGGAGATCCTCTTGGGTTCAAACGGTGGACGCGACGCGAGCTCGACATGTTTTTAAAAAACCGTGCAAGTTCAGAGGCACACAGCTCATGTTCTCGAGACTCCGCCGCTATGACAACAAAGCCGCTAAAACGCAATCACGCACAAATGAGCTCCTGTACTAGGCTACTTATTGTGAAATTGATTTCTTTATATTTGCTACCAGAAGGCTATTCTCCACACTCCACTATGTGTGGACCTAGATGTAAAATACGGAACAAATCGTGTCCCGTATTGGTTTGACAAGGGGACGAGCCATTTTGCTTGCAAATACAGGACGATTCCGTATTTTACTGGACGGGTGGCAACCCTACTCAGTTCTCACACAAAGTTCAAATTGACAATTGAGACCCACAAGTTCACTCAAACACTCAGTTCTGTTCACTACGTATCAGTAAAATGTTCGCGCGTGTGTGTGTGTGTGTGTGTGTGTGTGTGTGTGTGTGTGTGTGTGTGTGTTGAACTGTTGTACCAGTCTGTGGCAACGACAACTTTGATGTGATGACTTGCGATGACAAGATGAACAGCTGGGACAGGGCAATGAGATGTAAGAATGTCAGGGTAATCAACAGAAACAAGAGAGGTGGCCCAGAAAAACTCAGGAACTTTCTGGAACAAAATGGCGCAGCCCGGTTCAGCTCGCACGCGGCCTGGACTGAATGTCTGAATCACACAAAAATGTCTTTCAAAAACAAATCCGTCTCTTTAAAAATGCAAAAACACTCCAAAAGAAATAAATCACTCCTTCAAAAAAATATCGTTCAGTTCACAGACGCATTCTCGCGCACTAATAAGTGCACTTAATGGATTTGCAGGAAAAAAATCAATATCTCTCGCCCTGACACCGTTCAAGACTCAGAAAGCAGCAGAACTCTCAAGAAAAAGCGTACTGTCAGGATAGCAACACAAACAAGTGTTATGAATGAAACTCACGGCTCCAGCAACTCTCTCTCTCTGTCTCTCTGTCTCTCTCTCTCTCTCCAACACTGTTCACCGTCCAATGACGCAATCGACCGATCTTCTGCCTTAACTACTTCTCATGTTTCACGAGATAATGTAAATGCACTAAACCCGCAAAACATAAGCTGCCCGTGCACTACTGTCCTATATTACAGATCCAAGGAGAAAAATGTTGGCTTCCTGTACAGCGATCATGGCGTGTCTGTCTCCCAACACCTCTCACTCCGATCTGCTTGGATCTCCCGCGGACACGGCAGAGACAGAGAAAACCCGTCAAAATAAAAGTCCCATAGAGAAAAATACCTCCGTTACACACACACACACACACACACACACACACACACACACACACACACACACACACACACACACACACACACACACACACACACACACACACACACACACACACACACACACACACACACACACACACACACACACACACACACACACACACACACAATGTTTTTGAGATATGTTATGGTGAAAATATCTTTCAATGGTCTATGAGCATGTTACATTTTTTTTAAATACACCACGTTCTAGTATTATTTACTATGATTTACCACATTGCTAGTAATTATGTGAAGTGTCAGTACAAATGAAGAGATAACCTCTGACAAAATATGATTGTGTTATAATAGTAATTGCTTTAGTGCAGAATACTTTTAAAAATAATTAACTTTTAAAGGGAAGTGAGCCAATAAGTGGTCTTCTGCTGCCCTCTGCTGGACATCCTACTTATTAATAAAGTCTTTTCACAGGTGCTTTGCAATAGACAAAATAAAATCAATTATATATCAAATTGTTCTTTCATGATAATTCCATTATGCATGCTTATACACACACACACACACACACACACACACACACACACACACATACACACACTTTTTTAATGCTATGGTCTATAATCATTTGACATAGCTCTTTGTAACTATTAATCAGATTATTAAAAATGTATTCAGAAACATTGCACTACACACACACACACACACACACACACACACACACACACACACACACACACACACACACACACACACACATTTTGTTGTAGATACAGACATTTGAATTATATGATGTTGCAGTAAACAAAATGTTTCCTGTAAGTCTCCTTCAAAATTCATATTTCTCAATGTGAGACAATATTCTATAGTAATACTTAATAGATTAATTTTGACTAAATGTGATTGTAAATGTTAAAATAGTGATTTTTTTTTAAAGTCTAAATATGACTTATAGATCAATACTAGTGTGTAGTACAATAAAATGAACAGCGGGGGGCAGCAAACGACCACTTATTGGCTTAATATACCATTATTATCAAATGAACTCTGTAATTTCCCCCTTTTTAACTGTTATAGAGGCAAATATTGTCCGATCTGTCTGGAAATTCATAGGATACATGTTCTGACTTGTTTTTAAGTAGATCTGAACATTCATTGAATAGATATAGGCATTCGGGGACACTTGGTCAAGGCCACATCTTGAAATTACCCTGTTATAAGCATTCAGATGCAAAAGTTTAACTTTTTTTATATAATTATTGCTCAAAAGAGTCCAGAGAATTGTACTGCAGTGGTTTGGTTCCAAGTGGGCAAAAAACCTAGGACTTGTTTGCAAAAATAGTTTTTTAACAGAATTGTGAATATTTAAATAAAGATTTTATTGACAGTCTTGGTTCTTGAGGCAAAGTTGTTCAGTATGAGAATATCTATCATAATATATGCATATTATGTGGATGTTTATAACCCCACCTGATTACAGAGATGGAAAATACCATTTACAGCCAATACAGGCAATTCACCATAGGGAATACATGGTTTTCAAAGCTTTTTAACAGTTATAGCGCCACATATGATCCAATCTCCATGAAACTTTGCACGCTTCTTCAGCATGTTATGTCACATATACATAAAAATGTTTGTGAAGTTTTGAGTTTTCCTTTAGGATTTATAGGCTTTTGAGTGTATTTTGTCCCGCCTCTTTTCTAAATGACCCTGTTATAGCCATCCAAATGCAAAAGTTCAACTTTTTTTCAATGATTATTGATCTAGAGTGTCCAGAGAATTGTCCTAGACTGGTTTGGTTCCGATCAGGCAAAAAACCAGGGACTAGTTCGCAAAAGTAGGTTTTTAACATAATTGCGAATATTTAATGAACGATTTGATTGACAGCAAGGGTTCTAAAGGCAAAGTTGTTCAGTATAAGGAGATCTATCAAATGATATGCATATTTCGTGGATGTGTGCAACACCACGTGATTACAGAGCCATAAAACTCGTTAGCACCAACTAGTGGCCGATTTCTTTCAAAATTCTTACAGACCTCTAGGGCCATGAGTCAAACATGCCCATTGAGTTTCGTTCCGATCGGCCTCCGTTAACCTTGTCTAATGGGTGCTTAAATTTCATTGGCTGTGGCGGCCATGTTTTTTGAGATACGCCAATATCCTCATAGACATACATGGTACCTTGGACCAAGACACTGCATACCAATTTTCAAGTCAATCGGACTAGCGGTCGGGTGGTTATAGCCATTTTTATGTTTTTTTCGTGTTATAGCGCCACCAAGTGTTCAATCGTCGCGATTTTTTTATCGTGACCAAAAACTTAGCCTTTACACATGTGTACCAAGTTTGGTAAAGATATCTCATTTTGTTCTTGAGTTATAGCTTTTTTAGTAAATAGGCTCCGCCTTGAACAAATATTTTTACGCTCCTTAACGACCGTGAATACAAATGTCTACTTTTTTTCGATAATTATTGATAATCAGACTCCAGTGAACATTTTGACACTGGTTTGGTTCCGATCGGACAAAAAACCTAGGACTAGTTCGCAAAAGTAGGTTTTCGACAAAATCCAAAATGGCGGGAAAATTTGCATACCGGAAATGAAATCGATGAGGCACGTTTTGTTGGTCTTGAGCCAAGGATTCCAATGATATAAGACACTTGCATCTGGGACAAAGGGTTGTTGAGATTTAAGCAAAATAGTGAATGTTTTTTGTTTTTTGCGCTATAGCGCCACCTATTGGCCAATCGGGCTCATATTTTGATAACCTCTCCTCGATTTTTGTACTACCTTGTGGCCAAGTTTCAAGTCTCTAGCACTTACGGTTTGGGCTGCACGATGCGTTTTAGGTCTGAATAATAATAATAATTAAAGCTGCAAGCAGCATTTAGCGGGGTTCAAGCCTTTAAGGCCTTTAAGCACACAAACATCAAAAGACATTAATTTTTATTTAGCAAGATTTTAAACACTGAAATAATAGATGGAAAATACCATTTACAGTCAATACAGGCAATTTACAATAGGAAATACGTGGTTTTAAAAGGCTTTTAACAGTTATAGCGTCACCTATGGTCCGATTTCCATAAAACTTTGCATGCTTGTTAAAGATGTTATCTTACATATGCAAAAACAATTTTCGTGAAGTTTTGAGTTTTCCCTTAGAATTTATAGGCTTTTGAGTGTATGTTGCCACACCTCTTTTCTAAATGACCCTGTAATAGCCATTCAAATGCAAAAGTTCAACTTTTTTTCAATAATTATTGATCTAGAGAGTCCAGAGAATTATCCTAGACTAGTTTGGTTCCAATCGGGCAAAAAACCAGGGACTAGTTCGCAAAAGTAGGTTTTGAACATACTCAGGAATATTTAATGAACATATTAATTGACAGCAACAGTTCTAGAGAAAAAGTTGTTTGGTATGAGGAGATCTATCAAATGATATGCATATTTCGTGGATGTGTGCAACACCACGTGATTACAGAGCCGTAAAACTCGTTAGCGCCAACTAGTGGCCGATTTCTTTCAAAATTCTTACAGACCTCTAGGGCCATGAGACTTGTCTAATAGGTGCTCAAATTTAATTGGCTGTGGCAGCCATGTTTTTTAAGATACGCCAATGTCCTCATAGACATACTTGGTACCTTGGACCAAGACACTGCATACCAATTTTCAAGTCAATCGGACCAGCGGTCAGGTGGTTAAAGCCATTTTGATGTTTTTTCACGTTATTGTGCCACCAAGTGTTAAATCGTTGCGATTTTTTTATCGTGACCAAAGACTCAGCCTATACACATGTGTACCAAGTTTGGTGAAGATATCTCATTTTGTTCCTGAGTTATAGCCCTTTTAGTAAATAGGCTCCCCCCTGAACGATTATTTTTACGCTCCTTAACAACCGTGAATATAAATTTCGACTTTTTTTGATAATTATTGATAATCTGACTCCAGAGAACATTTTGACACTGGTTTGGTTCCGATCCGGCAAAAAACCTAGGACTAGTTTGCAAAAGTAGTTGTTTGACAAAATGCAAAATGGCGGAAAATCTATCATGGCGGAAATGAAATCGGAGATATACGTTTTATTCGTCATGGACTCACCTTTCCAATGATATAAGACACTTGAGTCTACGACATACGGTTTAGGAGTTATGAGCCATTTCGCCCTTTTGATTGCTGTAGCGCCACCTATTGGCCAATCAAGTTCATACTCTGACAACATTAGCCTCGATTTTTGTACTACCATCTGATAAAGTTTCAAGTCTCTAGCATTTACGCTTTGGTCTGCACGATCACAGTTTAAATATGATTGAACAATATTAGTTTAGAGGATAAGCCAATGAGTGGTCTTCTGCTGCCATCTGGTGGCAATTTTAGGTAATACGCCATAATATATTTGAAATAAATTAATTTGACAAAATGTAATTGTAAATATTGTAATAGTGACTTTATAATGTCTAAATAGGAATTATAGAACATGATAAGTAAATAGAATGACAAAATGACCATTTAAGCCCAGCAGGTGGCAGCAGAGAACCACTCATTGGCTCATTTTCATTTTAAATGTCTGTTTTTCATTTAATTGGCACATTTTCCAAGTTAATGTCTTCAGACGTGCTTAACTCACATGCACATTTTGTTGGAGATATAGATATTTGAAATAAATGATGGGTAACAAATAGCTTATTCCAGGTTTTCCCCTTTAAAACATATTTTCAGGCATTATTTTAATTGTAATTTAATAATTATTGTAAAAACATTAATCAAATGAACAAATTAATTGATAAACATTGACAAAATGTCATTTGCAACATTTATTATAATGATTTTATAAAGTTTAAATATGCTTAGTAAGCAGAATGAACCAATGAGTGGTCTTCTGCTGCCATCTGGTGGCAATTTTAGGTAATACGTTTTTAACATAATTGTGAATAAATAAATAACAATTTGATTGACAGTATTGGTTCTTGAGGCAAAGTTGTTCAGTATGAAGAGATCTATCATAATTTCTGCACATTATGTGGATGTTTTTTACCCCACCTGATTACAGAGATAGAAAATACCATTTACAGCCAATACAGGCAGTTCACCATAGGGAATACATGGTTTTCAAAGCTTTTTAACAGTTATAGCGCAACCTATGGTCCGATCTCCATAAAACTTTGCATGCTTCTTCAGCATGTTATGTCACATATACATAACAATTTTCGTGAAGTTTTGAGTTTTCCTTTAGGATTTATAAGCTGTATAGTGTATTTTGCTACGCCCCTCTTCTAAATGACCCTGTTATAGCCATCCAAATGCAAAAGTTCAATTTTTTTTCAATAATTATTAATCTAGAGAGTCCAGAGAATTGTCCTAGACTGGTTTGGTTCCGATCAGGCAAAAATCCAGGGACTAGTTCGCAAAAGTAGGTTTTAAACATAATTGCAAATATTTAATGAACGCTTTGATTGACAGCAATGCTTCTAGAGGCAAAGTTATTCAGCATGAGGAGACCTATCATATGATATGTATATTTGGTTTATGTGTGCAACACCACGTGATTACAGGGCCATAAAACTCGTTAGCGCCAACTAGAGGCCGATTTCTTTCAAAATTCTTACAGACCTCTAGGGCCATGAGTCAAACATGCCCACCGAGTTTCATTCCGATCGGCCTCCGTTAACCTTGTCTTAGAGGTGCTCAAACTTCATTAGCCGATAGCGGCCATGTTTTTTGAGATACGCCAATGTCCTCATAGACATATATGGTACCTTGGACCAAGACACTGCATACCAATTTTCAAGTCAATTGGACTAGCGGTCGGGTGGTTATAGCCATTTTCATGTTTTTTTTGTGTTATAGCGCCACCAAGTGTTCAATCGTCGCGATTGTTTTATCGTGACCAAAGACTCAGCCCATACACATGTGTACCAAGTTTGGTAAAGATATCTCATTTTGTTCTTGAGTTATAGCCATTTTAGTAAAATAGGCTCCTCCCACAACATTCGTTTTCCGCACCTTAGCAACCGTGAATCGAAATTTCAACTTTTTTTCGATAATTATTGATATTCAGACTCCAGAGAACATTTCTGCACTGGTTTGGTTCCGATCGGGTTAAAATCCAGGGACTAGTTCGCAAAAGTAGTTTTTCAACAAAATTCAAAATGACGGAAAAATTTGCCTACCGGAAATGAAATCGGAGATATACATTATTTACGTCAGGTATTCAGCTTTCCAATGATATAAGACACTTGAGTCTATGACTTACGGTTTAGGAGTTATGAGCAGTTTCGCGCAATTGATTGCTATAGCGCCACCTATAGGCCAATTTGGCTCATAATTTGATAACCTCTCCTCGATTTTTGGGCTACCATCTGACAAAGTTTCAATGCTCCAGCCTTTACGGTTTGGGCTGCACGATGCGTTTTAGCGGAGAATAATAATAATTAAAGCTGCAAGCAGCATTTAGCGGGGTTCAAGCCTTTAAGGCCTTTAAGCACACAAGCATCAAAATACATTAAGTTTTATTTAGCAAGATTTTAAACACTGAAATAATTTAATTGGCTGTGGCGGCAATGTTTTTTGAGATAGGCCAATGTCCTCATAGACATACATGGGACCTTGGACCAAGACACTGCATACCAATTTTCAAGTCAATCGGACTAGCGGTCGGGTAGTTTTAGCCATTTTCATGTTTGTTTTGTGTTATAGCGCCACCAAGTGTTCAATCGTCGCGATTCTTTTATCGTGACCAAAGACTCAGACCATACACATGTGTACCAAGTTTGGTGAAGACATCTCATTTCTTACTTGAGTTATAGCCATTTTAGTAAAATAGGCTCCTCCCACAACAGTCGTTTTCCGCCCCTTAGCGACCGTGAATAGAAATTTCAACTTTTTTTCGATAATTATTGATATTCAGACTCCAGAGAACATTTCTGCACTGGTTTGGTTCCGATCAAGCAAGAAACCTAGGACTAGTTTGCAAAAGTAGTTTTTTAACAAAATTCAAAATGGCGGAAAATCTATCATGGCGCAAATGAAATCGGAGATACACATTTTTTTCCTCATGGACTCACCTTTCCAATGATATAAGACACTTGAGTGTACGATATACGGTTTAGGAGTTATGAGCAGTTTCGCGCAATTGATTTCTATAGCGCCACCTATAGGCCAATCTGACTCATAATTTGATAACCTCTCCTCTATGTTTGTACTACCTATTGGCCAAGTTTCAAGTCTCTAGCCCTTACGGTTTGGGCTGCACGATGTGTTTTACTGCAGAATAATAATAATAATAATTAAAGCTGCAAGCAGCATTTAGCGGGGTTCAAGCCTTTAAGGCCTTTAAGCACACAAGCATCAAAAGACATTACATTTTATTTAGCAAGATTTTAAACACTGAAATAATAGATGGAAAAGTCAATTTACAGGCAATTTACCATAGGAAACATGGTTTTAAAAGGTTTTTAACAGTTATAGCGTCACCTATGGTCCGATCTCTATAAAACGTTTAATGCTTGTTAAGGATCTAATGTCACATGTGCCCACCAATTTTCGTGAAGTTTTGAGCTTTCCCTTAGAATTTATAGGCTTTTGAGTGTATTTTGCCACGCCTCTTTTCTAAATGACCCTGTTATAGCCATCCAAATGCAAAAGTTCAACTTTTTTGATAATTATTAATTTAGAGAGTCCAGAGCATTGTCCTAGACTGGTTTGGTTCCGATCGGGCAAAAAAACAGGGACTAGTTTGCAAAAGTAGGTTTTTAACATAATTGCGAATATTTAATGAACGATTTGATTGACAGCATTGTTTCTAGAGGCAAAGTTGTTCAGTATGAGGAGATCTATCAAATTATATCAATATTGTGGGAATATGTGAAACATCACGTGATTACAGAGCCGTAAAACTCGTTGGCGCCTACTAGTGGCCAATTTCTTAAAAAAATATTACAGACCTCTAGGACCATGAGTCAAACATGCTCACCAAGTTTTGTTCCGATCAGCCTCCGTTAACCTTGTCTAATAGCTGCTCAAATTTCATTGGCCAATGGCGGCCATGTTTTTTGATTTACGCCAATTTCCTCATAGACATGCTTGGTACCTTAGACCAAGACACTGCATACCAACTTTCAAGTCAATCGGACTAGCAGTCGGGTGGTTATAGCCCTTTTCATGTTTTTTTATGTTATAGCGCCACCAAGTGTTCAGTCCTCACAATTAATTTTACTGTTACCAAAGACTCAGCCCATACACATGTGTACCAAGTTTGGTGAAGATATCTCATTTCGTTCCTGAGTTATAGCCCTTTTAGTAAAATAGTCTCTAAAACAGGCTTCAAACCAGTTGTTCCATTATGCATGGTTACACACACACACACACACACACACACACACACACACACACACACACACACACACACACACACACACAAAATGTTTTTGAGATATGTAATTGTGAAAATATCTTTTAATGGTCTATGAGCATGTCAAATTATTTTTTGTGAAATACACCACGTTCTAGTATTATTTACTATGATTAACCATGTTTCTAGCATGATTTACCATAGTCTACCATGATTTACCCTGTTCTAGCATAATTTACCATGATATACCATGTTCTAGAATTATTTACCATGATTTACCACATTGCTAGTGATTTTGTGAAGTGTCAACTCTGACAAAATATGATTGTGTTATACTAGTAATTGCTTTAGTGCAAAATACTGTGGAAAATCAAACTTTAAAAGGAAAGTGAGTCAATAAGTGGTCCTCTGCTGCCCTCTGCTGGACATTCTACTTATTAATAAAGTCTTTTCACAGTTGCTTTACTTAAATATCAAATTGGTCTTCCATGTTAATTCCATTATACATGCTTATACACACACACACACACACACACACACACACACACACACACACACACACACACACACACACACACACACACACACACACACACACACACACACACACACACACACACACACACACACACAAACAGACACACAGACACACACACACACACACACACACACAGACAGACACACTTTTTCACAAACTATGGTCTATAATCTTTTCACATAGCTCTTTGTAACTATTAATCAGATTATTAAAAATGTATTCAGAAAAATAGGACTACACACACACACACACACACACACACACACACACACTCACACACACACACACACACACACACACACACACACACACACACACACACACACACACACACACACACACACACACACACACACACACACACACACACACACACACACACACACAAACACATTTTGTTGTAGATACAGACATTTTAACTATATGATGTTGCAGTAAACAAAATGTTTCCTGCAAGTCTCCTTCAAGATTCACATTTCTCAATGTGACAATTGTCAATAATAATACTTAATAGATTAATTTTAACTAAATGTTATTGTAAATGTTAAAATAGTGATTTATTTAAAGTCTGAATATGACTTATACATCAATATTAGAGTGTAGTACAATAAAATGAACAGCGGGGGGCAGCAAACAACCACTTATTGGCTTAATATACCATTATTTTCATAATTTTCAGCTTTTTAACTGTTATAGAGGCAAATATTGTCCTATCTGTCTGAAAATGATCATGCTTGTTTAGAGGCATATTACACATGTTCTGACTTGTTTTTTAAGAATATCTGAGCATTCATTGAATAGATATAGGCATTTGGGGACACTTGGTCAAGGCCACATCTTGAAAAAACCCTGTTATAGCCATTCAGATGCAAAAGTTTAACTTTATTTAAAAAAATCATTGCTCTAAAGTGTCCAGAGAATCATACTGCAGTGGTTTGGTTCCGATCGGGCAATAAAAACTAGGACTAGATTGCAAAATGAGGTTATTAACATAATTGTGAATGATTAAATAACGATTTGATTGACAGTATTGGTTCTTGAAGCAAAGTTGTTCAGTATGAGGAGATCTATCATAATTTATGCATATTATGTATATGTTTTTAACCCCACCTGATTACAGAGATGGAAAATACCATTTACAGCCAATACAGGCATTTCACCATAGGGAATACAT